>NC_135821.1:79893468-80195968 GCF_964213995.1 Mustelus asterias
TATTTTGCTTGGAATGATTGATTGTAAATTTTGTCTCAATGTGACACTTGCTGTGCCTGAAGTTGATTTTTAAATTAATAAACTTTAAATCAATGCGGGGAAATCTAACAACGACCTTAGCAATGATAAGGAAGCAGCGAGAGTTAGAGGCAATTTAGATATTGTAGAAATAGATTGGATGTCAAGATATTTTGAAATAATAAACCTCTGGCTGAGTTGGATGTTGGGTAGTTGGATTCTGTTTTTACAAAGTATAGCGCAGAGACCAAGCTCATATCAAAACTGTTCTTTCCTTCCCAACTTGCTGCAATGGAGAAAGTTACTTGTTGGAGTGTGATATTGGGTGAAAAATTCCTTGAATCTCTAATTCCCTGGTGCAGTGTGCTATGTTGACCAAGAATTATTAATTTGTGTAAAGAGTTCCAGATGCAACAAAGATTACAACTTGGAGCAAAAGTGAAGAAATTGCTGCACTAATGCATCCTGCTGGCATATTGGGAAGTAACCAATTTAATAGGTGATGCGCGATAAATCACACGGGAGGCAGGATGTACCCGGGAAATAAAGGCTTTTATTGCCAACAATAACGGAGCTACTATATACAATATACAATCCCAGACTAAAGGGTCACCAGGCAGAGCAGTGACCTTTATACCTCTCCCAGGAGGCGGAGCCAACTGGGGTGTACCATAGGACTTTATTAACAGGTAGAACAGCCCAACCCTAACCCCAACAGTAACATATCTACAGACTCATAGTACTGGCCAGACCATGGCTCAGCACTCCTGGTGGTGACCAACAATGGTTCACCACAATAGGATTTGGGAACGGGAATTTTGTTTATCATTTCTCTGCTTCCACCTGCCTTCATGGAAAGCTACACGGAAACTAGCTTCCCGCCAAACTGCCACAGAGCAAGAGACAATCAGAGTAAATGGCAATATAATTGTTACTGCTGCTGTTGACATAACAACGGTTGGAAAATCGAGATTAATAAAGTTAAAGTTTATTCAATAGTCACAAGTAGGCTTACGTTAACACTGCAATGAAGTTAGTCAAACCTCCCTGAGAAATGCACCAAAACAACATAAGGTGATTCCTAAAAGTGACGCTTCTGGTGGAAGTTTCATGGTTAAACTAAACCAGCTGTAATTTGCTGAAGTGAAAGATAGCACTAATCTTCAGGATAGGTGTTTTCAAGCAAATCCACCCCGACAGAGGATAGAAAATAATCCATCTTGTCCTGTCAGTGAGTTGGAACAATAGGCAGTGACTGTGATATTGCAACATATTAGTGCAAACCTTTTCTCACAGATTTACAACAAAAGAATTCATGAGGAATATGTTCAGTTCCATTTAAGTGAAGACTTGATACTCCACTATTCAAATCTGATTTACAAATATTCCTTCATAACAACTTTTATTGGTTGCTCTTGTAAAGTTTCTGTTACGTTTTGTAATTGTATCAGAGTGTTTTAAATTTTTTTTCCAAATGTCAAGTCCACTTTTATCTCCATTGTTTTACATTGCGTTTTGTGGAAATCAGACAACGGAATGTACAACTGGACGGTTTATTCGTCCATGTCAGAGACTATTTCAAAGAGTCAGCCTGTGTGTGGATTGGCTACACATGGGTCAAACCCAGTAGCAATGGTAGATTCCCTTCTCTCAATGACTTTAATGAACTATACGGTCGCTGCACCCCACAGGTGTTGGCCAGTTGCCTTGTCTGCATTTGGGAACTATATCAGAGAATCTGACCATGATCAGCAACTCATTTTGTAAAGGAAGATTTGGATTCAAACTTGTTCTCCCAATTAGAGACATTGAGGGGAATTTTCCCGTCCCACAAGAATCATACCAGGCGAGGGGGTGGACCATGCAAAGGTCTGTTGACCTTGGGTGGGATTTTCCAATTTTGGGGCGAACACAGCAGGAAAATCCCACCCATTGAGTCACTCCCACATCAAGGACACTGCTAACGGACTGAAATAGAAACATCAGCCTGCTGCAATGTTCCACTGATGCCAAACACAAACTGGAGGAACAGTAACTCATCTCCTGATGAGGTACTTTACAGCCTTTTGGACTTAACATTGAGTTCACTTTTCAGTGAAGAAAGTTATCTCCGATTGCAACGGGAGCTTGATCAATTGGGCCAGTGGGCTGACGAATGGCAGATGGAGTTTAATTTAGTCAAATGCGAGGTGATGCATTTTGGTAGATTGAACTAGGGCAGGACTTACTCAGTTAATGGTAGGGTGTTGGGGAGAGTTACAGAACAAAGAGATCTAGGGGTACATGTTCATAGCTCCTTGAAAGTGAAGTCACAGGTGGACAGAGTGGTGAAGAAGGCATTCGGCATGCTTGGTTTCATCGGTCAGAACATTGAATACAGGAGTTGGGATGTCTTGTTGAAGTTGTACAAGACATTGGTAAGGCCACACTTGGAATACTGTGTGCAATTCTGGTCACCCTATTATATGGACAAGTTGGGCCAAAGGGCCTGTTTCCATGCTGTAAACCTCTATGACTCTGACTCAACAACTTCAGACCAGGAACTCTCTTCCCCACTTTGCTTCAGCAGGTAGAATGAGTTATAATGGTGTTCCTTTATTGTGGACCAAGCTGGGGAAATGCATCATCTGCTGGCCCCTGGTTTTGTTAATTCAATATGTTCTCATAATGAGAGGTGTGAGATTCCACAAGGATGAAGGGTGAGATTTTGTCCTGTAACTGCTGTTCAAAATTCCCAGAAACTGTAGCCAACTTGTGAATCACGTGATCTGTAGCAGCCATCTTTTGCTTCAACAAAGTCCACTTTTTAAGTAAGAATTATAGAATCCCTACAGTGCAGAAGGAGGCCATTCGGCTCATTGAGTCTGCACCAACAACAATCCCACCCAGACCCTATCCCCAAAACCGCACATAATTACCTGGTTAATCCCTCTAACATACAAATCCCGGGACACTAAGGGGCAATTTAGCATGGCCAATCAACCTAACCTGCACGTCTTTCAGACTGTGGGAGGAAACCGGAGCACCCGGAGGAAACCCACGCAACAATGGAGAGAACGTGCAAACTCCACACAGACAGTGACCCAAGCCGGGAATCGAACCCAAGTCCCTGGCGCTGTGAGGCAGCAGTGCTAACCACTGTGCCACTGTGCTGCCCTGACAAAAGGTCAGGTAAGCAAAAAGGTCAGGTAAGATTGAACAGTTTATAATCTTTTACATGATGATATTCTTCCTATCAGATGCCCATAAAGATGAAGTTTGCACCCCATTTAAATTGACCAATTCCAGTCAGTCATGAGTCCCTAACACCATTCCAGAGCAGTGCTTGTTTGAAAGTGCGACCTGCAAGGCCATGCAAGGCCCAGGTGATTATCTGGTCAATGGTGACCCCCAGGATATTGATGGTGGGGAATTCAATGAACACCAAGTTGAAAAGGTTGGATTCAGTCTTGTTGGAGACAGTTGATGTGTGGAGCTTACATGGTGTGAATGTTACTTGTCACTTAATAAACCAGATTAACATCTTTACTGAAATATAACATCTCTGACCATGTATCTCTCCAGAATAACACCAAACTGTCACCACAGATAATTGAATTCTACCTCGATTTCTCTCTCACATAAATGCAGCTAAGAATAAACAGATTTTATAACAGGATACACATTCTGGTATTGATATGCTAATTCCAGTTACGTGTATCTTGACAGAAGTATAATTTCAGGTCAGTAGGCTATTCACCACTGGAGTGATTATATCCACGGTACACATGACACAGTGCGTTCAGGATGACCGGGGATCAGCAGAGTGGAAGTGAGGTTGTGATTTGACCAACACAGCAGGATTTCCCAAAGGGACATAAGTGTGGAAATAGATGGATATGGAATTGTTGAGGGAGGAAGTGAGCAGACAAACTGGAGAGCGGACAGGAAGTTTGTAAAACGTGTCAGTTGATTGTTCCTGCATGAAGTAGGAATGACGCATTTCACTGTGACATTGAGAACAAACCGACAGGAAACTGAATCTGTCAAATCCACATATTGTTCTTTATCTTCATGGCCATATGTATCGTGATTCGGTCCTTTGTCAGGGTCTGGACAGTTTCCCCTGGAAGCACCAATATCCTCACAATCTTTCATTCTTAAAGGCACTTCCTTTTGTTAAGAAAGATACTCCCCAATCCTGGAGTCATGGGTTCAAATCTCATTGATAACTGATGCCCGACAGACTTGTTCTGGGTTCCTCAGTCTTCAGCGGATTTATTATTTGGGACAATATATTTTGTCGAAAGTAGATTGTCTTTAACCAGAAAAACATTGGAAAGGATGAGCAATATAAACAATTTTCCATTGTCCTTCTCCAGGTTTCATCCCCTCCACTTTGGAATTTGTTGTCTCTTTATAAGACCATAAGACACAGGAGCAGAAACCACGTCGGGTCTGCCCCGCCATTCAATCACGGCTGATATGTTTCTCATCCCCATTCTCCTGCCTTTTCCCCATAATCCCTGATCCGCTTATTAAGCAAGTTGTGGGAAGAATCATTGTGTTTTCTGACTGCCTGGGATTGGTGTGGTTGTCTGTACAGTGAGTGCTCACTTAATCTCAGAGTGACTGCCCTCGTGTAAATTGTCCCAGCAGCAAGTTCTTTGTGAGTTTTAAAACAAAGAAGTTTATACTTGTCCCAGAGATTTAAACTGTGATATTTCACTCACTTAACTCACATACACATGAACAAACGCACAAAGATTAGTGACTGATGGAGGTAAAATAAAATGCAATTGCAATTAATGATTGTCTTGGGGGGGGGGGGGGGGGGAATTTTCCGCTCCTGTTTCCAGTGGGTGGGAATGGCAGAGAATCGGGGGGGTGGGGGCAGAGTTCTAAAACAGCTTTTATGCCAGTGGGATTTCCCCACTTGACTGTCTCCACCCTCCCTGCCAATGATGTAATGGGGCTTCAGCCACGCAATGACGGGAGCCCCATTATAATACATTAACATATACCTGGAGGGTATCCCCGCTGTATCATTCCCCATGTAGGAAATTCACTCTCCCCCCCGCCAAGCCTGCCGGCATGACACCACATGAAGGAACTGGTGAACAGAACCTGCTGGGGGTGCACAGGTAAATACAACCCCTGGGGATACAGGGTCATGCCTGGGCATTACCCTGGCACTGCCCCCTGACATTGCCCCCAGCACTTCCCCTGGCACTGCAGGGGCACTGCTAAGGAGCACTGCCAGGGGAATTCCGTTGGCAAGGTTCAGGGTTGGTTCCGGGGCCGGGGGCCGGGGGGGGGGGGGGGGGGGGGGGGGCGGGGTGTGGGGGGAGGGGGGGGGATGGAGGATGGGGGATGTGGAGTGTGCTACAGAGGAGGGTGTTCTTTTCTTTTAGATTGAGATGCCCCTGTCAGCAGCTGAGTTTACTGGTGGGGAGAGCTAATTCAGAGCTCCTACCCCCTCACCAGCGTGATGTCAAGGGATCCACCTCTTAACTTTTCTATCAAAGTGTTTAAAATACAACAGGAAAACCCAGCAAGCCAGCTGTTGGGCTCCATCTGCTTTCCCCGTTGGAGACGACACTCTGAACAAAAATCAGAAAATCCCACCTTCAGTCTCTTTTGTGGCAGGCCTGTAGTTTCTTAGATGAAGAGGATTGTAGAAGATTCCAGTAAACTGCAAAGTGCCCTGGAGTCAAATCCCCAGGAGCTTGGTTCCTGGGTGAACTCAAAGGAACCAAGGACTCTGAAATCAGCCCCGCAGGTGGAGGAGGTGGTTAAGAAGGTGTATGGTGTGCTGGCCTTTATCAATCGAGGGATTGAGTTTAGGAGTCCAGGGATAATGATGCAGCTTTATAAGACCCTCGTCAGACCCCACTTGGAGAACTGCTCAGTTCTGGTCAGCTCACTATAGGAAGGATGTGGAAAAGATTGAAAGGGTGCAGAGGAGATTTACAAGGATGTTGCCTGGATTGAGTGGCATGCCTTATGAGGATAGGCTGAGGGAGCTCGGTCTTTTCTCCTTGGAGAGACGAAGGATGAGAGGAGACCTAATAGAGGTGTATAAGATGTTGAGAGGCATTGATCGGGTGGACTCTCAGAGGCTTTTTCCCAGGGTGAAAATGTCTGTTACGAGAGGACACAGGTTTAGGGTGCTGGGGGGTAGGTACAGGGGAGATGTTAGGGGTAAGTTTTTCACACAGAGGGTGGTGGGTGAGTGGAATCGGCTGCCGTCAGTGGTGGTGGAGGCGAACTCAATAGGGTCTTTTAAGAGACTCCTGGATGAGTACATGGAGCGTAATAGGATGGAGGGTTATAGGTAGGTCTAGAAGGTAGGGATGTGTTCGGCACAACTTGTGGGCCGAAGGGCCTGTTTGTGCTGTAGTTTTTCTATGTTTCTATGTTTCTATGACACGAAGGTTAGTGGGGTTGTGGATAGTCTGGAGGGATGTCGGAAGTTACAGAGGGACATAGATAAGATTCAAGACTGGGCGGAGAAGTGGCAGATGGACTTCAACCCAGATAAATGCATAGTGGTCCATTTTGGCAGGTCAAATGGGATGAAGGAGTACAATATAAAGGGTAAGACTCTTAGTACTGTAGAGGATCAGAAGGACCTTGGGGTCCGGGTCCATAGGACTCTAAAATCGGCCCCGCAGGTGGAGGAGGTGGTTAAGAAGGTGTATGGTGTGCTGGCCTTTATCAATCGAGGGATTGAGTTTAGGAGTCCGGGGATAATGATGCAGCTATATAAGACCCTCGTCAGACCCCACTTGGAGTACTGTGCTCAGTTCTGGTCGCCTCATTACAGGAAGGAGGTGGAAAAGATTGAAAGGGTGCAGAGGCGATTTACAAGGATGTTGCCTGGATTGAGTGGCATGCCTTATGAGGATAGGCTGAGGGAGCTCGGTCTTTTCTCCTTGGAGAGACGTAGGATGAGAGGAGACCTAATAGAGGTATATAAGATGTTGAGAGGCATAGATCGGGTGGACTCTCAGAGGCTTTTTCCCAGGGTGGAAATGGCTGCTACGAGAGGACACAGGTTTAAGGTGCTGGGGTGTAGGTACAGGGGAAATGTTCGGGGGAAGTTTTTCACACAGAGGGTGGTGGGCGAGTGGAATCGGCTGCTGTCAGTGGTGGTGAAGGCAAACTCAATAGGGTCTTTTAAGAGACTCCTGGATGAGTACATGGGACTTAATAGGATGGAGGGTTATAGGTAGCCCTAAAAGGTAGGGATATGTTCGGTACAACTTGTGGGGCCGAAGGGCCTGTTTTGTGCTGTAGTTTTCTATGTTTCTGTTTCTATGAATCCTTCTCCCACTTTCAAGGTATTGCTGTTATTACCTTGGCTGTGTAGATGACTCACAATTGGCTCAAAGGCTTTCTAATGGAACTCTGTCTACAGAACAGCCTCTTTCTGTTTTTTTGAAAGCAAACAGAATGAATTGCTATCTCATCTTGTGAACTGTGGAAAGTCCAAAGTTCTTTCCCAAATAGAGTGGGTGGTTAGACTGATTACAAATCCTGTTTGGTGGTTTTCTCAGATTGAGAGTTTGAAGTAGCCGGTGGCGGGGGTGGGGTTCTGCCCCCTGCTCACCACCACCCCCCCCCCCCCCCCCCCCCCCTTGTGTGTCTTTGTGCCGGCAGAGGCAGCTCACCATTGACCAGTGGCAGAATTCTCCTGACCCGCTGCTGCCAATGGCGTTTCCTGGGGTTCACACACACTGCCACCAGGCAACCCCTGATGACACATTCCATTTGAAACCACCCTCTTGAATTAATTTTAGGAAAAGGCATTGAGTCAACATCAGTCTGGAAGGTTAGATTTGTTCCCTCTTGATACAGGGGAGTGCCTGGATCCATGGCACAGTGGCACAATGGTTAGCACTGCTGCCTCACAGCGCCAGGGACCCAGGTTCAATTCCGGCCTCGGGTAACTGTCTGTGTGGAATTTGTATGTTCTCCCCATGTCTGCGTGGGTTTCCTCCGGGTGCTCCCGTTTCCTCCCACAGTCCAAAGATGTGCGGGTTAGGTTGATTGGCCATGCCAAATTGACCCTAGTGCCAGGGGGATTAGCAGGGTAAATGTGTGGGGTTGCGGGAATAGGGCCTGGATTGTGATCAGTACAGACTTGATGGGCCGAATGGCCTCCTACTGTACTGTACGGATTCTATGAGAGTGGGCTGGTGATTCTCAGTGCCCATGGTTTTGCAGCCATTTGTAGTCAGTTTAAAATATAAAAGTTGGTTTGAAGTTTGGAAGATTCTGGGATGTGACACAAGACAGTCAGTAGCTGACCTCTGGTTTCCACCAATGCTCTCTGACCTATTGAGTATTTCCAGCATTTTCTGTTTTTATTTGCTGACTTCTGGTACAGATCCAAGTGGTTAGAATTTGAATGTGAAGGTTAAGTGAGTGAGAGCAGGCTGTCTGATTGTGGGGAACATTGTCGCCCAGTGTGAACCAGCCCTTCACACACACAGGTACCAGATAACAATCGGAGTAACTCATTTTCCTTCCTCTAACCTCGAGATGTAAGGGTCAATTAGAATGACCCGACACTAGTCAATAAGAGTCACAAAATAGCACTCAGCACAATATCTGTTCCAAAGAATGTTCCTTATAGAATCATCTTTGAATTCGATTGCAATGGAGTCGAAAGGTTTAGAGATGGAACGGTGACAACTTGATCCATTTTCTTTAGTGTAGCACAACAATAAATGATATTGGCTGTGTGTCCGCTCTGCGTGCAGAGATAATGGAAGGGTCCAGTAGCATTGTGCACACAGGATGAATAACCCAGAATCCTGGACTGATGTGACATCAGCTCAAATCCTACAATGTCCCAAGAATGAATTAAATAAATCTGGAATGAAAAGTTAGTATCAGTAATGGTGATCATGAAATTACTGGATTATCATGAAAAGCTACTTGGTTCACTAATGTCCTTTAGGGAATGAAATCTGTCGTCATTAATCCGTCTGGTCCCTCCAGATCCACAGCGATGTAGTTGACTCTTAAATCGCCTTGGAAATGACCTAGCAAGCTGTAGTATCAAGGGTACAGATGCCCCCCTGGGAGGTTAGGGGTAAGGGGAGATGTGCCCCTTGGGTAGTGCCAGCCTGGCCCCCTGGAAGGATGTCCCGAGGCATGGTACATTGGGGAAACTATGCAGACGCTGCGACAACGGATGAATGAACACCGCTCGACAATCACCAGGCAAGACTGTTCTCTTCCTGTTGGGGAGCACTTCAGCGGTCACGGGCATTCGGCCTCTGATATTCGGGTAAGCGTTCTCCAAGGCGGCCTTCGCGACACACGACAGCGCAGAGTCGCTGAGCAGAAACTGATAGCCAAGTTCTGCACACACGTGGACAGCCTCAACCGGGATATTGGGTTCATGTCACACTATTTGTAACGCCCACAGTTGCGTGGACCTGCAGAGTTTAACTGGCTGTCTTGTCTGGAGACAATACACATCTTTTTAGCCTGTCTTGATGCTCTCTCCACTCCCATTGTTTTGTTTCTTAAAGACTTGATTAGTTGTAAGTATTCGCATTCCAACCATTATTCATGTAAATTGAGTCTGTGTCTTTATAAACTCTGTTTGTGAACAGAATTCCCACTCACCTGAAGAAGGGGCTTAGAGCTTCGAAAGCTTGTGTGGCTTTTGCTACCAAATAAACCTGTTGGACTTTAACCTGGTGTTGTTAAACTTCTTACTATGTTTACCCCTGGAAGTGCCCAAGGGGCACTTTGGCACTGCGCACTGGGCATCGGGCAGTGCCAAGGGGATGGGGCCAGGGGGCGGGGCCTATTGGGGTTAGCAATTGGTGGGGGTGAGGGGCGTTATCAAACTGGCCAGCGATCGGGAGGCCGGCAGTGCGAGGCTACTGCGCACGCACCGATCTCCACTCTGGCAGGTCGGAACATGCGCAGTGGCCCGCTCAGCGGTATGCTGCCAGCCTCTCCAGTGGGAATAGACCCCGCCTCCTGATTTCCAGACGGAATCCCACTTGGGCAACTCTGTGATGCACAGAGTGTCGGAGATTTATTCTGGAAATCACACTAAAAAAAATGGCGGGAGCTACTCCCATTTTCCCACAAGTTGGAAACTTAGAGGATGGGATTCCCCCAAAATAATTCAAAGTGTTGAATTTGCGTAAAAGTGGGAATAAACCCCGTTGGTCTTTTCAGTGGGATTTTCAAAATGGATCTCCCACACTCTGTGCATTACAGAGAGCCCTAGCATTAATCAGTCCACGAATCCGGGAGCAGGGTCTATTCCCGCTGGAGAGACTGGCAGCATAGCGCTGAGTGGGCCACTGCGCATGCATCGATCTGTCAGCGCTGAGATTGGCATATGTGCAGTGGCCCGGCACTGCCGGCCTCCCGATCGCTGGCCAGTTCGATCGCTGGCCAGCCCCAATTTCTGGTGCGGAGGTGACTGTGCTGGAAATCCAGTGCCCAGAGACTTGCGGAGGCCATGGCACCCGATGGGAAGTCCGCTAAATGGCCTCCACTGGGTCTCCTGGCCTGCTGCGCTGCACTGGGAGAATCGCCCCAGAATTTCTTTGGGAGAATCCCAGTCTCCTTCTGTCCAGGGCTGGAGGTGGTCACAGAGGCTGCAGCAGCATTTCTGAAGCTGCGGAATCCTGGGCAGCAATCCTGTCCCGGAGGGAAGTGCCTTGCCTCCATATTCTTAACAATTCTTTCCATTGGCCATAGAGTAGCAACCTCAACTGGGGAGAAGTGTGGCTCCTTTATCATTGCCCACACAAATTATACAGTCCTTATTGGGAAATCATCTCTTCCTCTTTTCCTGGCAATCTTACTGGAATTTGGTTGTTTTTATCCTTTGCCATCTCAGTTCATTGAAATCTCAGATCCTCAATGCCTTTTCAGTCTCTGATGCAGCAGTGAAGGGTCCAACTGTGACCGGCTTCCCTGGAGTTAAAGATCATTCTCCTCCTGAAGTTTCTTCTGAGAATCCTTCAAGGGAGCAACAAGTTCCTCAGAATGTCCTGAGTTCTCCTCTTCTAATCCCAGAAGGTCCAAAAGTCAATTGTCTTCATTTTTCTCTTTGGATCAGTCTTTCATTGGAACGTTTTCATTGTAATTTAGTCATCCTGCAATCTAACTCTGCTTCCAAGCAATGCTGACAGCAGTGATGATGCAGTCTCTGTTTCTGTAGGTGATGTTGTCCTACCAGATGTCGATGGAAGTCCTCAAGTCCCCAGGACATCTTCCCCAAGGGCCAGGAATACTGTTGGAGATTGAATTCCTCAGGACTATGGGGGTGCGGTTTAGCTGCACTCTCCATGTGCGGGAATGGCAACACGTGCTCAAAATCTGGAAAGCACGATTTGTGCTGGTGCATTTCCGAGTTCCGATCTTCCCGGCCCCTCGCTGGTGGAGCGGTGTGAAGCATGCTGCGGGAATCCTGGAAGCTCATTTTAATACATTCACACATCATTGGCAAGCACTCTCTCCAGGACCTCCCCCCACACCAGATATTCAGCAGGTAAACCAGCGCCATTCCCAACAGGTTCACCCAGACGTGAACCTGTCATGGGGATCTTCTCAGGGGGGTACAGGTGAGTACAGCCCCCAAGGCAATGGGACATGATTAGGCAGTGGCCTGGCAATGTCCTCGGTACTGCCCCTTGGCATAGTTTGGCACTGACAAGTGGGCACATCTAGGAGAGAAACACACCGGTTTTCCCGCCAGAACCCACATGCTGCAATTTTTTGCTAAGATATTGTGTTCTGTCTTGAGGAGAGAAGTAGGAATTTAAATTGGGTGGAATCGATAGTTGTAAAAAAAGGGGAGTTACAGAAATGTAATGTCAATAGAATCCTGACAGTGCAGAAGGAGGCCATTTGGCCCATCGAGCCTGCACCAACCACAATCCCACCCAGGCCCTATCCTCATAACCCCACAAAGTTACCCTGCTAGTGTCAATTTATAATAGCCAATCCACCTAACCTGCACATCTTTGGACTGTGGGAGGAAACCGGAGCATCCGGAGAAAACCCATGCAGACACGGGGAGAACGTGCAAACTCCACACAGACAGTGACCCGAGGCCGGAATCGAACCCGCGTCCCTAGTACTATGAGGCAGCAGTGCTAACCACTGTGCTACCATGCCGTTAAAGACAGTTCAATGTTGTTGTTAAAGAGTAAGTTATTGTACTTGGGGGAAGTGCAATATAACAGTTTGACGGATGGGATATGCAAATATATGACATAGTTGGTGATGTACCATTGACCTCAGTTAGCCAATCATTAATTCTCTTGAGGGAGGTTGTAATTATGCCTAAGAGCACCGTGCCTACTCTGTAATCTGTTCAGATATGGCATTAATAAACAAGTGTTCAGTGGGAAACTACAGAACCAACCCTCCTAAAGTCCAAGATAGAAGACTCAATCTCAAAAATACAAGACATTCATTTCTATTCAATGCAGCAGGTCACCATCACCTTCTCCAGGGCAATGAGGGATGAACAATAAATGCTGATATTTCCAGTGACACCCATGTCCTGTGAATGAATAAAATAATCTAAAGTTTCAGTCTTTGTGTTTCAGTCTCCAGTTGAGTCAGTCAGAATTATATTTATAATATAACAGTGGCCAGGGATTATATGTCAGAGTTGTTGTGTAAACAGTAACCACCTTTTACTTAAATAGTTAAGAGTAGATTAAATCAGGAGCATTGTGTTCAGCCGATGTAAACAGGTATGTTGTCACATTGTGTGAGAGTTTGCAGCGTAGAGATGCTTCATTTAAATTGGCTGACGGTAAAAGTGTTCTGATTGAGTCTCTGCTCTGAGATTATCATTGACCTGTCAAAATTCAAGCACTGAATGACTGAGTCACCCACTTAACCTTATCTCACAGTCTCACATATAATCTTTCAACAGCTTTCTAGAAACTACTCTCCCTGCCATCTACAATCAGAGACAGTTTTTCAAATGAGATTGGAGAAAAGTTCCGCTCTCTTCAGTACTTTGAGTGAAATGTCTGCACTTTTGCCACAACTAAAGAAGGGGCAAAATCTTCTCTTTGGTGATAAATTCACAGTCAAATAGCCATGGAAGACATTTGATGAAGGTCCGCCATTTTGTGCACATTATTGAATGAATAACTGTGCTGGTATTTTGGGATGTTGGGAAGCAGTTTGTTATAAAATACTGCAAGTGTTCCTCTAGTGATCTTCCCCGAGATCGCAACAGCTAAGAAGTATCTACTGTTGATGTCCTGCAACACAGATAGTAGCTTTCATAGTACAACACAGAGGGGGACCATTCAGCCCATTGAGTCTGTGTTGGTTTTTTTGAGGAGCAGTCTCGTTAGTCCCGCTCCGCTCCGCTGCACTTCCCCATATCGCTGCCATTTTACTCCATCCCTTTCAAAGGTCCCCACAGATCCTTTATTCACCATCAGGCAATGAATTCCAAATCCTAACCCCTGATGATGTAGAGATTACAAAAGCAAAACACTGCAGATGCTGGAAATCTGAAATAGGAACAAAAAATGCTGGAAAGACTGCACAGGTCAGGCAGTGTTTACAGTTCAGGCCAAGTGACCTTTCACCCCGTTCTATTCAATTCAATGATTTTTATGCCAATCACCTTAAATCCGATCAGCCTCTACAGAGGCTGATCGGAGCAGCGGCCAGCCTCACTGAGGCTGATCGGAGCAGCGGCCAGCCGCACTGAGGCTGATCAAGCCATTGGCCAGCCTCTACTGAGGCTGCGATGATACTGGCTTTCAGCTGGTTTGACCAATTCAGTCCATCTGTCCAGCAGAATGAGAGGGTTTCCTGAAATGTTGCATTACCCTGCACCCTGTGTATTTGCCATTGTATTGACAAACCTGGAGATGGGAGTTTTATTCCCAGTTATATCTTCAATTTATTTTTACCAAGGATGATTCTCGCTAACTTTATTCTGTTCCCATTTTGCTTGAAAAAGTTGTCTTGTAAAAAATGCTTACTTAACTAATAGAAAATAGCAAAAACATCTTGTTCACCCAGTTAAAAATTTTGGGATGTTCCATAATGTCAAAGGTGCTGTATAAATATAAGCTGTTGCTATAAATGAATATCTCAAACCTTTAATTTTTAAATATTTGATGTGATGTCCTGTCGCATCAATATTGCTGAAAAGTAGAGCCGGAGAGAGACAGCGAGTTGCAGGGAGCAGCTGGGAAGCTATTCTTACTGCTTTGCCAAAACAACATTTTCATGACAAAATGTTCTGGATGGTAATTGATGAGGGAGGTGCCCGTGAGGGTGTGTAGACATTCTTACACAGCACAGGGAAATAAAACGGGGCCAGGGAGAAGGAGAGTTAAAAAGCTCAGACAGGTCAAAGCACTGAGATTTTTGAAGAGAGTGATCAAGGATAAAGAATTGGTGCCGTTGACAGGGACTTGGACAGACTGAGGAGCAGAGCAGCTGGCAAGCTTGGACTGTGTCCAGTTAACGTGGGGACTATGGAATGACAGATGCTGGAGCTTGTAGCTGTTGACATGGCAGCAGGAAAATGCTTTTGGAGAGAATGGCGTCATTCACAATTGTATTCTGCCCACCATCAAATAGTGAACAGGGAAGTTCTTCCCTTCAATCTACAATTTCTGAAGGAATGGAATTTTGCTTATGCTAAAGCTAATAATTTTAAAGCTAATAATTATCTGTCCAACCCGTGCTGCCTTTTTCTGTAGCATTCCTCCTCTGTCCAGCTGGGCAAGTTGAGTGAGTGGGAAAACACATGGCAGATGCAGTATAATGTGGATAAATTTGACGTTATCCACTTCAGATGGAGACACAGACCAGTAGGGTGTTATTTAAATAGTGTTAGATTGGGAAATGTTGAGGTACAAAGGACCTGGGTGGGCTTGTACACCAGTCACTGAAAGCAAGCAGTTACGAAGGCAAATGGTATGCTGGCCTACAGGAGTAAGGATGTCTTACTGCAGCTGTTCAGGGCCTTGGTGAGACAACACCCAGAGTATTGTGTGCAGTTTTGGTCTCATTATCTAAAGAAAGGGTGTCCTTGCCAAAGAGGGAGTGCAGCAAAGGGTCACCAGATTGATTCCTGGGATGGCAGGATTGTCGTGTGAGGAGAGGTTGGGTTGACTGGATCAGTATTCACTGGAATTTAGAAGAATGAGGGGAAACTCATTGAAACATATGAAATTCTGACAGGGCTGGACAGACTGGATGCAGGAATGTCATCTCCTCTGGCTGGGGGAGTCACGAACAAGGGGTCACAGTCTCAGGGTACGGGGTCGGCCATTCAGGACTGAGAGATGAAGAGAAATGTCTTCACTCAGAGGGTGGTGAATCTATGGAATTCTCCACCACAGAAAGCTGTGGAGGCCCAATCACTGAATGGATTTAAAAAGGAAATAGAAAGATTTGTGGACTCTAAAGGCATCGAGGGATATGTGGAGAGTGTGGGAATATGATATTGAGATAGAGGATCCGCCATGATCACATTGAAATGTGGGACTGGCTCAAAGGGCTGAATGGCCTACTCCTACTTTCTACGTTTGTATGTCCAGATATATTTGACTTTGAAACAATAATAATTGTCAATCGTATAAGCAAAAAGTCCAAAATACTCTGTAATCTTTTTCACTATGGCCTGGGTCAGACTGATGCTTTGTTATGTCATGGTTTGGAAAACTATAACCTCGAAGCTGGTAAATAGTTGATAAAATTCCAATGGTTCACAAATCACCGTGAGGAAAGGAAACTTCTTGTCTTTGCTTGGTCTGGACTATGTGTTACTCAAACTCAACCAAACTGGTTGCTTTGTATCTCTTACTGAAATTGGCCAAGCAAGCAGCTCAGTACTAGCAAACCATTCCAGTTTAACAAGAAGATCGACCATCACTTTCTCAGGATGGTTAGCGGCAGAGGAAGGGTACTGATCTAGTAACGTCCCAAGGAAGAAGAATGAAAAAGGAGGCCATGACAATGGTAGCTACCTCGGAAGATGATTTAAAACCAGCGAGGAACACAGACTTCCTTCACTCCAGATTCTTCCGATGAGGAACAAGACAGGGTGATTATAATAAAAGCAAAAGCTCAGCAGGTCTGGCAACAACTGTGGAGAGAAAACTAGAGTTAGTGTTTCAGGTCAATGAGCCTTTGTGAGAACAATAAGAGAATTCAGTCCCGATGAAAGGTTCCCGACCTGGAACTCTGTTTCTCTCTCCACGTTTGCTGCCTGACCGCCTGAGGTTTTGTCGCATTTTCTATCCTCTCACAAGGACTGATTAGGGACAGTCAGCATGGCTTTGTGAGTGGAAAATCATGTCTCACAAATTTGATTGAGTTTTTGAAGGGGTAACCAAGAAGGTAGATGAGGGCAGTGCAGTTGATGTTGTCTACATGGACTTTAGCAAGGCCTTTGACAAGGTACCGCATGGTAGGTTGTTGCATAAGGTTAAATCACACGCGATCAAGGGTGAAGTATCGAAATGGATACAAAATTGGCTTCTTGACAGAAGACAGAGGGTGGTTGTAGAGGGTTGTTTTTCAAACGGGAGACCTGTGACCAGCGGTGTGCCTCAGGGATCAGTGCTGGGTCCACTGTTATTTGTCATTTATATTAATGATTTGGATGAGAATATAGGAGGCACGGTTAGTAAGTTTGCAGATGACACTAAGATTGGTGGCATAGTGGACAGTGAATAAAGTTATCTCCAATTGCAACGGGATCTTGATCAATTGGGCCAGTGGGCTGATGGATAGCAGATGGAGTTTAATTTAGTCAAATGCGAGGTGATGCATTTTGGTAGATTGAACCAGGGCAGGACTTACTCAGTAAATGGTAGGGTGTTGGGGAGAGTTACAGAACAAAGAGATCTAGGGGTACATGTTCATAGCTCCTTGAAAGTGGAGTCACAGGTGGACAGAGTGGTGAAGAAGGCATTCAGCATGCTTGGTTTCATAGAAACATGGAAACATAGAAAACTACAGCACAAAACAGGCCCTTCGGCCCCACAAGTTGTGCCAAACATATCCCTACCTTTTAGGCCTATCTATAACCCTCCATCCTATTAAGTCCCATGTACTCATCCAGGAGTCTCTTAAAAGATCCTATTGAGTTTGCCTCCACCACCACTGACGGCAGCCGATTCCACTCGCCCACCACCCTCTGTGTGAAAAACTTCCCCCTAACATTTCCCCTATACCTACCCCCCACCCAGCACCTTAAACCTGTGCCCTCTCGTAGCAGCCATTTCCACCCTGGGAAAAAGCCTCTGAGAGTCCACCCGACCTATGCCTCTCAACATCTTTCATCGGTCAGAACATTGAATACAGGAATTGGGACGTCTTGTTGAAGTTGTACAAGACATTGGTAAGACCCCACTTGGAATACTGTGTACAGTTCTGGTCACCCTGTTATAGAAAGGATATTATTAAACTAGAAAGAGAGCAGAAAAGATTTACTTGGATGCTACCGGGATGGATTGAGTTATAAGGAGAGGCTGGATAGACTGGGACTTTTTTCTCAGGAGCGTAGGAGCTGAGGGCTGATCTTATAGAGGTCTATAAAATAATGAGGGGCACAGATCAGCTGAGATAGTCAATATCTTTTCCCAAAGGTAGGGGAGTCTAAAACTAGAGGACATAGGTTTACGTTGAGAGGGGAGAGATGCAAAAGTGTCCAGAGGGGCAATTTTTTCACACAGAGGGTGGTGAGTGTCTGGAACAAGCTGCCAGAGGTAGTAGTAGAGGCGGGTACAATTTTGTCTTTTAAAAAGCATTTAGGCAGTTACATGGGTATGATGGGTATAGAGCGATATGGGCCAAATGCAGGCAATTGGGATTAGCTTAAGGGTTTTAAAAAAGAAGGCGGCATGGACAAGTTGGACCGAAAGGCCTGTTTCCATGCTGTGAACCTCCATGACTCTATGACTCCATATCAGGTGTCCAGCATTTGCAATATTTTGCTATTGATTATTTTGTTGTTCCTCAGGTGGTGTCCAATGCAGTGTTAATGTAATTGTATCACTAATAAATAAACTTTAAAGCAATCTTCCCATGACATTTAATGGCATCACCATCACTGAGTGATAAGGAGAGGCTGGATAGACTGGGACATTTTTCTCTGGAATGTAGAAGGCTGAAGGGTGATCTTATAGAAGTCTATAAAATAATGAGGGGCATAGATAAGCTAGAAAGTCAGTATCTTTTCCCAAAGGTAGGGGAGTCTAAAACGAGAGGGCATAGGTTTAAAGTGAGAGGGGAGAGATACAAAAGTGTCCAGAGGGGCAATCTTTTCACACAGAGGGTGGTGAATGTCTGGAACAAGCTCCCAGATGTAGTAGTAGAGGCGGGTACAATTTTGTCTTTTAAAAGGTGTTTAGACAGTTACATGGGTAAGATGGATATCGAGGGATATGGGCCAAACGAGGACAATTGGGACTCGCTTCATGGTTTAAAAAAAGGGGTGGCATGGACAAGTTGGGCCGAAGGGCCTGTTTCCATGCTGTAAACCTCTATGACTCTATGACTCTACCATCATCCTGGGGATTAGCAATGACCAGAAACTGAACTGGACCAGACATATAGATACTGTTGCTACAAGAGTAGTAAGAAGTTTAACAACACCAGGTTAAAGTCCAACAGGTTTATTTGGTAGCAAAAGCCACACAAGCTTTCGGAGCTCCAAGCCCCTTCTTCAGGTGAGTGGGAATTCTGTTCACAAACAGGGCATATAAAGACACAGACTCAATTTACATGAATAACGGTTGGAATGCGAATACTTACAGCTAATCAAGTCTTTAAGATACCAACAACGTGAGTGGAGAGAGCATCAAGGCAGGCTAAAAAGATGTGTATTGTCTCCAGACAGGACAGCTAGTGAAACTCTGCAGGTCCAGGCAGGCTGTGGAGATTACAAATAGTGTGACATGAACCCAATATCCCGGTTGAGGCCATCCTCATGTGTGCGGAACTTGGCTATCAGTTTCTGCTCAGCGACTCTGCGCCGCCGTGTGTCGTGAAGGCCGCCTTGGATCATGGCTACAAGAGTAGGCCAGAGGCAGGGAATTCTGCAGTGAGTAACTCACCTCCTGACTCCCCAAAGACTGACCACCATCTACAAGGATCAGTCAGGAGTATGAATGCTCTCTCCTCGCCTGCATGAGTGCAGCTCCAATAAGATTCAAGAAGCTCAGGGCAAGATAGTCCAGTTGATTGGAACTCCATCCATCGCTTTTAACATTCATTCCCTCCACCACTGACACACAGTGGCAACTGTATGTACCATCTGCAAGATGCACTGCAACAACTCACCAAGGGTCCTTTGACAGCACCTTCCAAACTCAGAACCTCTACCACGTAGAAGAACAGGATAGCAGTCACATGGAAACACCACCACTTGGAACTCCACCGCACCCCCCCCCCCCCGCCCTCACCCCCCGTCACTCACCATCCTGACTTGGAAATATATCACCATCCTTTCACTGTTGCTGGGTCAAAATCCTAGAACTCCCTCTCTAACAGCAGTACCTACATCACATGGATTGCAGCAATTTGAGAAGACAATTCACCACCACCTTCCCAAGGATAATCAGGGATGGTCAACAACTGTTGACCCACCAGTGACTCTCACATCCCAAGAAAGAATTTTTAAAATGTAGACTCAAGGACAGGAATATCAATACTCTTTAGAGTGTTTCTAATTCAGAATGTGCATTCCATCTGTGCCCTGATTAGGTTTGTATTTTATACATTGAAGCTCTGAGGACCTGCAATTAGCTGCGGGGTTTGGATCTATGGTCTGATTGTGTTTTCAATGCAGCAGTCTAACACACTCTGAGATTTACAATAAAATGTCCCTGCCTGATTTCCAAAACACACAACTTTGGAATTAATTGAAGCCTAACATGCTTCCCAACAGTGGAAAATCAGTCTCTCAGACGGTGCTATTGTGGCAGCCAGTAATAAATCTGGACTTTACGATAATATAAAACTGTAAATGTGACATTATTGGTTACAAATTAGAAATTAAATCATCCAGCTTGCTGAAGTCCCATCTGTGGCCTTGTTCTGAGAACGGTCTGATGGCTTTCACAGCCATTTTGAGCAGTAAAAAGTTTAATTTGCAACAGTATTAAAGTTTAAAGAATGATTACATACACTCATTATTTATTTGATTCATGGAGAATAAATCACAATGATTTTGTATTGGTTCAAACCTACAAACATTCTCCTGATTCTGTCGCTTAGAGCTGGCTGGACATTGGACAGATGGTGCTGGAAGGAAGTCTCTGTTTCACATCACCATTGGTTTTCTTCAAACCGCGATGGACCTGCTTCATAACCTTTTCCATTTTTTGCTTTTAACTCTGTAGATATTTCAAATGCCTTTCACATTCTTTCATCCATCCGGTGTCCATTTTCTGAGCACCTGAACAGGCTCCAGAGAATGCAAATTCCATCTCTGACACAAACTCCCATCTATGTAAATATTTGCAAACTGAGATTAAATCAGAGGGATTGAGAAAGACCTGTTGACTCATCACTACATTTCAACCTGGAGAAAGTGTGGAGGCACGTAGCAATATTAATGACTTTGACATTTATTTACATCGTTTTTTGATTCTTCCAGTCTAAGATGGAAACTGCTGCATGAATTGCTCTTTTAACGGATACATTAAAGAGTTTCCCTTTGTTCTAAGATGCTTTTTTGAACAATAATTCTTTCCAGTTTTTGCCCCTTATTGGCTCCTCACCAGATATTCGGTCCATTGGGCATTATTCTCTGATGCTCATTCAAGTGGGCATTATCCATGTGTGAACTTAACAGTGAATAACCACAGACTATCCAACATCAGAGGAGGAGGGAGGGAGGGAGGAAAGAAGGGAGGGAGGGAGGAAGGGAGGGTGTCACACACATGGGTGGAATTTTATGAGATTGATTCTAAGTGTCCAGCTAGTGTGAAAATGGGAGAGTTCCTGATCCGTTTTTTGGGTGAGTTTTCACACCCAATCTTATGCGCTCAGTCATTCAAAAAATGGGCTAGACTGTTTCTAGCTGCTGCAGGCAGTGGGCTGGGCTTACTTCGCCAGCCAGCCTGATTCTGCACATGCTCCATAGCAACAGCAGGGTCTGACAGACAGAGAGAGAGAGAGCTGTCAGGCCCCTGCTGCTGCAGGAAGCCTCAACCAGCCCTTTCCCCCCTCCAGCCCCCCACAATCATGGGGGCCCACAGCTGATCGCGAACCCCATAACACATGGGCATCTAGCCCCCACTGACTCCCCCCAACTGCCCAGACAGATTGGACCCCCTCCCCCGGTGAAACCGCAACTGCAGAGCGCAGATGGTGCTATTGTGGCAGTCCCTCCCCCCGATCGGGCTGCCCTTTCATGCCCCGCCTCCATAGGTCCTGCCCCCTGGTGGTGCCAGGCTAGCACTGCCAAAGTGCCAGGCTGGCACTACCCAAGGGGCACCCCCCTTGCCCTTGGCCTCCCTGAGTGGTCATATCGGCCTCCAGTTCGACTGGCGAGGCCAACAGACTGTTCCACATTCATGGGGAGCAGGTGCTTTCTTTGCTGGAGAGAACCTCTCCCGGTGAGGCCATAAAGGCAAGCGAGCCTGGAGGATTCAATGTCGGCCTCACTAAGCGGCGTCTGGACAAATCCATGAATAGGATGGGAATAGAGGGATATGTTCCCCGGAAGGTTTTAGTTCAGTCGGGCAGCATGGTCGGTGCAGTCTTGGAGGGCCGAAGAGCTGTTCCTATGCTGTAATTTTCTTTGTTCTTTGCTCTAATCATCGGCAAATCATCCTTATAATAAATTTAAATAAGTTGTTCAGCCTCTCACCCATGTCCAGCGAGAGACTGACCGTGCCTGATTTCTCGGCTCTCGAACCATTTTACTGGCTTGCTCCGCCCAGCAATGAGCAGCGTGAGCCAGTAAAATTCCACCCACAGACCCCGCCCTCATTCTGTATCCACCAAACAACACTCCCAGTCAAGCTGCTGGAAGCTGCCCAGAACCAGGGCACTGGGTAACCCTTTACCTCCAAAATCAGAGCAGTAAAATCCTGCTACCATCACTTGCTGAGAGTCTTAAATGTCATCACGATCTTTGAAATGACAACGGACAAGGACACGGACTCAGCACTCAGTCTGCAATCTGTCGCAATGTTGTCAATTTCCAACGTGGTTTAACTTCAATTCCATTACTTTGTTTCTGTCCTCTCTGGAAAGCACCTGAGGAAATTTCCTGTGTTTAGGGCACTAACTGTGTCTGACAGGGTGGGTGAAGAATGGTACAGACAGGGGGAACCTGAGAAGGATTGTCGCGCCCTTGTCCCATCTCCTGACCGATCAAAGATTGTAATCCCTGAGTGCTGTAACCTTCAGGACCAAACAGCTGACAGGTTTACTTGTAAGTGATCACAAGACCGTAAGGTATAGGAGCAGAAGTAGGCCACTCGGCCCATCGAGTCTGCTCCATCATTCAGTGAGATCATGACTGATCTGATACGATAATCCTCAACTCCACTTTCCCGCCTTATCCCCATAACCCTCGATTCCCGCACTGATTACAAATCTGTCTATCTCAGCCTTGAACATATTTAACGACCCAGCCTCTACAGCCCCCAGCGGGAGAGAATTCCACAGATTCACTCCCCTCTGAGAGAAGAAATTCCGCCTCATCTCTGTCTTAAATCGGTAACCCCCTGACTCTGAGACCATGCCTCTGGTCCCAGACTCTCCCACAAGGAGAAACAACCTCTCAGCATCGACTGTGTCAAGCCCCTGAGAATCCGACATGTCTCAATAAGGTCGCTTCTCATTCTTCTAAACTCCAGTGAGTTCAGGCCCAACCTACTCAACCTCTCCACATAAGAAAGACCCTTCATACCCAGGATCAGCCTAGTGAACCTTCTCTGGACTGCCTCCAATGCCAATATATCTTTCCTTGGATAAGGGGACCAGAACAGTATTCCAGTTTGAAAATAAAAATAGATGTTTATTATTCAACAGCTGAATATAAGCATATCCACGTCCTCATACACACTCACACGCACTCATATACACACACACACATACACACACACTCACACAGACACACACTCATATACACACACATACACACACACTCACACACACACTTATACACACACACTCATACACACGCTCACACTCATACAGACTCACACTCATACAGACTCACACTCACACAGACACACACTTGAGAAAGTTGTGTGATTACAGAAGGCACCATGCATTTAGGTCTTAAGAGTTTGAGAGCTTTTTGTCACACTTGCTTCTCTCCAGGGTGAAGCCTTGCAATTTTACCAGCCTTTTATCCTTTTGCTTCCCTGAAGAAAAGAGAGGAAGATAGATTGTTTGATTGTTGAATGTTTGTGGTCGCCTCTTGTTTCACTCCAGTGAAGGTGATGCATCGAAGCTCTGTGTCAAGAAACTCTGTCCATTTCCTCAGGCTTAAAAGTCAAGGCCAATCCAAGGCCGGAATTTTCCAGTTGCTCATGCTCTGTGGCCGCTGCAAGTGAGGATAGATCAGCTAAATCTCCATTTTTCACTGCAGCGAGACTGGAAAATCCCACCTGCGTGCACAGCGGAAATTTCAGCCCAAATCTCTGCCTCCTGGTGACTCTTAGGCAGGGTCTATGATAGGAATGTAGAAGCAAGAACATAGAACATAGAACATTACAGGGCAGTACAGGCCCTTCGGCCCTCGATGTTGCGCCGACCAGTGAAACCAATCTAAAGCCCATCTAACCTACACTATTCCAATATCATCCATATGTTTATCCAATGACCATTTAAATGCCCTTAATGTTGGCGAGTCCACTACTGCTGCAGGCAGGGCATTCCACGCCCTTACTACTCTCTGAGTGAAGAACCTACCTCTGACATCTGTCCTATATCTATCACCCCTCAATTTAAAGCTATGTCCCCTCATGCTAGCCAACACCATCCGAGGAAAAAGGCTCTCACTTTCCAAAAGAGTTGGCAGGCCAACCTCGCTCTGCCATCCAAACAGATCACGACCGATCATTTATCTCAGTGCCATTTCCCCACTATCCCCATATCTCCTGATATCATTAGTATCTAGAAATGTATCAATCTCTATCTTGAACATGCTCCATGAGCCTCACAGCCTCTGGGGTAGAGATTTCCAAAGATTCACCACCCTCTGAGTGAAGAAATTCCTCCTCATTTCACTCTTAAATGTCCGGCCCCTTAACCTGAGGCTGTATCCTGGTTCTAGACTCACCAGCCAAGGGAAACATCCCATCCATATCTGTTGTGTCACGCACCGGAAGAACTTTGTAAGTTCCAATGAGATCATCTCTAATTCTTCTAAAATCTAGAGAGTACAGGCCCAGTTTCCTCAATCGCTCCTCATCCCAGGGATTAGTCTGGTGAACCTCTGCTGCACTTCCTCTGTGGCAAGGATATCTTTCCTCAGTTAAGGAGACTATAACTGTGCACAGTACTCCAGGTGAGGCCTCACCAAGGCTCTGTGTAATTGCAGCAAGACAGATTTACTCCTGTACTAAAATTCCCTTGCAATGAAGGGGAACATACCATTTGCCTTCCTAATTGATTGCTGCATCTGCATGTTTGCTTTCAGTGACTCATGAACAAGGACACCCAGGTCCTTTTGGACATCATCACTTCTCAACCTATCACCATTTAAGAAATATTCTGCTTTTCTGTTTTTGCTATAAAGGTGGATAATTTCACATTTATTCACATCATATTCCATCTGCCATGTTCTTACATACATACTTAATTGAACAGCAACTGGTCACCCAGTGTCCATTTTATAAATAGAACTCACAAGTCCCTTAATAACATTTGGAAGTTGTTGAAAAGCTCACAAATCTGTCAAAATAAACAACCACACTTGAAAGGCATTTGAAAAATTATCATTCGCTTCAGAAACTCATAAATCTGTCAAAATAAATAAACTCATAAATTGCCAGGACAGTGGTGTGAATAAATTCTGCAGTACAGCATCAGTTTGTGCATTTGAAAGCATGCGCCTATCATAGATTTCAAACAGCCAAAAAGGTGGCTGAGCTGTTCAACAAATAGGGAATGAGAGCAATGTTTATACAATTTGCTCCGGATCTCACACTGGGCTAGCATTTTAATATTGTACAATGCAGCCTAACATTTTATCCAGTGGGTAGAGTATTCTAATGCATCTGAAGATGTTTCTACTTCAGAATAAACTGTTCTTTCACTTGGCATCTTGACAGTCATCAGCAGTAACAATGGTCACTTAGCTTTTTCTAATTGCAGCCTTATAATCATTTAATAAACATTGATAAAACGCCGCCTACAGCATTTAATGCAATCCATCACACAAACCAGCCTCCCATCCATTGACTCTGTCTACACTTCCTGCTGCCTCGGCAAAGCAGCCAGCATAATTAAGGACCCCACACACCCCGGACATTCTCTCTTCCATCTTCTTCCTTCAGGAAAAAGATACAAAAGTCTGAGGTCACGTACCAACCGACTCAAGAACAGCTTCTTCCCTGCTGCTGTCAGACTTTTGAATGGACCTACCTCGCATTAAGTTGATCTTTCTCTACACCCTAGCTATGACTGTAACACTACATTCTGCACTCTCTCGTTTTCTTCTCTATGAATGGTATGCTTTGCCTGTATAGCGCGCAAGAAACAATACTTTTCACTGTATGTTAATACATGTGGCAATAATAAATCAAATCAAATCAAATCAAAAAATGACGAACTATAAAGGAGACAACACCAGATACGCTCTCCCCTCCTCCAATCCATGCTTCCTTTCTCTGTTCTGCAGGTGGGATTTAGGAAAAGAAAGATTTGCTCTGCTAAAAATTGCAGAACTTCTGAAATACCCAGTTCCAGAATGGTTCTAGCTACGTCAAGCCCCCAGTGTGCAAGTTTCCTGATCCGTCTGTTTCCCCGCTCCACTGAAAATAACCAGGGACAAAAATGGGGGTGGGGCTTTTGCCTTCACCACTCAGTGGCTGAATCTGTGGGACCCCAAAATGGGACAACAGAACCTGGCGGCTTGTGGGTTGCTGAACCTTGCAGACAGTCAGCGTCCCGTATCTGCTCTGAGCAGATTACAGCCAGAAGGAGCAGTGAGGTGTCACTGGGAGGTGAAAGGTCAACCCTCTCATGCTCACAGTCAATTGACCTTTGCTGTAAAACATGCATGTGTGTATCTCCTGTTAGATAAGCACTGGATTGGGCTGCAGAGTTCTGCCTTGTCAAATACTCCAGTTGTCAACACTCGCATCAGAACCTCATCAGAATTAGTGTTACTGAAAACGATGCAGCAGTTTTGTTTACTCTCGTTAGCAGGGGACATATACATTTCTCCATCAAATTTCTCTTTTTGCGGACAGAAATTGCTCAAAACAATGCCCCTTTAAGAAGCAAATGACCTTTAATTATATTCAATAAAAATGCGCTCAGTTTCTATCAGCCCCTTACTCAGAGATTGTTCCGCTCCTTGCCACTTGCACCCTGATACCCAGTATACCAATGCGCCTGCTGAATATTTCAAAAAAGAAGAAATAAATGTTATCCCTGAATATAAATCTTGATATTTATTACAACTCCTAAATCACAACCCGACACACCCAAACTTCTTTTGATCCAAATAATCACTTACTTTCTGCAATGTCTCCACTTGTTTTCCCAGGAGGGAGGGGTGCATTAAGCACGCAGGACTTTCTTCACCAGGTAATCTTCCTTCAACTTCTGCCAGTGGTGCTTCCAGCTGGAAGATGGATAGTGCACAGGGAGGTTTACACAGCCACTCTGGGAAACAGCTCTTTGCAAAGTTCAGCCCAGAATTCTGATCTTATACAAACAAGTATTTAAAGGAAGATTGTGGTCACATGTCTGAATGAGAAAGACAGAATTCTGCCACCTGGATCCTTGAGGGAAATTAGTCTGCCTGACCTTTTGGATAAAAAAGCAGCTTCAGCCCATCGGCCGCTATAACCTGATGCATTAATTCGTCATCTCAAGACACGATTGCAAAACTTCAGCATCAAGTCCCACTTCCCGACCGCTCCTCCCGTGCTGAGTTGCAATATCTGCCAGTCCTTTAACACCTCCAGTTTAATATTTTCAATTCCCTTCAAGGTCTCATTCTTCCCCCTCTCTCTCTCTCTAACCTCCTTCATCCCACAAACTGCCAGAACTTTCCCCTGCTTCTCCAGCTCAGTCTGTCACACAAACTGGTGGCTGTGAATCCCACAGGTTCCACGCTCCCTTCTTCTCCTTTCCATTTCAAAAGGGTCGAGAACTAAAGGACACCCATTTAACAGCAAAAGTACCAAAGGCAATGTGAGGCAAAGCTATTTCACACAGCGAGTGGTTAGGATCTGGAACGCACTGTCTGAGAGTATGGTGGAGACAGATTCACACAGAGAGTGGTTAGGATCTGGAATGTACTGTCTGAGAGTGTGGTGGAGACAGATTCACACAGAAAGTGGTTAGGATCTGGAATGCACTGTCTGAGAGTGTGGTGGAGACAGATTCACACAGCGAGTGGTTAGGGTCTGGAATCCTTTCTGTGATGTAATTATTCTGTGATCCTATGATTTATGGTTCCTTCTGAAAACCAGGTTTTGACTGTTCCTCATAATAATTCTTTCTTTTGCTCTGTATCCACTTCTTTCTGACTACATTCTGTGTGAAGAATTATGATGATCTTTTCTTATTCGATATGTATAAATGGAAGTTATCACTGATGAAGCATATTCTCCTTAAAATCTTTACTGAAGGGAATCACTCAAACCTCTGTTTCTGCACTGAGTAGCAATGGTGATGAGAAATACTTTTCCTATGATAATTGGTCAGGTATTTCTGTATGCATTCAGTTTAGTTCAGTTAAATTAATAGATTATCTTGTAGAATGCTTTGTTTTAAACTCTGGCTGATGAAATATTTCTCTCGGAAAATCAAAAACCAGCCCCATAACGATAGTGAAATCTTTATAAATTCTCCACGGATCAGATCAGCTCTTGCCTCTCTTTTTCGCATTGATATTAAAGACTGCTGCACTCAGAGGAGAGAAGGAGCTGCCCTGACATCCTGGCCAAAATTATCCTTCAGCAAAGAACATTAAAAACAGATTAACTACTCATCTCTGTCATTGCAGCTCGCAGGATCTAAGAATTATGTTTGCTTTGCAATCGACTGCAGTTGAGTACCTGTCATTTCACGGACTCCTGGGGTTTATTTCTAACTGAATCTGATCCCGGTGTGCTGGGTTCATTCACCAGAGACATACAAACACGAGAATGGGAGGAGGCCGTTATCCCTCTCCACTCTGTTCTGCCATTCAATAAAAATCAAGACTTATCTGCAATCCAACTCCATATAAACCTACACCCTTTCCCTCCTTGCCCCATATCCCTTAATATCTTTACTGAACAGAACGCTAGTTCTAGTTTGTGTAACCTTGCCTCATTGGCTAATTCTTGGCGTTATTCTGGTAAATCTATGCTGTACTGCCTCCAATTCCAGAATATTAACTTGAAGGTGTGTTGCTCAGAACCCCTCACAGTTCTTCAGACATGGGCTAAGCAGGACTCTGCACAGCTGTACAGGATGTCTAATCCTCGTATTCTAGTCTTCTGGATATAAAAGCAGCATTCCATTAGCAATTGTGATTATTTTCTGTCGCAGTTCATGACATTTTAATGATCTGTGCACCTGTGCTCCCAGGTGTCTGTTTATCTCCACTCTTTCTCACCAATCACCATTTAGAAAGTAGATGACCTCACATTTGTCTTTATCTTCAACGTTCACTCGCTCCGTCACAGACACACAGTGGCAGCAGCATGCAGCTTGTACAAGATGTATGGCAACAACTCACTCTGACCTGCATCAGCCACCAGCTAGAAGGACAAACCATCAGGTGCATGGGAACACCACTACCTGCAAGTTCCCCTCTCATCCATTCACCATCCTGACTTGGAAATATATCGCCATTCCTTCACTGTTGCTGGGTCAAAATCCTGGAACTCCCTAACAGCACTGTGAATATACCTACACCACATAGACTGCAGAGGTTCAAGAAGGCAGCTCACCACCACCTTAGAACCATAGAATCATAGAATCCCTATAGTGCAAAAAGAGGCCATTCAGCCCATCGAGTCTGCACCGACTCTCCAACAGATCACCTTACCCAGGCCCTATCCCCCCAACCCCACATATTTACCCTGTTAATCCCCCTAACCTACACATATTTGGACACTAAGGGGCAATTGAGCATGGCCAATCCACCCAACCTGCACAGCTTAGGACTGTGGGAGGAAACTGGAGCACCCGGAGGAAACCCACGCAGACACGGGGAGAACGTGCAAACTCCACACAGACAGTGACCCCGAGGCTGGAATGGAACCCGGGTCCCTGGCGCTGTGAGGCAGCAGTGCTAACCACTGTGCCACTGTGCCACCTTCAATTAGGGAGTAATAAATGCTGGCCCAGTGACACTCACATTCCTTGAATTAATATGAACAAAAAGCATCACTGCCCTGTGACTGAGGCTCCCTCCCTCTGGACCAGCCTGTTTTATACACATAAATACCCTATTCTTTAGACTGATTGACCGTCTCCCCCCACCGCTCCCCCCCCCTCCCCCCCCCAACCCCTGTCCCTCCTTCACCACGGACACTGAAGCCGAACGTAACAACTTCAATGTTAACCTGACTGATTCAGGGTCCCACCCACTGCTCCATTAACGAATATAAAGAACAGTACAGCACAGGAAACAGGCCCTTCGGCCCTCCAAGCCTGTGCCGCTCCTTGGTCCAACTAGACCAATCGTTTGTATCCCTCCATTCCCAGGCTGCTCATGTGACTATCCAGGTAAGTCTTAAACGATGTCAGCGTGCCTGCCTCCACCACCCTACTTGGCAGCGCATTCCAGGCCCCCACCACCCTCTGTGTAAAAAACATCCCTCTAATATCTGAGTTATACTTCGCCCCTTTCACCTTGAGCCCGTGACCCCTCGTGAACGTCACTTCTGATCTGGGAAAAAGCTTCCCACTGTTCACCCTATCTATCCCCTTCATAATCTCTATTAGATCTCCCCTCCAGAACTGGACGCAGTACTCCAAATGTGGCCTAACCAGCGTTCTATACAGCTGCATCATGAGACTCCAGCTTTTATACTCTATACCCCGTCCTATAAAGGCAAGCATACCATATGCCTCCTTCACCACCTTCTCCACCTGTGTTGCCACCTTCAAGGATTTGTGGACTTGCACACCTAGGTCCCTCTGTGTTTCTAGACTCCTGATGACTCTGCCATTTATTGTATAACTCCTCCCTACATTATTTCTTCCAAAATGCATCACTTCGCATTTATCCGGATTAAACTCCATCTGCCACCTCTCCGCCCAATTTTCCAGCCTATCTATATCCTGCTGTATTGCCCGACAATGCTCTTCGCTATCCGCAAATCCATTTAAGTATATCCATTTAAAGTTTAAAGTTAAAGTTTAACATCCTCATTATTTTCCAAATGAACTCTTAAGGCTCAGACCACGCCTGATGTATTTTATGATGCCAGGGGTAAATCACACATGGACAGTACTGGACATTCTGGCTCTCAAACCTGGTTGTGAAATGGAATTTCAGAATGGATTACTGACTGGTTTGAAGACAGAAAATAAAGATTGGGAATGAAGGGTAGTTATTCAGAGTGACGGAATGTAGGAAGAGCAGGGAGCTCACGAGGAGTGAGACAGAGGCTGAGTTAGAATTCTTTCCTTTATTGGGCTTGGTATTGAATACAAAAGCAGGGATGTAATGCTGGAACTATATTAAACACTGGTTAGGCCACAGCTGGAACTTTGTGTACAATTCTGGTCACCGCATTACAAGAAGGACAGAATTGCTCTGGAGAGAGTGCAGAGGAGATTTACAGGAATGTTGCTACGGCTGGAAGATCGCAGCTATGAGCACAGATTGGACAGATAAGGGTTATTTTCCTTCGAGCAGAGGAAGCTAAGGGATGGCTTGATTGGGGTGCACAAAATTATGAGGGGCCTCGATTGACAGGAAAGATTTGATTCCCGCAGCGGACAGGTCTGTTACCCGGGAAACAGGTTTAATGTAATTTTCAGGAGGAATGGAGGGGACATGGGGAAAAGCCTTTTCACACCCAGAAGGTGGCAGGTGTCTGGGATTCGCTGCCCAGATTGGCGCTGCCTGGATCTGCAGCTGGAGTTCTGGAACCTGCAAGGCTGCAGACCAGGTGTTGGAAAGTGGCAGTAGAATGGGTGGCTAGTTTCTTTCAGCACAGACATAATGGGCTGAAGGACCTCTTTCTGCGTTATAACATTTCTGTGGCTCAATGATGTTCCATGAGGATCAGTGCTGGGATCACGCTGTCATCATTTACATCAACCATTTGGACTTGGAAACAAAAACATAATTTCTAAATTTTCAGATGACACAAATTGTCAACAAGTAGTCTGCAATAAATTACTGAAAACATTAATAAACTCGCTGAATGGGCAAATAATGGCAAATGAAATTTAACGCAGATAAATGTGAGGTAATCTATTTTGATAAGAAGAATAGGGAGGGCACTTTTTTTGAAGATTTGAGTGAAGGTGGGGTAGAGGAAAAAGGGGATCTTGGTGTACAGTTACAATCAATCGATCTTGGAGTACAGATATACCAGTCACTAAAAGTTGTGCCACAGGTTAACAAGGTCATTAAGAAAAGCAAATCAAGAGCTCGACTTTATTTCTGAGGGATAGAATTGATAAGTGGGGAAGTTATGTTCAGCATTTTTTGAACCTTGGATGGACCACACTTAGGGTGTAGTGTATAGCTCTGGTCATCATATTATAAAAAGGAATTAGAGACACTGGAGAGGGCATTAGGATGATACTGGAAATATGACGGTACACATATCTGGAAAGGATTTAACAAGCTGGGTCTATTCTCTTTTAAAAAAAAGAAAGGTGAGGAGGTCTTTAGAACGATGAAAGTTTTGATAGAATCGGGGACAGAGAGTGGGACAGGAAGATCAGCAAAGACGAGGCAAGAATGGAACATAAACTGCTTGGGGCGAATGGCCTGTTTCCGTGAAGTGTATGCAATCTAATTTTAGTTTTCACCAGTTGAGTTAAATGGAAGCCTGCTTAAAAATATACATTTTAATGGCTTTTTAATTTTCTATGCAATGTTTCACATTCCTCACACACAGCACACATTTTAACAGGAGCGTCATGGCTCCAGTCCAACCTTTGCAAATGATAATCTGTTATTTGGCAGGCCATTGGCTCATACTAATCTTTCCATGTCTTGGTAGGTGGTGGCAGAGGGTATTGTCACTGGACAGTAATCCAGAGACCCAGGGCAATGTTCTGGGGAACTGGGTTTGAATCTCACCATGGCAGATGGAGAAATTTTAATTCAATAAAAATCTAGAATTAGAAATCTAATAATGACCATGAAACCATTGTTGATTGTCAGAAAATCCCATCTGGTTCACTAATGTCCTTTAGGGAAGGAAATCTGCCGCCCTTACCTGGTCTGGCCTACATCTCCATGATCAGTAAGTTTGCAGACGACACGAAAATGGCTGGACTTGCAGATAGTGAGGAGCATTGTCAGAAGCTACAGAAGGATATAGATAGGCTGGGAATTTGGGCAAAGAAATGGCAGATGGAGTTCAATCCAGATAAATGCGAAGTGATGCATTTTGGTAGAGCTAATGTAGGGGGGAGCTATACGATAAATGGCAGAACCATAAAGGGTGTAGATACGCAGAGGGACCTGGGTGTGCAAGTCCACAGATCCTTGAAGGTGACGTCACAGGTGGAGAAGGTAGTGAATAAGGCATATGGCATGCTTGCCTTTATAGAACGGGGCATAGAGTATAAAAGTTGGGGTCTGATGTTGCAGATGTATAGAACGTTGGTTCGGCCGCATTTGGAATACTGCGTCCAGTTCTGGTCGCCACACTACCAGAAGGACGTGGAAGCTTTAGAGAGAGTGCAGAGGAGGTTTACCAGGATGTTGCCTGGTATGGAGGGGCTTAGTTATGAGGAGAGATTGGGTAAACTGGGGTTGTTCTCCCTGGAAAGACGGAGGATGAGGGGAGACCTAATAGAGGCGTATAAAATTATGAAAGGCATAGATAGGGTGAACGGTGGGAAGCTTTTTCCCAGGTCGGTGGTGATGTTCACGAGGGGTCATAGGTTCACGGTGAGGGGGGGGAAGGTTTAACATGGATATCGGAAGGACGTATTTTACACAGAGGGTGGTGGGGGCCTGGAATGTGCTGCCGGGCAAGGTGGTGGAGGCGGGCACACTGGGAACATTTAAGACATATCTAGATAGCCACATGAACGGAGTGGGAATGGAGGGATACAAAAGAATGGTCTAGTTTGGACCAGGGAGCGGCATGGGCTTGGAGGGCCGAAGGGCCTGTTCCTGTGCTGTATTGTTCTTTGTTCTTTGTACATGTGACTCCAGAGCTACAGCAATATGGTTGACCCTTAACTGCCCCTTCAAGGGCAATTAAGGATGGGCAATAAATGCTGTCCCAGCCAGTGACGCCCACATCCCAGGAACAAATCTAAAAAAATGTCTCTCTTTTCAGGAGCCAATAACTCCTTCAAGCCTTGCAATCTTACATTGAAATAACTCTTCAGAGGCCGGTGTCCCTTCACCAGATTCCCTTTATTTACAAACTCAATTCCACTCCTAAGAGGTACACAGTCAGAACCTGGAACATTAGCACCCCTGACACTCCTCAATATATACACAGGTGAGACTCCCTGATTGGGCAGCCAATCATTACCTCAATCAGGGAGCTCATACTCCAAGAAGTCAACACCATGGGCCTCGTTGAGGTTATAGAAACATAGAAACTAGAAGCAGGAGTAGGCCATTCGCCCCTTTGAACCTGCTCCACCATTCATTTTGATCATGGCTGATCATCAAATTTAATATCCTGATCCCCCCTTCACCCCATATCCCTTGACGCCTTTAAACCCTAGAGCTATATCTAGTTTCTTCTTGAAATCACACAACGTTTTGGCCTCAATTACATTCTGCACATATTATTATATTATTCTGCACATGTCATTATTCCCATATTAACATGGATTTGATGCACGGACTTTCACAGGTGGAATTGGAGATATTTTCCAGTTTTTTTGCATTTTAACATGGATTCCACCTGCAAGTTCCTGGCTTTAGCAGACAGTGGAGACAGATCAGTAAACAGCACATTGCTAGGGAAATAACTGGTTTGGTTCAGCTTTAGTGTATATTTGACCAGGTCCATAGCTCAACAACTGCTCAGCAAATCCCCAAAGGATCGTCTCTGATTGCTGCTTCCAAACTCGAACCTTTCCTCCCTGCACTCGTGTGGGTGAATAGCCAATAATAATCAATGCTCATCGAGCAGGAATGACCTCAATGGTGGCTTCCAGAGGAAAGAGGATCTGAGTCCAAAAGCTTTTAATGCCTTTCATAGAGGCAGACGGAAATTTTAGGCGGGAAAATTACTTTTTACACTTCTTCCATTTGTGTCATGAATCTGGAACCATCAGTTATGTAACGCCCTGGAGTTATTCTGACATCATAATTAAGGGACCATTTGAATTGCCAGCGCTCCAGCATTGGCCTGGAGCTTCCAGGAGCTGAAGATCAAAGTCCAAGAAAACCAAGAGTAAAATCATAGAACATAGAACATAGAACAGTACAGCACAGAACAGGCCCTTCGGCCCACAATGTTGTGCCGAGCTTTATCTGAAACCAAGATCAAGCTATCCCACTCCCTATCATCCTGGTGTGCTCCATGTGCCTATCCAATAACCGCTTAAATGTTTCTAAAGTGTCTGACTCCACTATCACTGCAGGCAGTCCATTCCACACCCCAACCACTCTCTGCGTAAAGAACCTACCTCTGATATCCGTCCTGTATCTCCCACCACGAACCCTATAGTTATGCCCCCTTGTAATAGCTCCATCCACCCGAGGAAATAGTCTTTGAACGTTCACTCTATCTATCCCCTTCATCATTTTATACACCTCTATTAAGTCTCCCCTCAGCCTCCTCCGCTCCAGAGAGAACAGCCCTAGCTCCCTCAACCTTTCCTCATATGACCTACCCTCCAAACCAGGCAGCATCCTGGTAAATCTCCTCTGCACTCTTTCCAGCGCTTCCACATCCTTCTTATAGTGAGGTGACCAGAACTGCACACAATATTCCAAATGTGGTCTCACCAAGGTCCTGTACAGTTGCAGCATAACCCCACGGCTCTTAAACTCCAACCCCCTGTTAATAAAAGCTAACACACTATAGGCCTTCTTCACAGCTCTATCCACTTGAGTGGCAACCTTTAGAGATCTGTGGATATGGACCCCAAGATCTCTCTGTTCCTCCACACTCTTCAGAACCCTACCTTTGACCCTGTAATCCACATTTAAATTTGTCCTACCAAAATGAATCACCTCACATTTATCAGGGTTAAACTCCATTTGCCATTTTTCAGCCCAGCTTTGCATCCTATCTACGTCTCTTTGCAGCCTACAACAGCCCTCCACCTCATCCACTACTCCACCAATCTTGGTGTCATCAGCAAATTTACTGATCCACCCTTCAGCCCCCTCCTCTAAGTCATTAATAAAAATCACAAAGAGCAGAGGACCAAGCACTGATCCCTGCGGCACACCGCTTGCAACCTGCCTCCAATCCGAAAATTTTCCATCGACCACCACCCTCTGTCTTCGGTCAGACAGCCAGTTACCTATCCAATCGGCCAACTTTCCCTCTATCCCACACCTCCTCACTTTCATCATAAGCCGACCATGGGGGACCTTATCAAACGCCTTACTAAAATCCATGTATATGACATCAACTGCCCTACCTTCATCAACACACTTAGTTACCTCCTCAAAAAATTCTATCAAATTTGTGAGGCACGACTTGCCCTTCACGAATCCGTGCTGACTATCTCGGATTAATCCGCATCTTTCTAAATGGTCGTAAATCCCATCCCTAAGGACCCTTTCCATCAATTTACCAACCACCGAAGTAAGACTAACCGGTCTATAATTACCAGGGTCATTTCTATTCCCTTTCTTAAACAGAGGAACAACATTCGCCATTCTCCAGTCCTCTGGCACCATCCCCGTGGACAGCGAGGACCCAAAGATCAACGCCAAAGGCTCTGCAATCTCATCCCTTGCCTCCCACAGAATCCTAGGATACATTTCATCAGGCCCAGGGGACTTATCGACCTTCAGTTTATTCAAAATTGCCAAGACATCCTCCCTCCGAACATCTATTTCCTCCAGCCTATTAGCCTGTAACACCTTCTCTTCCTCAAGGTCACAAGGTCAATAAACAAAATTGTGCATTTGTCGTTTTCTCTGAATATTTTCATTTCTTTAATTCTAAAAATATTGGCGGTAAAAGCTGTTTCACTATCAGATTAATGCAAGAGGCTGCTTGCTTCTAGGTTGGGTTGGGAAGACAGTGTGGCTGGAGAATGGAGGAATAACGAAAGTGTGGGAACAGGGCGCTTTAAGGACTTTCGATGGGGGGGGGAGTTCAGGACCACTTAGGGGGGTTCAAGGCTGTCCTGGGTGGTGTTGCTCGAGGTGGGAGGTCATCCAATGAAATCCCCAGGAATTTGCCCAAGTGGAGTTGACAACATGGCGCACCATGTGGATTTTGCCCCCACCCCCATTGCACCATTACCTCCCTCCCACCCCACACAACCCCCCCCACACCCCACACAACCCCCCCCCACACCCTACACAACCCCCCCACACGCCACACAACCTCCCTCCCACCCCACACAACCCCCCTCCCACCCCATACAATCCCTGCTCCCACCCTACACAACCCCCCTCCAACCCCACACACCCCCCCCCACACCCCATACAACCTCCCCATACCCCACACAACCCCCCTCCAACCCCATACAACACTCCCTCCCAACCTATACAACCCCCTCCACACCCCCAGCCTCTTCCCCTCCTGATTTCTCCCTTTCTGTCCTGAGAAGCTGATTTTCCATGGAGGACAGTTCATTGAGAGGTTGTGTTGTCCAAAGTTATATCTGGCCATGGAGAGAATGGGAAGATTTTCTAAGCAAAAAGTTACATGTAAAAAAAAAATGTTCCTGGATTTCTACAATTCTGCGTAAATGAAAATTTGAAAAATAACAGTAAATCTTTGAAAAAAATGATTCCAGAATTTTGAGCTCAGTGAGTGCAAAAACATTGAGAACACGGAGGGTGAATCAGTGAGGCAGGATTTAACCTTGTGTCAGTCTTCACTACCTTGCACGAAATGCTCAGCTGACATTTCATTTTCCTTTTTCATTCATTGGCCATTCGAGAACCCCAGCTGGTCCACACAACAGTTTCAGTTTTTAATTTAATTATGGAAGTCCCATCTGCCTTGGAAGCTGGACTAACTTTGTCAAATGTTCCTGAGCTGTGTTTGGGGCTGAATTTCTTGCTGATGGTACCTTTCAAGTTTCAGTCCCAATGTTACATCGACAGTGTACATAACTATGTGCCCCTCCCCTCAGACGGGCCTGTGTTGCCTGCGGCATTTCACAATGCATGGCATTTTACAGATAAGGCTGCGACAGCTGGAGTTGCTCTATGGAAGGTCCCAGCAGGGATCAAAAACATTAGCACAGGAAAATGTCTCCGGTTACAAAATGAGAGAGTATGGTAAAGCTATCAAATCAAACATGACTGGAAGCTGTTGAAAGCTTTGTGAGGGTTTTATTTCATTTTCTGTAAGAATGTTTCCAAATCATCGGCAAAAACTGATTGATGCAAAAAGGAAAATGTGCTCAATTATATTATCCATAAAACTATTCCTCTTCAACTCTTTCCTGGGCTGAATTATCATCTACTTAATTATTAAAATAATGAAACAAGGCTTTTGGACGGGTCATGGGCAGTTCTCCCTGCACAGTGAGGTGAATACCAAGGTCCCACTCATCCTCTTGCATATGAAAACAAATAACTAACTCTGGCAATTTCAGAAAGCCATCACTGCCAATGGCACCTTTTGTTAGTCGAGATATTCCACAAGGGCTCCAATAATTGATCTACAAGTATACCTTGCAACAAAGGAAAGCTGAAATCTCTTCTGAGATACAAGATATAGCTGCTTATGTTTCAAATGTCTGTAGAGTGCACTCCATAATTCTCACCCTCCCACAGAGGAAGGAATGTTTCTTTGTTCTTTCCGTTTTGTTTCTCTCGATGATCCCCAATTTTCAGCACCCTCCATTCCTGGCGGCAGTGCATTTAGGTTCCAAGACTCAAAGCTCTGGAATTCCCTCACTAAAGCTTTCCACCCCTCTCCGCCCCCCCTCCCCCCCCACCCCCACCTTTGTCTTTTTCTTTAAGGTGCTTAAACCCTTTAATAAAAAGATATGAAGCAATGTGGGTGCACCTACAGCACAGGGACTGCAGCGGTTCAAGAAGGCAGCTCACCACCCCCTTCTCAAGGGCAATTAGGGATGGCTAATAAATGCTGGTCTAGCCAGCAACGCCCACATCCCGTAACTGAATAAAGCGCAGAGATTAGAACTGTGCACAGCTGTTTAAACCCCCACCACCCCCCCCCCCCCCCCCCCCCCCAGCGAGAACAGGGAAATCAGCCAAATCTCCATTCACTGCAGCGGGACTGGAAAATCGCAGCTGTGGGCGAGGTTGGAGAATTTAACCCAACATCAATGTTTTTCAGTTCACCCCTTGGAGAAAGGAACCATGGTGCTTTGCTTTTTTATGGTCAGGTTAACCAATGCAGCAAGTTTTAGTGATTTGAGTGTGTATCCCAAGGAGTGCTGACCTCTTCATCTTCCCCCCACAATGCACCACTTCACATTTATTTATGCCGGGGGGGTGGAGAAGGGGGGGGGGGGTGGATCTTTCACACCTCCTGGCAGAGCAGACGGGGGTGGGCGGTGGCGGATTCTCCAATCTCATCCGTACCCTCCCTGCTGCCCCCGAGAATGGAGGATTTGTACACCATTTCCCATCATTTCCTGGCCTGGGTAACTGTAAAGAATTGGGGAGTATTAACAGAACGCAGCCTCACAAACAGAGATGCAGAAAGACCATTTCTCACTTTGACATCAAATCTCCACATGAACGGTGTCTCAGTGCACTGTGGTCCAATAGAAATCGCTGACAACTAAGCTACGCTGAGCTGTTTTTATCCGTATTACACAGCATTTTAACAAATAACTCGCAAAGAGGAACCAAAACACTCAATCTGCTTTTGTCATTTTACCAAAAGTGGGTAGAAAGTTAAAGCACAATTATATATATTCCGTGTCAATGAGCTTCAAGGTCACGCGGCCAATAACAGTGTCGATTACTCACTTTTATTTATGAATCAAAAGTATGATTTTCCACACCTGAATATTCCTGTCCATTCACTGTGTGTTGGACAGCACAGTCACGGTGACACACAGCACCTTAAACTGAGGACAACAATCATTTCTAAATTATATGTGAAGGGAATCTACTTTAGAATTCACCTCCTTAAGCCACTTGTTGCATCATTCCCAAATTCTCCCAAACAACACTGACAGGCTTCACTCTGGAACTTTCCAGATGTTAAAAAACAGGGAATGTATTTCCCTCTGGAGCCAGGAATGTTTCCAGGAGCTAAACCTCCACCCAGGCGGAACAGTCACTCATTGCGATTTTCTCTGGGATATCCCCTTGGAGTAAGAGTTTTAACAACACCAACAGGTTTATTTGGTAGCAAATAGCATTAGCGTTCGGAGCGCTGCTTCTTCGTCAGATGGAGTGGAAATGTGCTCTCAAACAGGGCACAGAAACACAAAATCAAGTTACAGAATACTGATTAGAATGCGAATGCCTACAGCCAACCAGATCTTAAAGATACAGACAATGTGGGTGGAGGGAGCATTAAGCACAGGTTAAAGAGATGTGTATTGTCTCCAGACAGGACAGCCGGCAAGTCCAGGGGGCAAGCTGTGGGGGTTACTGATAATGTGACATAAATCCAACATCTCGGTTTAGGCCGTCCTCATGTGTGCGGAACTTGGCTATCAGTTTCTGCTCAGCGACTCTGTGCTGTCGTGTGTCGCGAAGGCCGCCTTGGAGAACGCTTACCTGAAGATCAGAGGCTGAATGCCCGTGACTGCTGAAGTGCTCCCCCACAGGAAGAGAACAGTCTTGCCTGGTGATTGTCGAGCGGTGTTCATTCATCCGTTGTCGTAGCGCCTGCATGGTTTCCCCAATGTACCATGCCTCGGGACATCCTTTCCTGCGGCGTATCAGGTAGACAACGTTGGCCGAGTTGCAAGAGTAGGTACCGTGTACCTGGTAGATGGTGTTCTCACGTGAGATGATGGCATCCGTGTCGATGATCCGGCACGTCTTGCAGAGGTTGCTGTGGCAGGGTTGTGTGGTGTCGTGGTCACTGTTCTCCTGAAGGCTGGGTAGTTTGCTGCGGACAGTGGTCTGTTTGAGGTTGCGCGGTTGTTTGAAAGCAAGAAGTGGGGGTGTGGGGATGGCCTTGGCAAGATGTTCGTCTTCATCAATGACATGTTGAAGGCTCCGGAGGAGATGCCGTAGCTTCTCCGCTCCGGGGAAGTACTGGGCGACGAAGGGTACTCTGTCCACCGTGTCAGAGTTGTCTACCTGATACGCTGCAGGAAAGGATGTCCCGAGGCATGGTACATTGGGGAAACCATGCAGACGCTACGACAACAAATGAATGAACACCGCTCGACAATCACCAGGCAAGACTGTTCTCTTCCTGTGGGGGAGCACTTCAGCAGTCACGGGCATTCAGCCTCTGATCTTCAGGTAAGCGTTCTCCAAGGCGACCTTCACTACACACGACAGCACAGAGTCGCTGAGCAGAAACTGATAGCCAAGTTCCGCACACATAAGGACGGCCTAAACCGGGATGTTGGATTTATGTCACATTATCAGTAACCCCCACAGCTTGCCTCCTGGACTTGCCGGCTGTCCTGTCTGGAGACAATACACATCTCTTTAACCTGTGCTTAATGCTCCCTCCACCCACATTGTCTGTATCTTTAAGATCTGGTTGGTTGTAGGGATTCGCATTCTAATCAGTATTCTGTAACTTGATTTTGTGTCTCTGTGCCCTGCTTGAGAGCTCCGAAAGCTTGTGTGGCTTTTGCTACCAAATAAACCTGTTGGACTTTAACCTGGTGTTGTTACAACTCTTACTGTGTTCACCCCAGTCCAACGCTGGCATCTTCACATCATGGCATCCCCTTGGATCCAGACTGACCAAGCCATAAAGGCATCTCCACATCAAGCCATAAAGGACAGTGGGCAGACTCTCAGAGTTGAAGGGTCAATCAGAAGACTTCCAGCTTAATGGGAACAGCCAGCTGAGAAGGAGGGAAGGAAAAGAAAGAAATGCTTCAAAATGGAAGCGGCCTCCCTCCAACATTTTAGAATCTTTCATTAAAAAATGGTGTTTGCAGCAAGGCAGCTCTGTGGTTGGGGTGGGGAGGGATGGGGTGGGGTGGGGTGGGATGGGGTGGTTTGGGGAGAGGTCCAGAGCCTGTAGGCCTGTAGGCCTGCCTGGACCCCTGTCATCACAATCCCCTCCCCACTGCACCCCGTCCAAACTGTGCCCCTTGTAACCCCCACCACCTCCTGACTGCTGCTGGGAGGCTGCCCTCAGACACTTAAACTGTAAATAGAGTGGTGAAAAAGGCATACAGCACATTCGCCTTTATTAATCGAGGCATTGATTACAGAAGCAGGGAGGTCATGATGGAGTTGTATCGAACTTTGGTGAGGCCACAGCTGGAGCACTGTGTGCAGTTCTGGTCACCACATTATTGGAAGGATGTGAATGCACTGGAGGGGGTGCAGAGGAGATTCACCAGGATGCTGCCTGGGATGGAGCATTTCAGTTATGAAGAGAGGTTGGATAGGCTTGGGTTGTTTTCCCTGGAGCAGAGAAGACTGAGGGGCGACCTGATTGAGGTGTTCAAGATTATGAGGGGCGTGGACAGGGTGGATAGGGAGCAGTTGTTCCCCTTAGTTGAAGAGTCAGTTACGAAGGGACACAAGTTAAAAGTGAGGGGTGGGAGGTTTAGGGGGGATTTGACAAAAAACATTTTTATTCAGAGGGTGGTGACAGTCTGGAATGCACTGCCTGGGAGGGTGGTGGAGACGGGTTGCCTCACATCCTTTAAAAAGTACCTGGATGAGTACTTATCACGTCATAACATTCAAGGCTCCGGGCCAAGTGCTGGCAAGTGGGATTAGGTGGGCAGGTCAGGGCCTTTCATGGGTCGGTGCAGACTCGATGGGCCAAAGGGCCTCTTCTGCACTGTGGTATTGTGTGATTCTGTGACCTGCTTTCTGTGGGACGGGGAGAACCCGATCAGCACCCTTTAATTGGTCACATTTAGGCTCTTATTCTGATTGGCCACTCGCATCGATGGTAGGCAGCCCTGCCAGTCTCGATTCCACCTCTGGAGAGGGGATGGAACTGGATAGGCCACCAAGCAGGGGGTTAATTCAAACTCCTGCCCCCTGCTGCCCCCAGGTCCAGTGAGGATCAGCAGCCCAGCCCTGGGTGTGTGACTGGGATAGATCACTAACTAAAATATATCGCAAGGGATCTGAATGGATGGTTTTCAGTTTTACAATGCGCTCTAAACCCGTCAGATTAACAATTCCAGACACTTTAACACTTTTTTTCTAAATATTGAAGTTGAAATCCGAAACATTAACACGTCAGGAATTAATAATCTTTGCAATGGATAAGATTAGTTTTCCCTTTAGATTTCTGCTTCTTTTAAATACCTGTCTCAAGGTAAGTATATTAATCCCAACACTAAATCGTAATATTTATAGAGAACAGCCATTATACAAATAGATTTCTTTCCATTACAGATTATTGAAAATAAATGATGGTGTTTTCTTTAGTGTGAAGGTATTGTATTGAATTTCATTGCACGCATCTTTAGATTGAGAAAGCCAATTTCAAAAAATCCGTACATTCTGATAGTGAGCTAGAGATTTTTAATAAATACGAACAAAAGAATTAGAAGCAGAATTAGGCCATTTGGCCCTTCAATCCTGCTCCACCATCCAATAAGATCATGGCTGACCTGTCTGTGTTAAGTTCCATTCCCATCAAGTCCCTGATAACCTTTGATTCCTTTGTCCAACAAGAATCGATCTACCTCTGCCTTAAAAATATTCAATACCACCGCCTTCTGAGGCAGAGAGTTCCAAAGTTGGAAACTCTCTGAGAGAAAAAGGGTTCTCCTCATCTCTGTCTTAAAAGGGTGACCCCTAATTTTAAAACAGTGCCCCCTAATTCTGGGACTCACCCACAAGAGGAAGCATTGGTTGAAATTCTCCCGCCTTGCCTGCCACAGGAATTGTATCTTCCTGATCATGGGCGACTTTAATCTTTTTTCCACCAGCTTTAGGCAGCAACTGCTCTTGGTTTGAAAATGTAACTGTTTTTCCTGCAAGCTTAGCTCCTCCTATTAATCATATGACTCTGTCCCTGTCAATCAGCCTAATCAAAACTCACATGAACTGCACACCTAGTCTGAAATCCCAGGAGGACTTAAATAAATAAAAGGTCCATTAACTCAACATTCCGACCTAAAATCAATTATCCTGCATTCTCAATATTTGAGCTGTATGTTTTCTCTGACAAATCAACTCGTAACAAAACACTGTCTCTTAAAACAGCCCCACCTTAAACACAAAATATATTAAAATAGCACAGTATCATCACAGGTGCGATTACTACAGAATCAGTAATTTGATGTAAATCTCCAACATTTCAGGCACTATTCTCATTGTAAATGAAAGTGGAGTCACAGATGGACAGAGTGGTGAAGAAGGCAGTCAGCATGCTTGGTTTCATCGGTCAGAACATTGAATACAGGAGTTGGGACGTCTTGTTGAAGTTGTACAAGACATTGGTAAGGCCACACTTGGAATACTGTGTGCAATTCTGGTCACCCTATTATAGAAAGGATATTATTAAACTAGAAAGAGTACAGAAAAGATTTACTAAGATGCTACCGGGACTTGATGGTTTGAGTTATGAGGAGAGGCTGGGTAGACTGGGACTTTTTTCTCTGGGGCATAGGAGGTTGAGGGGTGATCTTATAGAGGTCTATAAAATAATGAGGGGCATAGATCAGCTAGATAGCAAATATCTTTTCCCAAAGGTAGGGGAGTCTAAAACTAGAGGGCATAGGTTTAAGGTGAGAGGGGAGAGATACAAAAGTGTCCAGAGGGGCAATTTTTTCACACAGAGGGTGGTGAGTGTCTGGAACAAGCTGCCAGAGGTAGTAGTAGAGGCGGGTACAATTTTATCTTTTAAAAAACATTTAGGCAGTTACATGGGTAAAATGGGTATAGAGGGATATGGGCCAAATGCGGGCAATTGGGACTAGCTTCGGGTTTAACAAAAAAAATGGCGGCATGGACAAGTTGGGCCGAAGGGCCTGTTTCCATGCTGTAAACCTCTATGACTCTAAATAAAAACCTTAAAAATTGTAAAACTTGTTGAATGAGGTATAACTAAACAGAGGCGGCAGAGGAGCATTCTGGGAGAAGTCGTCACAGTCACCTTGACTGATCAATGGGGAGTGGAAGAATTGGTACAAGGAGTGGTTAAGACCGAGACACTACATTGGTGTTTCCCTCCCTCCGTCCTCCTTTAACCAATAGAAAAGGCACTGTGAGAAGGCCAAGCAAGGTAAAAGCAAGCTGTGGTCTTGCTCTGCAGCAGTAGTAGAGGACACAAGGGAAAGAGCTGATTGGTAAGTAGTGATGTCGGGTAAGTAGTTAATCATTTTATCAGAGATAATTTCTGTGGTTTACAGTTTGTGAAGGTTATATTCGGTAGTAATGAGGATCAGGAAAGAAGGACCCGAGAGAATTCGATATAATCTGAAACAAAACATCTTTCAAAAGTTTAATTTAAAGGGGTAAGACATGACAGGAGAGCTCCAAGCCATGGTCTGCTCTTCACGCTCCATGTGGGAGTCCGGGAACGTTTCCAGTACCCTGGGTCAGCATGTGTGCAGGAAGTGTCTCCAGCTGCAGCTCCTGGAAGGTCGAGTTTCAGAGCTGGAGCGGCGGCTGGAGACACTGTAGAACATCCGCGAGTCAGAGAGTATCGTGGATAGCACGTATAGAGAGGTGGTCACACCGCAGGCTCAGACTCCACAGGCAGGAAGGGAATGGGTGACCACCAGACAGAGCAAGAGAGATAGGCAGGTAGTAGGATTATTTGGTAGCAGGATTATTTGGTAGCGGGATTATTTGGTAGAAGGAACTTAAGGCTCCGAAAGCTTGTGGCTTTTGATACCAAATAAACCTGTTGGACTTTAACCTGGTGTTGTGAGACTTCTGACTGTGTTCTTCCATTGAGCCAGTGTCTAATCCAATTTACTACCTCCCCATGTATACCCAGTGACTGAACCTTCCTAACGAACCTCCCATGAGGGACCTTGCCAAAGGCCTTGCTGAAACCCAGGTAGACAACATCCACCGCCTTCCCTTCATCCTCAAAGCAGAATACAGGGAGCTAGGAAGCAAGCTGAAAAGTAGGACCTCAACGGTAGTGATCTCAGGGTTACTACCTGTGCCACGTGCTAGTCAGAGTAGAAACAGCAAGATACGTAGGATGAATACGTGGACCTGTACAAACTGGACGGGTTACACCTGGACAGGATCGGGACTGATGTCCTTGCAGGTGAGCGGGGGGGGGGGGGGGGGGGGTGGGGGGGGGTACTTGCTAGAGTGGTTGGTTGGGGAGGGTTTAAACTAATATGGCAGTGGGATGGGAATCTTTGCAAGGATTCAGAGCAAGAACAATAGGAAAAGAGAGTGAGGGGAATAAGAAAAGTGATAGGCAGAGAAATCAAGGGCCAGAGTCAGATTAGGACCGGGTAAAAAATAGTAGGAAAGGGAAAAGAAAAATTAAAAGTGCCACCTTAAGTTTTGTACCTGAATGCTCAGAGCATTCAAAACAAAATGGCTGAATTAGTTGCACAGATAGATGTAAAGGGGTATGATATAGTTGGCATTGTGGAGAGATGGCTCCAAGGTGAACAAGGATGGGAACTAAACATTGAAGGCTATTCAGTGTTTAGGAAGGACAGACAGAAAGGAAAAGGTGGTGGAGTTGCAATGTTGATTAAAGATGATATTGATATGATATGATATTGAGGAAAAATATTGATGAGGGTAGTGATGGTCCTGTGTATTTGTTGCCCTTCTCCTTCTTGAGGCTGCAGGTTTGGAAGATGCTGTCGAAGGAGCCTTGGTGAGTTATTGCTGTTGTGCATCTTGTCGATGGTACACACGGCTTCCTTTGTTCATCAGTGGTAGAGAGAGAGAATTTTGAAGATGGTGGATGTGGTACCACTCAAGTGGGGCTGCTTTGTCCAGAATGGTGTTGAGCTTCTTGAGAGTTGTTGGAGCTGCACTCATCCAAGCAAGTGAAGTGTATTCCATCACACTCCTGACTTGTGCCTGTAGATGGTCGATAGATTTTGGGGAGTCAGGAGGTGAGTTCCTCAGCTCAGGATTCCTCACCTTTGACCTGCTCTGGTAGCCACAGTATTTATGTGGCTGGTCCTGTGCAGTTTCTGGTGAATGGTAACCCCCAGGATGTTGATAGTGGAGATTCCGTGATGGTGATACAATTGAATGGCAAGGGGAGATTGTTAAATTCTCTTTTGTTGGAGATGGTTATTGTCTGGTACTTATGTGTTGCGAATGTTACTTGTCATTTATCAGTCCAAGCCTGGATAATGTCCAGATCTTCCTGCATTGGGCATGGACTGTTTCAGTGTGTGAGAAGGCACGAATGGTGCTGAACATTGTGCAATCATCGGCGAACATCCCCACTTCTGACCTTATGATGGAGGGAAGGAAATTGATGAAGCAACTGAAGATGGTTGGGCCTAGGACACCACCCTGAGGAACTCCTGTAGTGATGTCCTGGAGCTGAGATGATTGGCCTTCAGTCACCACAACCATCGTCTTCCGTGCCTGGTGTGACTGCAACCAGCGCAGAGTTTTCATCCTGATTCCCATTGAATCCTTGATTCCAGATTCAGTCAAATGCTGCCTTGATGTGAAGGGCCGTCACTCACACCTCACCTCAGGAGTTCAGCTCCTCTGTCCATGTTTGAATGGAGGCTCAGTGACCCTGGCAGAACCCAAACTGAGTGTCTGCGAGCAGGTTATTGCTGAGTAAGTGTTGTGTGGTAGCATCGCAACAACATCTTCCTTCTTTTAATGATCATTGCGAGTAGACTGATTGGGCGGTAATTGGCCGGGTTGGATTTGTCCTGCTTTTTGTGTGCAGGACACACCTGGGCAATTTTTCACATTTTTGGGTAGATGCCAGTGTTGTAACTGTACTGGGAGAGCTTAGCTAGGGGAGCGGCAAGTTCTGGAGTAAGTCTTCAGTACTATTGCTGGAATATTATGATTTCATGTGGAGTGAATCGAATTGGCTGGAGACTGGCATCTGAGATTCTGGGGATCACCAGAGGAGACCGAGATGGATTATCCACTCAGCACTTCTGGCTGAAGATTGCTGCGAATGCTTCAGCCTTATCTTTTGCACTGATGTGCTGGGCTCCTCCATCATTGAGGATGGGGATATTTGTGGAGCCTCCTCCTCCAGTGAGTTGTTTAATTGTCCACTACATTCACGGCTGGATGTGGCAGGACTTCAGAACTTAGATCTGATCCATTGGTTATGGAATCGCTCAGTTCTGTCTATCGCTTACTGCTTATGCTGTTTAGCACGCAAGTAGTCCTGTGTTTTAGGTTCATCAGGTTGACACCTCATGTTTAGGTATGCCTGGTGCTGCTCCTGCCATGCCCTCCTCCACTCTCCATTGAACCAGGGTTGATCCCTGGTTCAATGGCTACCTGGCTAACCATAATTCATTATGGATAGCCAGGGGATATGCCGGGCCATGAGGTTACAGATTGTGCTGGAGTATAATTCTGCTGCTGTTGATGGCCCACAGTGCCTCATGGATGCCCAGTCTGGAGTTGCCCAATCAGTTTGAAGTCTATTCCATTTAGCACGTTAGTAATGACACACAACACGATGGAGAATGTCCTCAATATGAAGTCTCCACAAGGACTATGTGTTGGCCAATTCTACCAATACTGTCATAAACAGATGGATCTGCGGCTGGCAGGTTGGTTAGGATGAGGTGAGGAATGTTTTTCCCTCTTGTTGGTTCCCTCACCACCTGCTGCAGACCCATTCTAGCAGCGATACCCTTTTGACAGATCAAGAACGGCCATTGAGCTGAGATACCAGCGAAACTATACCCACAACACAATCAAAACCTGTTCAACACGAAGGGAGAGACCAGGGGAGTAAAGAGTGCAAGTTGATGGTGTGAGATGACTGAAGATTGTGGAGAGCAGAAATGTCTCAATCAGAATCTCAACACAATCACCATCACGTCAACAATTAACTACACACAAAATCTTCAGCAATGTCCCAGGAGCTTCTGAGACTTGGTTAAAATGGTGGCAATCAACTCAAAGAAATGTCAAATCAAAAAACAACCCAGAAAACCAGCTCCAGGATTTGAACTTGGAAGATTGGAGATAATAAACTGTTGAGATTGCCGTGCTTTGATGAACCTTTTTATCCCAAAACCTGAAGCCAAAGACAAATCAACGTAAAGGTCTTCTCCACGGGCCAATCCCCTCTGCAGGGTTTGAAATGCCTTACACCAATCAGGTTTGGAATCTGCTTACAGCTGTATTAGAATCGTTAGCCATGATTAATGGCCTTTAGCTCAAAAACAAATTAATTAATGAGCAACATCTATCGATGTGAATGATCCCAGAGGATTTAGCCCAATCACTTTCAAGCATAACTGCTGCTGATATACAGATTCTGGCACAATACAAATTCATTATAATTATTCTGTTAGCACATTATTTTATTAATTTCGATAATGGTCTCCTGGTCTCCCCAGCCCTTTTCGAAATAATGAGCATTCTTTCTTCTGTTACTGTGAGGCCATGGCGGCTGCACTGATGCATTGTCAAGGATTCTGGCCCAGACTGTCCCCACCTTGGAGAGACACTGCATCATCTGGGTGAAAGGGGAATGGATGGTGGATAGGGCATGGTTTGGCACTAAGTTGGCATCAGGGTTATAACAGGCCATGAGGATCTGGGGAGCCATGGGGGTGGGTAGAGTGGGATGTGTGGCATGTTGGGTATGTGGAGCAGTGGGGACTGGGCGGGGGGAGGTTTGGGTTGATGTGGCTGAGGCAAGTAGGGTGCGTGATGCGCATCAATTGGACACGAGGCACAAAGCTTCGGTAAAAGAAGGCTTTTATTAACTAACAATGGAACTATCAGAACTTTAACACACTATCCCAGACTGAAGAGGTCCCGCCCGAGCAGGGGGTCTTATACCTCTCCCAGGAGGCGGAGCCCGACTGGGATGTGCCACAACAGTAACAACCACAGGTGTATCAATCCCACCCTAGCCCAACAACAACATTAGAACAATCCCACAGTGGGAACCAACGATGGTTCACCACAGTGTGTGCTGGGTGAAGGAAGGGCATGAGGGGTGAGGGAGAGGGATGTTTTTAAAAATTTATTTCAAGGTGACGGCGGAACTCGGAGGCAGCCTCCACACTCACTCTGAGGTGGAGGGTCTGACTCTCAATCCAGCCCGCATGCCTCGGAACCTAAATCCAACCTGTGGATGGCGTGTAAAGGTCGGGGTCACAGTGACACGGACTCTCCCATCCCGAGAGTGAGAATCTGAGCCTGTGTGTGGATCATCTGGAGGGAGAATATCAAAACCTGCTGAATTATAACTCAAACCATCACAGAACCCCAAGGCTTCCGGCTGCTTACATAAGCTGCAACATTTACAATGCAATATAAATGGAAAGATTTATGCATCAGACTACACCCAGTTCTGAACTTGTCAGTGCGAGAAGGTTTATTGTCTTGTTAGAAAGCCAATCAGAGTCAAGTTGAACATGATGCAGTTTCGGGTGTAAGTGTTGAGCAAGTTATTGGACGATATTGTTACAGGCATTTCATTATCTATAATTAATGAAAGGTAAGTATTGGACAAATAATTATAACTTCGATCAGATTTTCAGCTGACTTCCTGGATGACTTTTCAAGTAGTTATTAATTTAGCTGCTTATGCTATTTTAGTTTTGCATCTCAAACTCCCCCATTCAGGAAACCCATCGCCCAGAATGACATCAAACAGAACCATAATAATTCCAGCTTTAATCCTCCAATCACTGCCTGATTAATTTGACTGGAGAGCAATCAGGACGGGGGGAAATTCTGAGATTCCTATTACTCCAATTCCTATTGGAAGAGAGAAAGAGAGAGGGGGAGAACAAAGAAAATTACAGCACAGGAACAGGCCCTTCAGCCCTCCAAGCCTGCACCGACCATGCTGCCCGACTGAACTAAACCCCCTGCCCTTCCAGGGACCATATCCCTCTATTCCCATCCTATGTCCCCTTAAAACTGACTATCGTATCTGCAAACAGAGAGAGAGAGTGGGTCAGAGAGACAAAGTGAGAGACAGAGAGTGAGAGAGACATGGGGGTGACTCTGAACCCACTCTCTCTGTCTGTGGAATTGGCGACACGTGCTCAGAATCCAGAGAACGAGATTCGCACTGGTGGGTTTCCGAGTTCTGATCTTCCAGCCCCCTCATTGGTGGAGTGGTGTGAAACACACCGCAGGATCCCAGGAAGCTGACATTAGGGATCACTCTCTCTCCGGGACTCGCCCCCCACCGTCCTCACCGGATATTCAGTGGGCGCCAACATGACGTCATGCTAGCGCCATTTACAACAGGTTCACTCAGATGTGAACCTATCATGGGGGTCTCCCCGGGGGTGTAAAGGTAAGTATAGCCCCTGGGGGAGAGGGACTGTGGCCTTGCAATGCCCCCTGGCATTGCCCCTTGGTACAGATTGGTAACACCAGGTTGGCACCATGTCCATGCCACACTGGCAATGCCAAACTGACAATGCCAACCTGTGCCAAGTGATAGGCCCCAGTGGAGCGAGGAGAGGGGGGGAATCATTTAGATGTGGTGGTGGCCAGGAGTGGATTGAGGAGTGGGGGTTGCCGCTGATGGCCACTGGGGGAGGTGGGTGCTGGCTCTGATTGGGGTGGGGGAGGTGGGGAGATTAGATCAGCCATGACAGGTGAGAACCGAGAAACTATCATTATCATGAAAGAGGTAGTGTTGGGCAAGTTAATGGGGCTAAAGGTAGACAAGTCTCCTGGTCCTAATGGAATGCATCCCAGGGTACTAAAAGAGATGGCGGGAGAAATAGCAAATGCACTAGTGGTAATTTACCAAAATTCACTGGACTTTGGGGTTGGAAAATAGCAAATGTGATGCCACTGTTTAAAAAAGGAGGTAGACAAAAGGCAGGTAACTATAGGCCGGTTAGCTTAACTTCTGTAGTAGGGGAAATGCTTGAATCTATCATCAAGGAAGAAATAGCGAGACATCTGGAGATAAATTGTCCCATTGGTAAGACGCAGCATGGGTTCATGAAGAGCAGGTCATGTTTGACTAATTTGGTGGAATTCTTTGAGAACATTACACATGCAGTGGACAATGGGGAACCCGTGGATGTGGTGTATCTGGATTTCCAGAAGGCATTTGACAAGGTGCCGCACCAAAGACTGCTACATAAGATAAAGGTGCACGGTGTTACAGGTAATGTATTAGCATGGATAGAGGATTGGTTAACTAACAGAAAGCAAAGAGTGGGGGTAAATGGGTGTTTTTCTAGTTGGCGATTAGTGACTAGTGGTGTGCCTCAGGGATCAGTGTTGGGACCGCAATTGTTTACGATTTGCGTCGATGATTTGGAGTTGGGGACCAAGTGTAGTGTGTCAAAATTCACCGATGACACTAAGGTGGGTGGACGAGCAAAGTGTGCGGAGGACGCTGAAAGTCTGCAAAGGGATATAGACAGTCTAAGTGAGTGGGCGAGGGTCTGGCAGATGGAGTACAATGTTGGTAAATGTGAGGTCATCCATTTTGGTAGGAATAACAGCAAAATGGACTGTTATTTAAGTGGTAAAAAATTGCAGCATGCTGCTGTGCAGAGGGACCTGGGTTTCCTTGTGCAGGAATCTCAAGGAGTTGGTTTGCAGGTGCAGCAGGTAATTAACAAGGCAAATGGAATTTTGTCCTTCATTGCTAGAGGGATGGAGTTTAAAACAGGGAGGTTATGTTGCAGCTGTATAAGGTGCTGGTGAGGCCACACCTGGAGTACTGTGTACAGTTTTGGCCTCATTACTTGAGAGAGGATATACTGGCACTGGAGGGGGTGCAGAGGAGATTCACGAGGTTGATTCCGGAGTTGAGAGGGTTGGCTTATGAGGAGAGACTGATTAGACTGGGGCTATACTCATTGGAATTCAGAAGAATGAGGGGAGATCTTATAGAAACATATAGGATTATGAAGGTAATAGATAAGATAGAAGCAGGGAAGTTGTTTCCACTGGCGGGTGAAACTAGAACTAGGGGGCATAGCCTCAAAATTAGGGGAAACAGATTTAGGACTGAGTTGAGGAGGAACTTCTTCACACAAAGGGATGTGAATCTGTGGAATTCCCTGCCCAGTGAAGCAGTTGAGGCTACCTCATTGAATGTTTTTGAGGCAAGGGTAGATAAATATTTGAACAGTAAAGGAATTAAGGGTTATGGTGAGCGGGCGGGTAAGTGGAACTGAGACCACAAAAAGATCAGCCATGATCTTATTGAATGGCGGAGCAGGCTCGAGGGGCCAGATGGCCTACTCCTGCTCCTAGTTCTTAAGTTCTTATGTTCTTCTGATCGTATTGAATGGCAGAGCAGGCTCGAGGGGCTGAATGGCCTCCTCCTGCTCCGAATTCTGATGTTCTCTTCATACCCTCTCACTCCGTATTCCTGTTCACATCCTGCAATGGTCCAACACGGTATATTTCCTCTTTCCTCTTATCCTCTATAGCAGACCGATCAAAGATTCTTCTCTCAGGCTCCACACAACTCCCTACCAATCCTCTCTTATTTCCTCCCACCTTCCAAATTCTCTTTGAAACCTATCTCTGTGCCTTTACTCTAGCCCTCCTTCAGTCTGATGGCTAACTCCATTGTTCTGGGATGTTTTTTGCTACATTAAGAATGCTCTTTCAGTGTAACGTCTTGTAATAGATTTCAGCACCTGTAGCCAGTTGAGGGAAGTGGTCTGGTTGCTTCTGGTTGTAATGAAAGCTGATTCTTTTTTGCCAGTTAGTTGAATGTAAACAGTTCCTGTGTTGTAGTGCAGCGTGCTGTGGGGAAACAGCTGCTTTCCACATTGAGTGCCAGATTCCTGAGAAAGTTACACATTAATCATATGACTCTGTCTGTCCAAGAATCTGATACTCCAGGATTCTGGAGGAAGTATGATAAACTGATGATTAGCACTGGATGCAGCCTAATGGAGTTACTGTGACACAGGCTCGAGAGGGTTGTGCGGGTCATGTGACAGCATAATCTGATCCAATGCCATGTTTTTAAGAACAGAGGCCACTTTGTCTTTCCTGCATTCCCGTGGGATTGGGATTTACGGATCTGCTGCTGGAACCAGGAAACAGCTTTCCCCTGAAGAGTTGTCTCTGTTCTTTGGCATTGCAGTCAACCGTCCTTCTCAGAGACGTAACCAGCAAGCTTCTTGTTTTATCATTTATCTATTTGTACACAATTCTCCCATCTTCCTTCCACATAAATAACAAGCAGGAGATTATATTATTAAACTAGAAAGAGTGCAGAAAAGATTTACTAGGATGCTACCCGGACTTGATGGTTTGAGTTATAAGGAGAGGCTGGATAGACTGGGACTTTTTCTCTGGAGCGTAGGAGGCTGAGGGGTGATCTTATAGAGGTCTATAAAATAATGAGGGGCATAGATCAGCGAGATAGTCAATATCTTTTCCCAAAGGTAGGGGAGTCTAAAACTAGAGGGCATAGGTTTAAGGTGAGAAAGGAGAGATACAAAAGGCCCAGAGGGGCAATTTTTTCACACAGAGGGTGGTGAATGTCTGGAACAAGCTGCCAGGGGTAGTAGTAGAGGCGGGTACAATTTTGTCTTTTAAAATGCATTTAAACAGTTACTTAGGTAAGATGGCGATAGAGGGATATGGGCCAAATGCGGGCAATTGGGACTAATTTAGGGGATTAAGAAAAAAGGGTGGCATGGACAAGTTGGGCCGAAGGGCCTGTTTCCATGCTGTAAACCTCTATGACTCTATGAGATTGGATTTGTGTGGAACCTGGGATTTCACCAAAGGCTGTTTTCCTAGTCTGAGTGAATCTGAGTTCATAAGAACATAAGAACATAAGAAATAGGAGCAGGAGTAGGCCATCTGGCCCTTCGAGCCTGCCCCGCCATTCAACAAGATCATGGCTGATCTGAAGCGAATCAGTTCCACTTACCCGCCTGCTCCCCATAACCCCTAATTCCCTTATCGATCAGAAAACTATCTACCCGTGATTTAAACATATTCAACGAGGAAGCCTCCACCACTTCAATGGGCATAGAATTCCAGAGATTCATTACCCTCTGAGAGAAGAAGTTCCCCCTCAACACAGGTGGAGAAGGTGGTGAAGAAGGCATATGGTATGCTTGCCTTTATAGGACGGGGTATAGAGTACAAAAGCTGGAGTCTGATGATGCAGCTGTATAGAACGCTGGTTAGGCCACATTTGGAGTACTGCGTCCAGTTCTGGTCGCCGCACTACCAGAAGGACGTGGAAGCATTGGAGAGAGTGCAGAGAAGGTTTACCAGGATGTTGTCTGGTATGGAGGGTCTTAGCTATGAGGAGAGATTGGGTAGACTGGGGTTGTTCTCCTTGGAAAGACGGAGAATGAGGGGAGATCTAATAGAGGTATACAAGATTATGAAGGGTATAGATAGGGTGAACAGTGGGAAGCTTTTTCCCAGGTCGGAGGTGACGATCACGAGGGGTCACGGGCTCAAGCTGAGAGGGGCGAAGTATAACTCAGACATCAGAGGGACGTTTTTTACACAGAGGGTGGTGGGGGCCTGGAATGCGCTGCCAAGTAGGGTGGTGGAGGCAGGCACGCTGACATCGTTTAAGACTTACCTGGATAGTCACATGAGCAGCCTGGGAATGGAGGGATACAAACGATTGGTCTTGTTGGACCAAGGAGCGGCACAGGCTTGGAGGGTCGAAGGGCCTGTTTCCTGTGCTGTACTGTTCTTTGTTCTTTGTTCTTTGTTCAACTCTGTTCTGAACCGGCCCCCCCTTATTTTGAGGCTGTGCCCTCTAGTTCTGGTTTCCCTTCTAAGTGGAAAGAATCTCTCCACCTCTACCCTATCCAGCCCCTTCATTATCTTATAGGTCTCTATAAGATCACCCCTCATCCTTCTAAACTCCAACGAGTACAGACCCAATCTGTTCAATCTCTCCTCATAAGCTACACCCCTCATCTCCGGTATCAACCTGGTGAACCTTCTCTGCACTCCTTCCAAGGCCAATATATCCTTTCGCAAATAAGGAGACCAAAACTGCACACAGTACTCCAGTTGCGGCCTCACCAGTGCCTTGTACAGTTGCAGCAAGACCTCCCTGCTTTTATATTCTATCCCCCTCGCGATAAAGGCCAACATTCCATTCGCCTTCTTGATCACCTGCTGCACCTGCAGACTGAGTTTTTGCGATTCGTGCACAAGGACCCCCAGGTCCCTCTGCACAGTCGCACGATGTAATTTTTCTCCATTTAAATAATATTCCAATTTACTATTATTTCTTCCAAAGTGGATAACCTCACATTTGCTAACGTTATATTCCATCTGCCAGATCCTCGCCCATCGCTCAGCCTATCCAAATCTCTCTGCAGACTTTCCGCGTCCTCCACGCAATTCGCTTTCCCACTCACCTTCGTGTCATCAGCAAACTTGAATACCCTACATTCAGTCCCCTCCTCCAGATCATCTATGTAAATGGTAAACAATTGAGGCCCCAGCACCGATCCCTGCGGCACGCCACTGGTCACCAACTGCCAACCAGAAAAGCACCCATTCAACAGTGTAAATGTTGCAGGAAAAGGATGAACCAAAGCTGGTGATTACTGAAAAGAAAACTCATGCTGCCTGGTTAGACCATAAGATGCAGCAACAGAAACAGACCATTCAGCCCATCGAGTCTGCTCCACCATTCAATCAGATTGTTTTTGGTTGTTTTCGGAATGTAGTCTCAGGTGAAAATGGAGGTAAAGTGAACACTGGGAGGACAGAGAACTGGAATATACCATCGTCCCAATGTCAGTTTATATTCACACTAAAAACATGAAAAATCAAAATCTGTCACTTGGTCGTGTTCAGCAAATGATAGCAGGAGCTGGCTGTCCAGCGATTGGCTGGAATCCGCAGCATCAGAAAATGTTAAACAAAGTAATAAGAAATCTGCAGGGGCTGAATTTCTCAGCCTAGTTTCGGAAACATGTTCCGGAATTTTACCGCCTCGCCCGCCCGAGGCTCGAAAGATCCTGCCCAAGGCCAACGGAGAATGCTGTTCTACTAGCCGATAAAATTCCGGCCGCTGTGTGGAAGATTCCAGAACCCCAGTGAAAATACCATTAAAGAGTCTGAGTGGAGGTCCCAGGATCATTCAACTGCCCGCCTAGATTTTTTGGGTTGTTGAGGGCACTGCCACCAACACTGGGATGATGGAAGTGGGGAATGTGAAAGATGTCAGAGTTGGAGGAATGCAGAACACCAGGAATCAGAATTAAACAGTACAACACTTAAAAAAATTACATGTGGTTTGTCTAAGGGACCCGGGTTCGATTTTAGCCTTGGGTGACTGTCTGCGTGTATTTGCTCCGGGTGCTCTGGTTTCTCCCCACAGTCCAAAGATATGCAAGTTACTTGGATTGACCATGGTAAATGTGTGATAGGTGATAGGACGGGGGTCTCCTGGGAAAGATGCTCTATCAGAGAGTCGGTGTGGACACAATTGGCTGAATAGCCTCCCTCGGCATTGCAGACAATCCATGATTCTATGAAAGACTATAAACCTGTCATTATAACACGAGAAACAAGGCAGAGAAAAGCCCATCAGCAAAATGCTTTTACACTCCTGGGTGTCTCTAACTGTTGCTGGTTTGGTGAGAACTGTGAGTTTGTCTGAAAGCTGGAGTTTATTAACAGGCTATTTTAAACTTTATTTGGTTTAGACTGGAATTATTTTCCTTTATTGTGTATTTGTCCCGTATGTCAGTTCTTGCAGCTTTCACAGTGCTGGGATCCAATTGGAATCAGTTTGTATTTTGTGACCTTTGTCTGCTTATCTTTGTAACGACCCCAGGTGAACAACTATTTTCATCAGTTTGGGTATCTGGATGGAAGGGTGAACTTTCTCTTTGGAGGCTTGTGCACTAGCAAGAAATTAACACCTTCAGGGCAGGAAGAGAGAGTGACATTGGAGAATGAAAGGGAAAAGAAATATCCTCACAGTGGGAGGCTGGGATAGTGAAGCATCAGTAGATTAATTGTTTATATAGACAGTGAGCTTTCTGCCCACAAGTCATGCCTGGTGGGAGATCCAATGAGGTTCTGTGCCCAGGTTACATTTAAATACAACACCCACCTTCCCAGTGCCAGTTTTACAATTTGTTAGCCGCTTACCATTTGGGAGGGTGGAATTTGCGACAGACTACAAGCTGATGTGGACGCACAGCTATACTTTGAAATAAAGGGTTAAGCAGATTGGGGTAGTCTGTCAGTACGGGGGTGGGGTTGGAGGGGGGGGCACAGTCAGTTGAGCAGCAGATTGAGTTGGCAGCAAGTGCAAAAAGCAATAACACATTAACTGCAAATACTTCAAATCCCGCCCCCCTCCCCAGTATGAAGGTAAGCTGCTGCCAGATTTACTTCCGGTTTGTCCAGCTTCTTATGATTTCATATAAATGATGTTACAAAAGGCTGTCTCTCAGGTGTGCTGTCACAGTTTACTGGCTGATTGTGGAAGGATCAGTAACGCTGCTTCTGGGCCTCACAATACCATTTAGTTTGTGCTTCATTCTATCAGTGTGGTCCCTGCCTGGTTTGGGTGAGAGTAACTGGAGGCCTCAGGACTCAGATTCAGACAAAGTTTACCAACAGGTTGAAGGTGGTGAGATGAAAATTAATCCCAGCTTCAAGATGGCCACAGGTATATCATCAATAAAATCAAATTAGGGGCGGACTCACTTTTTAACTACCTGAGAATGGATTTTTGATCAGCTTGTGTTAAGGTGATGTGTAAAGTCAAATTCAGCTAATTAGATTTAATCGAGCATTCACAATCTACAACTCTGGGAATGTGAAATAAAACTTAGAGTCATAAAGGTTTACAGCATGGAAACAGGCCCTTCAGCCCAACTTGTCCATGCCGCCCCTTTTTTAAACCCCGAAGCTAGTCCCAATTGCCCGCGTTTGGCCCATATCCCTCTACACCCATCTTACCCATGTAACTGTCTAAATGCTTTTTAAAAGACAAAATTATACCCGCCTTTATTACTACCTCTGGCAGCTTGTTCCAGACACTCACCACCCTCTGTGTGAAAAAGTTACCCCTCTGGACCCTTTTGTATCCCTCCCCTCTCACCTTAAACCTATGCCCTACCTTTGGGAAAAGATGTTGACAATCTAGCTGATCTATGCCACGATAAAGTATATTGCTTTATTCCTTAGTCAGTGCATATAGTATGCAAACATCATCTCTCTCTGCATATTTGCTTCAGATTTGCCGAATAGTTTTATTTCAGTACTTACACCAGTTTGTGTTTGTAATGGAAGTAGCCTGGTTTTATTGTGGAGTTCACATCAGAAATTCCAGTATTTCCGGGTAAAACCAGGAGATGCTTCCTCGAGTCCCGGGAGACAGAGCCAATACAATAGCCTCTCTGGGGGTTGGACCAGTAATCCTGCAGCCCAAAGCGACTTCGACGGAAAGTATCCAGAATAATGCCTCCCAGATTAACGCGCCATGTCTTTCTCAACATGGGATATTGAGTTCTGAAATACACAATGGGATCAGTAGAGATAGTCACAGATTCAGTAATTCTGATCTCAAGGCTCTCCCTAATAAACACTAGCATTGTTGATGTTAGAAAGATATTAAAAACCTGATCATTTGTTGGAAATGTTCTTCTTTGGATTGTCCAGGAAATGTTCAAATAGATATTTAATCCCTTGGACTGAAGATATTTTTGTATTTTCTCAGGATTGGCAATGCAAAAGCATGAACAGTGAACATGAATTAATCTGTGCTAAAAGTAGAGAAGGTGCAGTTATCTTATCAAGTATTTTATTTGTTTGCCCATTGCCTTGTACGGACTGACAGAGCTGGACTCCATGCCTGTTCTCGCTGAACAGGAATCAGGCTGATGACAAGATGCGTTTTGGCTGACATTCCCCATGAGTTAGGCGGGGAAGGTTGACTGGGATCCCTGCTCTCACCATTATCAATTGTCAACCACTAGAAGATTTCTCCGCCTCTGTTGCGAAAAGGCAGGAGAAGACTTGATGGGCCGAATGGCCTCTTCTGCACTGTAGGGATTCTATGATTCTAAGACCCAAAACAACACCACCCATTATACAATAGGATAGGTTATTCTCACTCATTTAAGGTGATTGATGAGGGTAGGGCAGTGGATGTTGTCTACATGGACTTCAGTAAAGCCTTTGACAAGGTCTCTCATGGCAGAATGGTGCAGAAGGTAAAGTCGCATGGGATCAGAGGTGAGCTGGCAAGGTGGATACAAAACTGGCTCGGTCAAAGAAGACAGAGGGTAACAGTGGAAGGGTGCGTTTCTGGATGGAGGGCTGTGACAAGTGGTGTTCCTCAGGGATCAGTGCTGGGACCTTTGATGTTTGTAATATATATAAATGATTTGGAGGAAAATGTAACTGGATTGACCAGTAAGTTTGCGGATGACACAAAGGTTTGTGGATTTGCGGATAGTGATGAGGACCATCAGAGGATACAGCAGGATATGGATCAGTTGGAGACTTGGGCGGAGAGATGGCAGATGGAGTTTAATCTGGACACATGTGAGGTAATGCATTTTGGAAGGTCTGATCCAGATAGGAAATATACACTAAATGGCAGAACCCTTAAGAGTATTGATAGGCAAAGGGATCTGGGTGTACAGGTACACAGGCCATTGAAAGTGGCAATGCAGGTGGAAAAGGTAGTCAAGAAGGCATACAGCATGCTTGCCTTCATCGGCCGAGGTATTGAGTTTAAAAATTGGCAAGTCATGATGCCGCTTTATAGAACCTTAGTTAGGCCGCACTTGGAATATAATGTTCAATTCTGGTCGCCACACTACCAGAAGGATGTGGAGGCTTTGGAGAGGAGACAGAAAAGATTTACCAGGATGTTGCCTGGTATGGAGGGCATTAGCTATGAGGAGAGGTTGGAGAAACTTGGTTTGTTCTCACTGGAGCGACGGAGGTTGAGGGGAAATCTGATAGAAGTCTACAAGATTATGAGAGGCATGGACAGAGTGGATAGTCAGAAGCTTTTTCCCAGGGTGGAAGAGTCAATTACTTGGGGCCATAGGTTTAAAGTGCGAGGGGCAATGTTTAAAGGAGATGTACGAGGCAGATGTTTTACACAGAGTAGTGGGTGCCTGCAACTCATTGCCTGGGGAGGTAGTGGAAGCGGATACGATAGTGACTTTTAAGGGGCGTCTTGACAAATGCATGAATAGGATGGGAATAGAGGGATATGGTCCCCGGAAGCATAGGGGGTTTTAGTTAAGTCGGGCAGCATGGCGGTGCAAGCTTGGAGGGTCGAAGGGCCTGTTCCTGCGCTGTAATTTTCTTTGTTCTTTGGTCTTTGTTCTTTGTCACTGGGTGAGAGACTGCTCTAGCAGTAGACTAGTAGATAATAATGCCTTCAGGAGAGGGGAAACAATGAACAGATTGGTTTAGAAAACTGCTGGTTAACCAATAATAATGTATCTGAAATGGGGTAATAAATGTGGGGCAGAATATGAGGAAATAGACATTTTCCCACACTGAGCATTGGAATTGTAAAAAAGATGGGGCGGCACGGTGGCACAGTGGTTAGCATGACTGCTTCACAGGGCCAGGGACCTGGGTTCAATTCCCAGCTTGGGTCACTGTCTGTGTGGAGTTTGCACGTTCTCTCCGTGTCTGCATGGGTTTCCTCCGGGTGCTCCGGTTTCCTCTCACACTCTGAAAGACGTGCTGGTTAGGTACATTCGCCCGAACAGGCACTGGACTGTGGCGACTAGGGGAATTTCACAGTAATTTCATTGCAGTGTTAATGTAAGCCATACTTGTGACTAATAAATAAACCTTAAGGTTTATTATTGAGAGTTTTTAATAATGGGGATTACAGATCAGGAATAATGGGCAGTATGGGCAGGGGGTGATAGATTCCCAGTGCACTCTGCACACTTGTACACCATGCACTGGGAGATTGGGGCGCATGTGCAATAGTACGCTCATGCAGTCTGCAGCCAGCTTCCCGGTGTGAATAGTCTCTGTCCCCTCCCCCTGCTGGCGAGAATCACATTTGGGATCCTTTTTTTTCTAAGTGCCAAAAGGTAGCATATGGAAGCTCGCCCAAAAAATGGGTTTCATGTTCCTTCGGCACTTAGAATATTTTTGGTAAGATTGCCCCCTTAGTGTCCCAAGATGTATAGATTAGGGTGATTAGAAGGATAAATGTGTGGGGTTACAGGGCTGGATGGTGTGGGTCTGGTATAGATGCTCTGTCAGAGAGTCAGTGCAGACTCGAAGGGCTGAATGGCCTCCTTCTGCACTGTCGGGATTCCTATAATTCTATGATCAATTAGAAAGAAAAATTCCAAGGGGAGGTTGCATCGTCTGTGGATAACTATACAAGTTAAAGACAATATTAACTTCAAAGAAAAAGTATAGATTTACACAAAGACAAGTAACAGGTCAGAAAATTGGGAAGAAAATAAAGATCATCGAGGAATGACGAAAAGATTGATAAGGAGGAAAAACTAGAGTACAAGAAAAAGTTAGCAAGTAATGGAAAGGCAGATAGTAAGAGTTTCTATCGATATTTAAATAAGAAAAGAATTAACAAAGTGGTCCTATAGAAAGTGTGGCTGGGGAATGGAAAGTAGAGAGATGGCAGATGAATTAAACAGGTATTCTTAATCAGTCTTCACCGTGGGGACACCAGTAACCTCCCAGCATCAGCTGTAAATCAGGAAATGGAAGAGGTGGAGGAACTCAGGAAAATTACTATCAGCAGAGATGTGGTACTGAGCAACTTGCCGGGTCTACAAGCTGATAACTCGCCGCCCCAGCTGGACTTCACCCTAAGGCCTTGAAAGAAATGGCCAATGTGATAACTGATGCATTGGTTTTAATTTTCAAAATTCCTTTGGTTTGTGGAAAGTTCCATTCGATTGGAAGATAGCAAATGTAACTCCTTTATTTAAAAGACTAGGGAGACAGAAAGTAGGAAACTATTGGCCAGTTAGCCTGACAATCTGTCATGGGAAAAATGTTGGAAACTATTCTTACAGATGTTGTAGCAGGGCACTTAGAAACATTCAAGCAATCAGACAGAGTCAACACTGCAAAGGCTACGGGCCCTGACAACATTCCAGCAATATACTAAAGACTTGTGTTCCAGAACTTGCCACTCCTCTAGCCAAGCTCTTCCAGTACAGTTACAACACTGGCATCTACCCGACAATGTGGCAAATTGTCCAGGTATGTTCTGTACACACAACGCTGGACAAATCCAACTCAGCCAATTACCGCCCAATCAGTCTACTCTCGATCATCAGTAAAATGATGGAAGGGGTCATTAACAGTGCTATCAAGCAGCACCTGCTCAGCAATAACCTGCTCAGCAATAACCTGAACATGAACACTCAGTTTGGGTTCCGCCAGGGTCACTAATTACAGTCTTAGTTCAAACATGGACAAAGGAGCTGAACCCCAGAGGTGAGGTGAGAGTGACTGCCCTTGACATCAAGGCAGCATTTGACCAAGTGTGGCATCAAGGAGCCCGAGCAAAACTGGAGTCAATGGGAATCAGGGGGAAAACTCTCCATTGGTTGGAGTCACACCTGGCACAAAGATGGTTGTGGCGGTTGGAGGTCAATCATCTCAGCTCCAGGACATCTCTGCAGGAGTCCCTCAGGGGAGTGTCCTCGGCCCAACCACCTTCAGCTGCTTCATCAATGACCTTCACTCCATCATAAGGTCAAAAGTGGGGATGTTCGCTGATGATTGCACAATGTTCAGCATCATTCACAACACCCAGATACTGAAGCAGTTCATGTCCAACAATATCCAGGTTCGGCTGACAAGTGGCAAGTAACATTTGTGCCACACAAGTGCCAGGCAATGACCATCTCCAACAAGAGAGAATCTAACCATTGCCCCTTGACATTCAGTGTCATTACCATTGCTGAATCCCCCATCTTCAACATCCTGGGGCTTAACCATTGACCAGAAACTGAACTGGACCCAGCCATATAAACACAGTGGCTACAAGAGCAGGTCAGAGGCTGGGAACCCTGCGGTGAGTAACTCTCCTCCTGACTCCCCAAAGCCTGTCCACCATCTACAAGGCACAAGTCAGGAGTGCGATGGAATACTCCCCACTTGCCTGGATGTGTGCAGCTCCAACGACACGCAAGAAGCGCAGCATCATCCAGGACAAAGCATCCCGCTTGATTGCTATCCCTTCCACAAACATTCAATCCCTCCACCAGCAATGAACTGTGGTAGCCGTGTGCACCACCTACAAGATGCACTGCAGGAACTCACAAAGGCTCCTTCAACAGCACTTTCCAAACCATCTACCACTGTCGACTAGAAGGATAAGGGCAGCAGATAGATGGGAACACCACAACCTGGAGCTTCCCCTCCAAGCCACTCACCGTCCTGACTTGGAAATATATTACCGTTCCTTCAGTGTTGCTGGGTCAAAATCCTGGAACTCCCCTTCCTAAAAGGACTTGTGGGTGTAGCTGCACCCCAGGGAAAGCAGTGATTCAAGATGGCAGCTCACCACCACCTTCTCAAGGGCAACTAGAGATGGGCAATAAATGCTGGCCGGCCAGTGACACCCATGTCCCACGAATGGAAAAAAAAACTATTTCTTCACTGTCACTGGGTCCAAATCCTGAAACTCCCTCCCTAACAGCACTGTGGGTGTACCTACACCACACGGACTGCAGCGGTTCAAGATGGCAGCTCACCACCATCCTCTCAAGGGCAACTAGGGATGGGCAATAAATGCTGGCCTAGCCAGTAACACCTACATCACATAAATTCATGTTTAAAAATATTGTTTTTTGGAGGGGAAATCATGTTTAAACAATTTATTGGAGTTCTTTGAAGAAGTCACATTTGCTGTGGATAAAGGGGAACAAGTGGATGTACTGTACTTAGATTTCCAGAAGGGATTTGATAAGGTGCCACAGTAAAGGTTATTGTGGAAAATAAAAGCTCATGGTGTAGGGGGTAACATATTGACATGGAGAGAAAACTGGCTAGCTAACAGGAAGCAGAACGTTTGGATTAATGGGTCCTCTTCTGGTTGACAGGATGTGTTGAGTGTTGTGCCACAGGAATCAGTCCGGGGCCTCAACTTTTTAAAAATAGATATGTCATACTGCAGTTCGAAGTCTCACAACACCAGGTTAAAGTCCAACAGGTTTATTTGATAGCACAAGCCACTAGCTTTCGGAGCACTGCTCCTTCGTCAGGTGAGTGGGAGTTGTGTTCACAAACAGGGCATATAAAGACACAAACTCAATTTACAAAATAATTGTCTTTACAGGTAATCAAGTCTTCAAGGTACAGACAATGTGAGTGGAGAGAGGGTTAAGCACAGGTTAACGAGGTGTGTATTGTCTCCAGCCAGGACAGCTAGTGAGATTTTGCAAGCCCAGGCAAGTCGTGGGGGTTACAGATAGTGTGACATGAACCCAAGATCCCAGTTGAGGCCGTCCTCATGTGTGCGGAACTTGGTTATCAGTCTCTGCTCAGCGACTCTGCGCTATCGTGTGTCATGAAGGACGCCTTGGAGAACGCTTACCCGAAGATCAGAGGCTAAATGCCCGTGACCGCTGAAGTGCTCCCCAACAGGAAGAAAACACTCCTGCCTGGTGATTGTCGAGCGGTGTTCATTCATCCGTTGTCGTAGCGTCTGCATGGTGTACGTCATCCCACAGCGCGAATCGGACCGATCGGAGCTCTGAACTGCGCATGCGCAGTTCGAAAAAAATCTGACAGAGCGTGCACAGGCGCGAAAGAAAAAAAAAAGCAGAAAGCGGAGAGAGCGGCTCTCTGACGATCATCCTCTGGTCGGGGGTGGGGGGGGCATTGGGAGGAGGATGGGGGGCAGGACCCAGATCATCCTCTGGTCGGAGGGGGGAGTGGGAGGGCGGGAGGGGTGGGGCACAGATCATCCTCTGGTCGGGGGGGTTCCGCTGCCAGTCTGCGGCCGATCAGTGGGAAGGGAGGGGGTAGGGGGATCCGCCACCACTCTGCGGGCGAACCCTCCTCCCCACCGGAGGAACGAATCCCTCCTGCCAGAGTGGATGTGCGGCCATGCCATCCCACAAAACCTTCAGGATGAAGCGATTCCTTGCTAAGAAGATGAAGCAGAACCGGCCGATTCCACAGTGGATCCACATGAAAACCGGCAACAAGATCATGCTAATGCACTTAAATCGTCGGGCCGCCCGATTCGGCCGCGGACCGGACCCGCGCCCGAATCGAGTGTTGGTAAAGCCACGATCTGCTCGGAATCGGATGCAGATCGCGGTATAGGCCCGACGCCCAACTTTACCGCGATTGGGCGCGAGGTTTTGGTAAAATCGGGCCCTGAGAGTATTAACTCTGAAAGTGCTACCTTTGAGAGTACTAACTCTGAGAGTTCTAACACTGAGCGCATTAAGTCTGAGGGCCCGATTTTACCAAAATTTAACGGGCGCCAAATTGCAGTAAAGTTGGGCGTCGGGCCTATACCGCGATCTGCACCCGATTCCGAACAGATCGCGGCTTTACCGACACCCGATTCGGGTGCATGCATTTAAATCGACTTAATGAACCGTGCGCCCAACCCTACCACCACATTCACTTTACCGTCTTCTGCCCCGTTCCGGATCCGCGCTTTTAGCGACGTGCAGAGTAAAAGTCCGAAGCGGATTTCTATTCTGCAGGGGAAGCTCCGAAGCCCTCTCTGCCCTTGTGAAGTCACCATCCTCCTCGACCATCCTTCGCGGACCCCCCCGCTAACCACCTCGGCAGACCCCCCCACCCCCCCCAGATCAGACCCCCCTGGGAAGCAGGCCCCGCGGCAGTGCCCCACTCACTAACCCCCCCCACCCCCCCCCCCCCCCCGCCCCGAGATTGGACTCCCCTGGGAGGCAGGACCCCTGGCAGACCCCCCCCCCCCTGGGATCGGACACCCCTGGGAGGCAGGCCCCCCGAAGCAGAGCACACCCCCAACCTACCTCGATCGCTGGTCTCCCTCCACCATCCTTCCATTAGCAAGATAAGCTGTATGTTCCTCAGCTAGATCCACTTTGGTCAACACAAAGATGGTCCTTCTGCCTTGTGGTCCATCTGGCTCACCAAGTCAGTTACAATACTGCGTTCAGCATCTACTGAACCATCTTGGATACAAAGGATAATGAATGGTACTGGTCGATCTTCCTGGTGTTATCAGTACTGTAACATCAGGAATGGCTGCCGACACCAAGGATATAATTTTTAGCATAAGCAAGGCTTACATGCAGAACCCTAATGGCATTATCCTTTGTATCCAAGATGGTTCAGTAGATATTGAACGCAGTATTGTAACTGACTTGCTGAGCCAGATGGACCCGTCACACCCCCTCTCCTCCTCCCCCCCCCCCCCGCGAGGGTGATCTGGATGCCGCCCCCGCCCCCCGCACCCTCCCCCCCCCCACCCCCCCCCCCCCCCCCCCCCCCCCGCCCCAGATGATCAGGGTCAGAGAGCTGCTCTCTCTGCTTTTTTCTCCCCGCCCGGGCGCGCTGCTTCGGATTTTTTTCGAACTGCGCATGTGCAGTTCAGGGCTCTGATTGTTCCGGCAGCGCTAAGCCCCGCCCATAGCGCGAATCGGACCGGAGCCGGCAAAACGCATATGGGCGCGCTGGAAAGAGGATTCCAGGCGCGGATCTATTTGACGCCCGGATTTGGCACTTAGACTCAAAATGGTAAAATCAGGCCCTTAGAGTGCTAACTCTGAGAGCACGAACTCAGAGTACTAATTGTGAGAGTGCTAATTCTGAGAGTACTAACTCTGAGAGTGCTAACTCTGAGAGTATTAACTCTGATGGTACTAACTCCGAGAGTGCTAACTCTGATGGTACTAACTCTGATGGTACTAACTCTGAGAATACTAATTGTGAGAGTACTAAGTTTGAGAGTGCTAACTCTGAGAGTGCTAACTCTGAGAGTATTAACTCTGATGGTACTAACTCTGAGAGTACTAACTCTGAGACTGTTAACTCTGAGAGTACTAACTCTGAGAGCACTAACTCTGAGGGTACTAACTCTGAGGGTACTAACTCTGAGAGTGCTAACTCTGAGACTGTTAACTCTGAGGGTACTAACTCTGAGGGTACTAACTCTGAGGGTACTAATTCTGAGAGTGCTAACTCTGAGAGTACTAACTCTGAGGGTACTAACTCTGAGGGTACTAACTCTGAGAGTGCTAACTCTGAGACTGTTAACTCTGAGGGTACTAACTCTGAGAGCACTAACTCTGAGGGTACTAACTCTGAGGGTACTAACTCTGAGAGTGCTAACTCTGAGACTGTTAACTCTGAGGGTACTAACTCTGAGGGTACTAACTCTGAGGGTACTAATTCTGAGAGTGCTAACTCTGAGAGTACTAACTCTGAGGGTACTAACTCTGAGGGTACTAACTCTGAGAGTATTAACTGTGAGGGTACTAACTCTGAGAGTGCTAACTCTGAGACTGTTAACTCTGAGAGTACTAACTCTGAGGGTACTAACTCTGAGGGTACTAACACTGAACTGCAGCTGACACAATAAGTTATTTATTTGCCAGTCAGAATTGATGAGCCATTTACATTGAGAGTGACATTGAGTCTATTCTCTTTAAGCTATCTGCAAAATTGAATATCAACAAAATTAAATCTCCATAATGACCCTATTTCAAAATGAGGATATTATTAAAAATGGGGTTGTGCCCAACAAGTAAATGTTGTTTAGATTGAAGCACTCTGAAGGAGACATCTTGGAACATCTGGATTCCAAATGTTTTGAGCCACAGTGCCAGTATCTTCAGGGTGACCTCAAGAACAGCAATGTCACTTACAGACATTAATGATGATTTTATCTGTCATCTTATTCCCGAAAGATCATTAGTGTTCAATTGCAAATCAAGCACGTCTGTGTACAACTAGACAATGATCAAGATCAAAGCATCTGTGGTCTACAGAAAACATGAGACTTTTTCACCAGATTTATAGGGAGATGGAAGAGCAGTTAGCATAGAGGGGTGTAAATTATATTGATTGCCAGTGTAGATGGAGCTGGGAAGACCCCATGCTGAATAAGAAGACTATCGTAGTCAGCATACATTAAAATGTGGACTGGCCCAAGCTTTCCATTTCAGTCTGATAAACCATTTACCTTTTGGTCCTCAACTCAAAGAAACATCCACCGTCCATAGAATGTATGGAAAATTACTCAGAAATCACAATCCTCGGATTAATTCAGCTGTGACCCAGACTTTTCTGGAACTTGTGTTGGTTAAATACATGGTGCTCACTATAAGAGTTCCATTTTACTCTGAGAAATTCTCTGATAGGAATAATTTGCTTATTTATAGTTTTAATTTTTATCCTTATATTGTTACATGTGAGACTTTTGTTCAACCAATTGAAATAGCAAGCAAAATAAGCAGGGAAAAACTCTATAAAGTTTTCAACAATAACCATTCTGCTCAATGTTACGGAGTTTAAATTATTATTTTAATTTTGGCCTCGCTCTCCTCAAGTCATTGGAGGGAATTATGGTTCATTAATGACTGTCAAACAAGTATTGCAATGGTCAATAGAACAATAACAGCAGTATTTATATCATGCCTTTCACATATTAAAACATCCCAACATGGCTTCATGGGTCTGTTATGAAGCAAAGTTTGACACTGAGTCACAAAGGAAGGATATTCATCCTTGAGACGGGTAGAAGGATTTGGGAAAATTACTGGCTCATCCCACCCACATCGGGTGAAAGTGTCCGCGAGGGCGGGACCTTTGTTGCAGGGATTGGGGTGTGGGTTGGGGTCAGGCCAACCAACCCGGAAGAAAGTGCGGAGGTAGCTTGGGTACCAAGGTGGGCTGGTTAAATGGCATTTGCTACCAAATAAACCTGTTGGACTTTAACCTGGTGTTGTTAAAACTCTTACTGGTTTTAAATGGTCTGCCCCAGTGTTGTGGGATTTTCTGCCAGTAACACAAAGACCTTCCAGCCCTCACCTCTATGGGGGGGGGGGGGGGGGGGGGGGGGCAGAGATTTAGGGCGAATAAGAGGGATATAAGGGAAGTGGTGGAAAGGTGCAACTGGTTAACATCAGCATACCTACATTGAGGCTGATCTGATATCAAGAATTAATCTTATTGAAGAGAGGTTTGTCAATGGGGATGAGGAAGAGGAGTCCATAGTGAGATCTGAGGTACTCTCAGCATGACACTGAAAGCGAGAGGAGATGAACTCCGAATGGAAATACACTGGCTGCTTTTGGATGAGTAGTAATGGAGATTAATAAAAGCAGTTTTACAAATATTGTCAGTGGATTGATGGAGGTTGCTTCACTAATATCCTCAGGGGAGGGGTAACCTACCACCTTTACCAGGTCTGATCTACAGTCTAACATTACATGCTAACTCTCAGCACCCTTGAGATGCCAATACATTTAGTGTCACCTTCATCCTGGAAAAAAGATATATTGATGGAAAGTAGCATTCCGAGATCAGAGGAGCCAGAGTGAGAGAGGGAAGTGAGGAAAAACAGAGGAAAAATATTCGTGGAAGAAAAAAACCCATGATCAGAACAATTATTCCCAAGCCAGGATTACTGCTCTGGTAAAATATACTAATAATGTCAAGGGTAAAAGCCATTCCCTTGAAGGTGAACTGGAGAAATTAATAATGTGACTGAAGAGGTCGCTGACAGAATCAGTGGAGGTAACAAAAGCCCACAGGTTGATGATGCCAACCCTACAACACACAGAGTATCAGATATGTATATTAAACTCAAATGTTTCACTTGTTAGATGAATTGTATTTCCGCTGTCACTTGCTCCTGTCTCTCCATGTTGTTAACATTCACAACAGCTGAGAGATAAGCAGCAAATTGTCATTGTTCAAGTCTCTCTGAGTCAGAGAGAGAGAGAGACAGAGGCCCATTGATTTCCCAATGTTTTATTACTATTTCGATTAGAAATGAATACTCACAACATTCTCTCTTTATAGTCAAAGTAACTCGGGTATGTGAAAGACTCAAACTCCAGGTGACGGCGATACCTGGGTAATCTCAGGTAATGGCTCCAGGAGGATCTATCAGCTGAATCTGCTTCATACAGTTTGTGTGGACTGACCCAGTAATCCTTCATCAGCGGATTGCTTCTGCGGATGTTGTCCAGAACAATCTTGTGTCTTGGGGAGTAAGAGTACGTCATCCCTGACTGGATGTGTTTCTGTTCATTTGTAAGAAGAGAAAATATTTTATTTGCTGCTTTTTTGGAACGAAATGCCTGGAAGATTTCTCTCTATTCTGTCATCTATAGAAAGGCCCAGATCAGCACAAACTCATTACTGCAGCGAGGTTAATACAGAAAAAAACATCCAAAAGAACGTCAGACAGGAGCTGGAGAAACAGATTTTAATTCAAAAGGAAAATAGGAAGAGGTAGCCTCAACCTTGACCCTAAAGAATGGTCCTTGAAGGGGAGGGGGTTTGGGGGGGGGAGATGTTGGAGGGGGCTACCAGCCTAGCTGGGAGCACAGATACCCGTGATGAAGGGAGGGGAACACACAGGAGGAATGGAAAGTCGTTGGGATATTACCACTGGAGGAAGATCCAGCAAAACAGAACAACAAAGCCACGGAGAAGTCTAAACACAAGGATGGATGTTTTAAATTTGAGCTGTTGGGGGTTTAGAAGTCAAAACTCATCAACAAAGACAGGCAGAATTGTCAAATAGAATTTAACATGCGATTGGGTAGAAGTGAACACGAACTGAGAATGAGTCAACAGACATTGTAATAACTGAATCTGAGCATACAACACTTGCCTGAATGATTTGTGAGGAGAATATCTGAGTGGACAATTAATAACATTGCCACCAGCAATGCTGCAATGTCACTGAAACGCTGCTGGTGTTTCCTCAGAAGTAGTTAGATTGTGTGACAATCAGTCTGTTCCAATATCCAATACTGAACCGAAATCTCCTCCAAAGACACTTTGGGAAGACTGCAGCTATTGTTTTTGGTTCTGTCCAAACTCTGTCCCCTCTCTACTGACTCCATTCCTCTCTGGCAATATTCTGAGATTAAATCAGTCTGTTCATGACCTTAGTGCCACATCTGATGCTGAGATAAGTTTCCAGCCTCATACTCATGCCAGTATGAGTAAGGCTCATTTCCACCTCCTCAACATCACTCACTCTGTCCCTGTCGCACCTTCTCTGCTGCTGAAACCCTCATCCACGCCTTTGTTATCCCGGGCATGACTATTCCATCATGTTCTATTGTCTGTAAATTTGAGGTCATTCAAAACTTTCCTGCCTGTGCCTTGATTTACACCAAGTCCTGTTTCCCTATTCTGCTCACTGTCCTACACTGGCTCCTGGCCAAACAACAGCTTGATTTTAACATTCTCACCTTTGTTTTCAAATCCCTCGATGGCCTCACTGCTCCCTGTATCTGTAATCTCCTCCAGCTCCACACACGCTGAGATCTCGATGCTCCTCTAATTCTGGCCCCCATTAGTGGCTACACTTCCAGCCACCTGGGCTCCAAGCTCTGGAATTCCCTCACCAAATCTCTCCGCCTTTCTCTCTCACTTTCCTCCTTTATGACACTCCTTAAAACCTACCTTTACTTGACCTAATATCTCATCATTTAGCTCAGTGGAGTACAGGATTTACGATGCTCCTATGAAGCGCCTGATTTCATTACACTTAAGGCTCTACATAAATATAAGATGTTGTTATTCAGCCTGGTCAGAAAATGAGAGGTGCTTCACCTTGTGTTTGGGATCTCGATGGACTTTTTCAGGGTTTGTCTGTTTTCCCAAAGAAGGTACTCAAAACCGTAGTTTGCTAAAACCATTGTTATTTATTTACACCTCTATATACATCTTAGCAACTGTATACGAGGTTGGATTTTCCTCTCCCTGGATCTCTGTAATTCAGTCATATATCATTGCAACACAGTTACATCATCATCAGATGGTGCTATAGTTTCCGGCAATGGGGCTTGATCTACATTAGATCCTCCTGAGTTAGGAACAGATCAATGAAAGATATGTTGCACATTTTGCTTTGATTTAAGCTGAGCACTGTAAGTTTGGGTGAGTGGATATAAAAGCTTGACGATGCTCTAAGTTTCAAGTGATGGGGTCTTTGCTTAGTCAGACAGATATTGGTAACTCACTGTCACATTACCATACACTCATGAAAAATTCTGATACTTGCTTTAACCTGTCAAACTTTTACTGTCAGTTACTAATGAATGAGGGACTGTATTCACTTGGGATAAAGGTAGGTTCAATTTTTTTGGTATTAGGGTGGATTGAACAAGACATACGAGAATGTTTTTTATTCATTCACAGAATGTGAGCATCACTCTCCATCACTAGATGTTCCTGGGAAGGTTGAGGTGAGCCGTTTATTTGAATATAACTGAGTGGCTTGCCAGGGCTAACCACAATGCTGTGGATCTGGAGTCACATGTAGGTCAGAGCAGGTAAAGACAGCAGAGTTTTTTCCCTAAAGGACATTGGTAAACCAGATAGAGTTTATTGACAATCTTGAAGTTTCATTAGCTTTTTGTTCCAGTTTTATTTAATCTTCCCAGTTTGTGTTGTGAGATTTAAGCGTATGTCTCTGAATCATTTGCTTATCAGGCTCTGACTGACTGGCTTAGTAGCCACTCTGCTACCATGCACAGCAATGTGGCAGACTAGATAATCCCAAACCAGCAGACGGATTTGCAGTGTCCAAGAATGTTGCGGATGATTAATTATTGAAACCTGTTCAGTAATAGAACCTAAAAGAGTGGACCTATCACTAGGAACTGGAATTTTCTCCATGCATAACACCATGCCTGTGGGGGTTGTCCAACTGGACAGAGCTGGGGTTAAACTCCAGGAGTGACACCTCACGCACTTTGTGTCCATAAACCTTGGCTCTTGTCAACCAGTGTCAGCGCACACTGGACTGAGGTAAATTTTCCCGTCTCAAGGGCAATTCGGGATGGGTAATAAAAGCTGGCTTTGCCAGAGACGCCAATATCTTGTGAGCGAATAAGATAAAGGTGATAAATCTACAGGAGAAAAGATTCACTCCAATCTCAACCTGTGTAATTTCCTTTACAGACTTTCACCATATCAACAGGAGGAGGCCAATTGGCCCCTCCAGCCTGATCTATCATTCAATATGATCACAACTGATCTTCTCTCTCAAATCCACTTTCTCACCCACTTCCCAAATCCCAATTCTCTGAATGATCCAAAATCAGTTAATGTCCTGGCCTCAATGATGGAGCGTCCATAACTCTCTGGGATAGAGAGCTCCAAAGATTCTCAACCCTCTGTCTGAAAACCTTTCTGCTCCTCTCTGTCACAACACTTTATCCTGACACTGAGCCTCCCCATGTTCCAGATTCCCCAACCAGAGAAAACAACCCCAGTGTCAGCTGGCAAGAGCCAATGGCCATGGAAATGGGCATTCATATGCATTAGATATCCAGTTAACTCGAACAATATAGTGCAAGATGCTGAGGGATTGGAATAACAGTGCTGGGGGAGGAGAGATATTTTCACAGAGCACAGAATGTGTAATTCTCTGATGTGTGGTTAGAAAGCCGAGAGGCCAGGTGCACGGAGGGATGGGTGGAAATATTCTTTCACACTTCCCAGCACAGGCAGCACTGGCACAAGCCGGGGAACAGGTTGCCTGCCTTTCCCATCAGCCTGGAAATAATATCCATCCTGGCAAAGCTTCATAGAGGGGGAGGATAATTGAAAAGAGTGAAACAGTTCACAAGCAGCCGCTTCCATTGATTGAATCATAAAATTATGCAAATGCACGACTGATCTGTAGCACTTCTTTTAAAGTTTCTGTTTTATATTTCTTACATTGCATAAAGAGCTTTTTCAGTGATTTAATTTGCATCTGGAGGTTCTGTTCCTGAAGGCGATGATTCCCTTAGGGTCACAAGTCACTGATAGCTCCCCCTGTGTACTAAATGTCAGACGGATCATCCAACTAGCTAGACTGTCACAGCCACACACAGTCTGATCCTCACTCACCCTCACCCAGCCACTTCCAGCAGGAAGCAATAGATGGAAACCTGATGCATAGACTTTAACACCGCAAGGGTCCTGAGTCAAATGAGAGAGTTCCACATCTAAGCACAGCTGGGGTTGGTGATTGAAGTTAAGGCTTTCTGTCCGAATTGCCTCGGTTATACTCAGCTTTACCGACTGCACCATGACCAGAACCTTCCTCCCTCCCAGAGAAGCTCTGAGAAGATTGGTAGATGTAAGAGTCACTATTTCCTTCCTCACGGTGGGTGAGTACGGAAAGCATCGAGGTTCCTTCAGCTGACGGTTATCTGCAATGTTCACATTTTGTTGTTCTTGGCTGGCTGCTTGGACAGGAATGGGTTAAAAACTTTCCCTCTTGAAAGGAAGATTTCCAGGAATGAGTGATGGATCACTGGACAGGATAATCCCCGGTTTCAGGGTACAGTGGGATTAGAGTAATTACTGGGAGAGGCAGATTCTGAGGCTCTCGAATTAACCATGGTAGGCCAGAGAATAAATCTCACCAGCCAGAATAGCAGCATACACAGGAACTAAATGTTGCAACATGTCACTGAAACATACAAACTCAGAGTGGAGCAGACAGGATTGAGTGCTCAGTGGTGAAGCAAGGTGGTTTTGGATACTAAAAGGACAGTTAACAGTAAACTTCAGGGCAAATATAAAATGAATGTTGAATTCATTTTATTCTTCTGGTTTTTGAACTTGCGTTTTGCTTCTGCTTGCTGTCAGAAGCTAGTTATCAAGGGCACTGCAAAGATTCTTGTCAGGTTGGAGTTTCCGAGCAGCGTCCTGGGTGTGTTCATTGTATTTAAACAAAGGTGCATTCATCCACGGCGGAGAAAACACCTGTGAGAGAGAGAGAGCTGTTAACCGATAAGAATCTCTCCTCTCAAATAATGTTTTTGTTATTGGCCCCAGATGAAACAGTCACCGAGGTTATCCAAATAGTTCAAATTTGAGTCGCTCCTCCACAGTTAGTGCTTTATTAAGTGAAGTATAAGCCCATATTCTTTCTTCAACGTGGACTTAACGTCTTGGTGACGTTGCTCAGAGAAAAGCAGGAAAAGGACATTGAATATATCGATGTCAAACAGAGAGCGGGGATAATTCGAACAGGAGGGAGAGCTGCAGAGATAAACATAGAAACTAGGAGCAGGAATAGGCCATTCGGCCCTTTGAGCCTGCTCTACCAGTACAGCACAGAAACAGGCCCTTCAGCCCACCAAGTCTGTGCTGACACAGATGCCTCTCTAATCTAATATTTTCTTGCCTCTACCTGGTCCATATCCCTCTATTCGCTGCCTATTCATGTATCTATCCAGATGCCTCTTGAACGTTGTTTTAGAATCTGCTTCCACCACCTCCTCCGGCAGCGCGTTCCAGGCATTCACCACCCTCTGTGTGAAAAACTTGCCCCTTACATCTCTCTTAAACGTTCCCCCCTCTCACTTTCAACTTATGCCCCCGAGTAATTGACCCTTTGACCCTGGGAAAAAGACTCTGACTCTCCACTCTATCCAAGCCTGTCATAATCTTGTAAACCTCTATCAGGTCCCCCCTCATCCTCCAACGCCCCAATGAAAACAATCCAAGTTTGTTCAACATTTCTTCATAGTCCATATCCTCCAAACCAGGCAACATTCTGGTAAATCTCTTCTTCACCCTTTCCAGTGCATCAAAATTCTTCCGGTAGTGAGACGACCAGAATTGTACACAATACTCCAAATGCGGTCTAACCAAAATCGTATACAGCTGCAACACGCCCCGACCAATGAAGGCCAGCATGCCATACGCCTTCTTGACCACCTTGAACTCCTGAGTTGCCACCTTCAGGGAACTGTGGATCTGCACGCCCACATCCCTCTGTATGCTAATATTTCTAAGGGCTTTATCATTTACTGTACACTTTCCTTCTGCAGTGGACCTTTCAAATCGCATCACCTCACATTTATCCGGGTTAAATTCCATCTGCCATCTTACGGCCTAGGTCTCCAGCCGATTAATATCCTGCTGCATCCTCCGACAATCCTCCTCACTATCCGCTACTCCCCCAATTTTTGTATCATCTGCAAATTTACTAATCAGATCACCTACATTTTCCTCCAAATCATTTCTATATATTACAAACAACAGAGGCCCCAGCACTGATCCTTGTGGAATGGGCTTGTCACAGACTTCCAGTTAGAAAAGTTCCCTTCCACTGCTACTCTCTGCTTTCTACGCCCAAGCCAGTTTTGTATCCATTTTACCAACTCACCTCGGATCCCATATGGTTGATCATGTACTTTCAGTATCCCACTCCCGCTTTCTCTCCATACCCCTTGATCCCTTTCGCCACAAGGACCACGTCCAGCTCCCTCTTGAAGATATCTAATGAACTGGCCCCAACACCTTTCCGTGGTAGAGAATTCCACAGGTTCACAACTCTCTGAGTGAAGAAGTTCTTCCTCATCTCAGTCCCGAATGGCTTACCCCTTATTCTGAGACTGTGACCCCGAGTTGTGGACTTCCCCAACATTGGGAACATTCTTCCCGCATCTAGCCTGTCCAGTCCCATCAGGATTTTAGATGTTTCTATGAGAAAGGCGGAGAGTATTACAGGGGAGTGGAAAGGAGGAGGCAATTGATGCGGAAAGGAGTTGGGAGAGGCTAAGAGAGAAAGGGACTGAGGGACATGGTTATTATTCAATGGACTGTGACTCAGGGCTTGGGATGCAGCTCATGCAGGGATAGACACTCCACTATTCAAAGGCAGTGTATATAGAGACATAGGGGTTTACAGCATGGAAACAGGCCCTTCAGCCCAACTTGTCCATGCTGCCCTTTTTTTTTAAACCCCTAAGCTAATTCCAATTGCCCGCATTTGGCCCATATCCCTCTATACCCATTTTATCCATGTAACTGTCTAAACACTTTTTAAAAGACAAAATTGTACCCGCCTCTACTACTACCGCTGGCAGCTTGTTCCAGACACTCACCACCCTCTGCGTGAAAAGATTGCCCCTGTGGACACTTTTGTATCTCTCCCCTCTCACCTTAAACCTATGCCCTCTAGTTTTAGACTCCCCTACCTTTGGCAAAAGATATTGACTATCTAGCTGATCTATGCTCCTCATTAATTTATAGACCTCTATAAGATCACCACTAAGCTTCCTATGCTCCAGGGAAAAAAGTCCTAGTCTTTCCAGCCTCTCCTTATAACTCAAACCATCAAGTCCCAGTAGCATCCTAGTAAATCTTTTCTGCACTCTTTCTAGTTTAATAATATCCTTTCTATAATAAGGTGACCAGAACTGTACACAGTATTCCAAGTGTGGCCTTACCAATGTCTTGTATAACTTCAACAAGACGTCCCTACTCCTGTATTCAATGTTCTGACCAATGAAACCAATCATGGTTTGCATATCTGGAGTAAAGAATGTAAAATTGACTGAGTGATTGGATTGGCAATGGGGTGGATGATTGTTCAGGCTTGAATCAATAGGCCCGTGAGTGGGAAGCTTGGTGGGATTGCAGATTGGCAGGTAGAGATGGACCTGGTTATGTGTTGGGGGATAGGGGCAGGATGGTTACAGAATGGCAGGGCCAGGGACAGGAGGTCAATGGGTTTGAGGGGGCTGTAACCCAATAGCGAGACTGCAAGTTACCTCAGCGCAGGAGGTGCAGACAGAGCTGCAGAATGAGGTGAGACTTCTGATCGGAAGGTTAAATCTGCTTCAGCTTAACCCAACACCTGCTGGGGGGAGTGGCGGAGGGGGGGGGGGGGGGTGGGGGGGCGGGGTGGGGGAGATGGTGGTGTGTAAATGAGTGATTTGTTTTCCAATGTGGGAAAGGCCTCTCTATAGATCACAGCAATCACACTGATGTTGACTTTGGGACAGCCTACAGAAGCGCCATCTGCAGGTGAAGTTGGTACTGCACCTAAACATTGAGGATTCAGGCTTCTGCTTGAAGGTCAGTAATTCACATGAAAGTTACACCCAAAATGTTACCAGTTGTGAGCAACGTTTTGTCAAGAATCCACTCAATTTCATTTGCATATTGATATAAAATATCAGATGACAGAGCAGTTAGCACTACTGCCTCACAGCGCCAGAGACCCCGGTTCAATTCCGGCCTTGGGTCACTGTCTGTGTGGAGTTTGCACATTCTCCCCGTGTCTGCGTGGGTTTCCTCCGGGTGCTCCGGTTTCCTCCCACAGTCCAAAGATGTGCAGGTTAGGTTGATTAGCGGATAAATACATGGGTTGGATGTTCTGTCAGAGAGTTGATGTAAACTTGATGGGCCAAATGGTCTCCTTCTGCACTGTAGGGATTCTATTGAATTGGTATAACACAGAATTATTATTTAAATTGTTTTAAATTTTCCTTGATGTATTTAATAATGCCGACTTGTGGCAGTTTGATTAATACAGCTGAGTTTATCAGCAACAATAAAGAGTTTTGATTGGCGCTTTTACTCCACTACCTGTAGCTGGGCTGATTTTAAATACAACATTCATTCCACCTGGAGATGTGGGTAAGTTTTGCGACTAGATCCAACATCTCGATTCTGATAACGCTTGTGTGAATAGCATTGTTTTATTTATTCATGTTGCTGACTTGTCAAACATTTATTGCCCATCGCTAGTTGTCCTTGAAAAGATGGCGAGCAGTCTTCTTGAATCACTGTAGTCCATGTGGTGTAGGTACACCCACAGTGCTGTTAGGGAGGGATTTCCTGAAGTTTGACCCCGCGGCAATGAAGGAACGGCAATATATTTCCAAGTCAGGATGGAGGGGAACCTCCAAGTGGTGGAGTTGAGTTTGAGTTTATTTATTAGTGTCACAGGTAGCCTTACATTAACATTGCAATGAAGCTACTGTGAAAATCCCCTATTCACCACACTCTGGTGCCTGTTTGTGTACACTGGGAGAATTTAGCATGGCCAATGCACCTAACCAGCACGTCTTTCAGACTGTGGGAGGAAACCAGAGCCCCCGGAGGAAACCCAGACAAACAAGGGGAGAACACGCAGACTCCGCACAGACAGTGACCCAAGCTGGGAATCGAACCCGGGTCCCTGGCGCTGTGAGGCATCAATGCTAACCATTGTGCCACCTTGTTTAATTGTCCACCACTATTCATGGTTGGATGTGGCAGGACTGCAGAGCTTAGATCTGATGTGTTTGTTGTGGAATCATTTAGTCCTGTCTATCACTTACTGTTTATGCTGTTTGGCAGGCAATTAGCCCTGTGCTGGCCCGTGCCAATATTAGAAAGTAAATCAGATTGATGACTGAAGTGAGAGGCAAAAAGTAGTGATCTTGGGCAGATGGGATTTGGATTATTTCTTATATTGAGGAAAACTGTGGATTAATTGAGTGGAATGGCTTGTTTCTGGATCGTATGTTTAATCTTCCAGGCTGACACTTCTTGACATTCAAATGGAAATTTCACGATTAAATCAGGGTTCTCAAGCTAAGCCCCAAGGGTCACAGGGGAGATTTCAAGCAATTCACTAGTGCAAAGGCAAATAGAAATTGACTCCATCTTCGTTCCTCCTCCAAACTGGAATCTGATATTTGAGAGTTTTCAGAAATTGAAATTGTGATTAATGTCAACAAGGGCTTGTAGATTTCTGCTTTATTTATTCTTTAATAAATAGTAATAAGACTTCCAAAATCAGAATGGCCATTAGAAAAATCATCTGTCTCGAATTCAGGTGCAAAGATCAGGAGTTGGAAGAACAGGGCATGGAAACTGCCAGTGACGGTTTGTCAACAGCAAATGCCTATTCCTGCTCTGTTAGTCTTATTGATCACAATGGTTAGTGCTGCTCCCTCACAGCGCCAGGGACCCGGGTCGGGGCAGCACAGTGGCACAGCGGTTAGCACTGCTCCCTCACAGCGCCAGGGACCCGGGTCGGGGCAGCACAGTGGCACAGCGGTTAGCGCTGCTCCCTCACAGCGCCAGGGACCCGGGTCGGGGCAGCACAGTGGCACAGCGGTTAGCACTGCTCCCTCACAGCGCCAGGGACCCGGGTCGGGGCAGCACAGTGGCACAGCGGTTAGCACTGCTCCCTCACAGCGCCAGGGACCCGGGTCGGGGCAGCACAGTGGCACAGCGGTTAGCGCTGCTCCCTCACAGCGCCAGGGACCCGGGTCGGGGCAGCACAGTGGCACAGCGGTTAGCACTGCTCCCTCACAGCGCCAGGGACACAGGTTTAATTCCAGCCATGGATGACTGCCTCTCTGACCAAAACTTTACCGCCCTGCCCACCACGGGAATTAGGGCGCGCAGTGGAGGCAATGGGAAGGTCCGTTGTCCTCAGGCGGGATTTTACAGTTTCGGGACGAGGAAGGCCATAAAATCCCACCCAGTGTAGAGTTTGCACGTTCTCCCCGTGTCTGCGTGGGTTTCCTCCGGGTGCTCCAGTTTCCCTCCACAGTCCAAAGATGTGCAGGTTAGATGGATTGGCCATGCCAAATTGCCCCTTAGTTTGGAAATCATAGATCATAGAATCATAGAAACCCTACAGTGCAGAAGGAGGCCATTCGGCCCATCGAATCCCACCCAGGCCCTATCCCCACATATTTTACCCACTAATCCCTCTAACCTACGCATCCCAGGACTCTAAGGGGCAATTTTTTTTAACCTGGCCAATCAACCTAACCCGCACATCTTTGGACTGTGGGAGGAAACCGGAGCACCCGGAGGAAACCCACGCAGACACGAGGAGAATGTGCAAACTCCACACAGACAGTGACCCGAGCCGGGAATCGAACCCAGGACCCTGGAGCTGTGAGGCAGCAGTGCTAACCACTGTGCCAAAGTGTCCAAAGATGTGTAGATCAGGGGAATTAGCGGGGTAAATCAGGGTTACGGGGATTGGGTGGGGGGTGGATCTGGGTGAGATGCTCTGTCAGAGTGTTGGTGCAGACTCGAGGGGCTGAGTGACCTCCTTCTGCACTGTAGAGATTCTATGAGTCTAAACACATGGATTGAAAATGATAAAATCCCCTGGGGCCTTGCAGCCATACTATCTGCAACCTCTTCCAGCCTTACATCACCTTCTCTATCCTTTATCTACCATATATTCCGTGACTTTATGATCCTTTAATGTTTCCCCGCCTCCATTTGCCTCCTGATTGGTGATAAACATTTCAGCCACCTTGACTGATGGTTTGCAATCTCTAAATCGCTGCTATTTGCTGCTCTTTAGTCATCCTGAAGGAAATGAGTCAATTGTGACCAATCTTTCAGACACTTTGCTTCATGTCTGTTTCACCATCCATCCCACCTCGATTTCCATTGTCAACAACCTCCTGATTTTTTCCCATGTTAAAAGTGCAAATTTGTTCAAAAAAGTGAGCTTTCTCCTGATTTTGCAATGTGATAAATGCCACTATAAAGTAATCGATACTTCATCAATTGATGCTCCCACAGGAAGTTTATTTAGGATTCGATCAGGATGTTGTAATGGCAATACAACTCTGGTCGAACAATTTGACCCATATGGACCAGTTGATGCAATGTCTGAGATGTTGTTGTTCTGATCACAGATGATGTTTTACTGGATAAATCAAATCCAAGAGAGAAACCTGGCTTGATAGATCCTAATCCCTTTGACAAAGGGTTGTCTGGGACTTGAAACGTCAGCTCTTTTCTCTCCTTACAGATGCTGCCAGACCTGCTGAGATTTTCCAGCGTTTTCCCTTTTGGTTTCAGATTCCAGCATCCGCAGTCATTTGCTTTTATTTTGATAGATCCTAACTTCATTTTTTTTGAAACTGGAGGAAAATTACTGGACAAATTCACAGGAATTAAGGACTTTTAACGCAAAGAATAAAACATTTATTAAGTAAGAAAAATGCACTCTATTACACCAGGTGAAAGGGTGGAAAGATGTCAATACAGATACATGATAATTTAAAATGTCACGATTCCTTCACCCCAGTTATCTCCCTACAGATACAAATAAAGTCCTTAATTTGTATTCCAGACCTGTGATTTCAATTCAAAGCTAAGATGAGTATCGGAGTTCATTACAGGCACAAAAATCAGCAACAATATTTGGGCTTGTTTCGTACCCTGGCTCTACTGGCTGGTGGGACAGTGCGATGAACAACTCTTTTGAAATTATCATTTGGCAACTGCAACTAACTTTACTTAGCCCACATCTTTAATAATGAGTCAAAGATCCAGTAAGGGTGTTCGTGTCAGTTTACATACACATAACTAATCCTCATGACTCATATTTTAACTTGACATTGAGTTGAATAACTGGAAACAGGCACCCAGTGGTAGGCTCAGATTCCTTGATATGGTCCTTGTAGGCTAACTCAATAATGACAGTGATTGAAGAGAGAACACAGCCAACTTAAATATTGCATCTCAATGCATCAGAAAACAAGATTCTCTTCTATGACTGAAAACTGACTTTTGTTTAAACCTTCATGGAAGACTCATGATTGAATTTATGAAGGTAGTTTGTGGTCGCACGCTTTAACGCACAAGACATGTGTTCAATGCGAGAAAGAATAAAATTAAACTAAAACCCTTCACAACACACAGGTTCATTTCAATATTTTTGTGGCTTTGTTTTGGTTCGAAAAATTCAAAGTTCTGTTGTTACTGTTTGGCTCCAGATTTACATTTACACCCGAAAGGACACGGTGCAGATTTACTGGGACCTTTCCTGGAACGGGGAAATGCAAATGCCAGAGAAAGAAAAATTGCAGCTTCTTTTGTTAAAAGAGTAGACTAGTGAGATTTGATAGAGTTCATGTACTTGTACTTCCAGCTGGGCTAGATGTAAAGCAATCAACAGGAGCAGCATTGAATCCCTACAGTGCAGAAGGAGGCCATTCAGCCCATTGGGCCAGCACTGACCCTCCAACAGAGATAATTTCCTCTAGCCCCACTTATTTAACCCAATAATCCACCTAACCTGCACCCTTTGGACACTAAGGGACAATTTACCATGGCCAATCCCCCTATCCTATACATCTTTGGATTCTGGGAGGAAACCAGAGCACCCGGAGGAAACCACACAGACATGGGGAGAACGTGCAGACTCCACAAGGCTGGAATTGAACCCGGGTCCTGGCTCTGCGAGGCAGCAGTGCTGACCACTGTGCCACCGTGCCATAATTAAGCTTGCTTATTTTTTCTCCTTTTCCAACCTGGTGAAGTTGTATCTAACCAGCAGTCTGGCTGAGACCAGCTGACACAGTGCAGATTCCGTTTGATTCTCAGCTGGTCCCACTGAGTTATCTATGTGCTTCAGGGAAAGACAATTTATTTTGGAACCATTTAAGAATTAATCAATATGCGGATTTAAAAAAAAATCAGGTTCAATGCTGCATAAAACTGCAACATATTTCTGAAAGAGCTCAAAACTGAAAGAAGCATCACGATACAAGACATGGGTAAATCTTACCTCTCAGCTATTCCTTGATCTAAACGTTGTTGGTAACAAGTTGCCTCTGTCCTCCAGACCCAACGAGGAGCAATGAGAATTTTATCTGCTACCTCCGAGGCAGCTTCATTTCCCAAAATACACAATTGCACAAGTTACACAACAACTGGCCAGGAGCTGAAAGCAAGTGATAAGTCTGAAAGAATATACTCCCTTAGCACTCCGCAAATACCAAAGAGTCTAGAATAACACCGTCTGGCATTCTTATTTGGAAACTATGAAGCGACGTGCGCTCTCATTGATACTGACCACACTCTGTCAATATCTAAAAAAAAGGAGAGACATCTTTTTTGAGACTGGTTACCCGGGTCTTAAGCATCCCACTAGAATCAAACATCACTGAGTGGAAGCTAGGGTGATTTGCTGCTCAAATTTAACACAGAATTCTTGTTACAATTGAGTGAATCATGAACAAAATTGATGACATGCAGTTTCCACCATCTAAACCTTTCCTAATTTTGGACTATGTGTGCAAGATAACTATCTTCAGTCTTATAAATTCCCAATTATCACTATAACGAAGTTTAAGATCACTCGGGTGCATTTTGTGTTCAAAATCAGGATTATTAAACAAAAATGCCATTGAGTAGGCTACAATTCCTTTCCTCACTTCTTTCCAAACCTGCAACGAACAGATCAAATCTCAGATGGAGACCAGTGACTCCTCAGTTTAGCTGTTTTCAGTGTAGCTTTGAGATCATTCAGTTAGTTACTGCTAAACAAAAGCAGAAAATGCTGGAAAATCTCAGCAGATCTGAAAGCATCTGTGGAGAGAGAATAGAGTCAACGTTTCGAGTCTGGATAACCCCTCGTCAGAGCTAAGAGCAAAGAAAATCAGAAAAGCTTGACATTGTTTTTATTTATTGAAGTTACTGTGAAGCGTTGTATTTAGCTGTACCTAGGCTGGTATTATGTAATCCCTGCTGTGTTGTTTGTTGTTAACCGTAATGAGGAAAGATTATAGAGCCCAGGAAACAGCTGGTTAAGCAATGACCTCACTGAAGTGCTTGAATAGGAATGTTCTGGAGATTATTAATTCACAGTTTAATCAAAGTGAGACGGGGGGGAGGGGGGGGGGGGGTGTTGGGGGGAGGGCACAATGGAAATAATAGTTGACATCTTTCCATCTGCGTGAGATAATGGGGATGCAGCAAATCAAATCCACTGAGGATGAGGTCGCTTCATATTGTGCCCCTTTGCTGGTGGATGAAGAAGCCAGTTGATGCGAGGCTGATTCTTCCATTGGTGCCACATGCAGTGGTTATCGGGTGCGGTTGTCTGCTGTTTCTGATGCTGGTGTCTATGGATAAGCTACTGCAGCCACTGACCCTCACCACCAACCCACATGACGATGTCGCCATTTCCCGTCATCAGCGAGTGTCTCCCAGGTGTGAGAGGCGATTCTTGAGGCTTTCGCCTCATGTTTCCAGACTTTTAGAGGGGGAGCGGGGGTGGGGGGGGGGTTTCCAGGTGTCCTGCTGGCCTTCTGTCTCCAGCTGACCTCCCACAGAAAATCCTCAGGTACTTGACAAAGTGAAAAATAAATCTGAAAATCAGGAAAAATTTCTGAACTGAAATAGCACAAAGGTAACAATGAAAACATGTTGGATTAGAATAGTTGGATACCATGAAGGGAAAATCCTGGACCAGGGTGTCCCAGACTCAGTCTCCTGATGAGCTTCTTTGACGGGGCATCTGACATTCCTCAGGCCTGTGCTTAAAGCAGCTTAGAATTTACCTGGATTTCTCTGATTGGTCGATTGGATATTGCCTGAGTTAAGAAGAGTTAATTTTCTATTTATTTCTGTATCTTATGATGCAGGGGATTAGTTATTAGAGTTTTATTTTCATAAAAAAACAAATCTCAGCTCAAGCCATGATCCGTATCCAATCCTTCCCAGGATAGTAAATGGAAGCAGATCTCACAGAATCCTGGAGGATCGAGTGATCCTGTATCTTTATGCATTTGCCTCCAATTGGCCAAACCAAAATTGGACATGGTTGATTGGATTGGAGCGTGTCATGGTTTAATGGGTCAAACTGAGAAACTGTGTGATGCTGGGCACTGTACTACTGCCAAGTATTCCCTTAAAAAAGTTTTTTGGGTGCTGGTGTATTGTGGTCAGATTTAAAAAATCCCACCCAACATTTATGTAGGGCCCCAGCTCCAATTGTGATATGTTCCCAGGTCACAGGCAGACTTTGTATGAATCCTTCTTTTTGTCTTTTTATGGTCAATTGAATTCTATAAGTAAGAGCTTTTACATGAATGCAATGTGACACTGAAAAGGTTCAAAAGACTCCTTTGAACACTTGAGTACATTGGAGCCGTGGGGATGAATTTTAAGTTATTTTCAAGGAGAGCCCCACCTTAATCATTGTATAATTGTGAGATATGTTAGCGACAAAAGTCTCTTAACATTAGTGTCTTTTTCCTTTTGTGTTAACAGAACAAAGCTGCAATGTCAGCCTAATTCTCAGGAATGTTCGCGAGATGGAAATTCAAAAACAGTCAGCGATCAAAAGGTCACACTGAAAAGAGGCAGAGCTTCCCTGAGATTGCAAACGTTACTGGCTCCCCCACCTGTCACCGCCCTTCCCAAATAATGTAGCGCCCCTCAGTTTACAATGTTACGAATCAGCGACAATAAGATGTTTCTTTGGACACGGCATTGGCTTATTTACTGAGCTGACTCCATTCGTCAAGGATATTCTGCCCTATAAGAACCACCAGAAAACCTGGATAAATCTGCTCCAGCCAGTCATTCTGTATTTGTCAAGGTTTTATTGAGTGAGAGATACCAGTATTCAGATCACCATGGACATCTTGTCATGTCTTTATGACATTTCTCTCTCTGCTACTTTAACGGAGATATTTTCTGGCTGCCACATTTGAATGTCAGACGGGGATGTGTTATTCGGGTATATTAAGCATTTGTCCTCCAATATCATCAACAAACGTTGTGAGAAGACAAGAACAAACAAAGAAACAAAGAACAATACAGCACAGGAACAGGCCCTTCGGCCCTCCAAGCCCGCTCCGCTCCCTGGTCCAAACTAGACCATTCTTTTGTGTCCCTCCATTCCCACTCCGTTCATGTGGCTATCTAGATAAGTCTTAAACGTTCCCAGTGTGTCCGCCTCCACCACCTTGCCCGGCAGCACATTCCAGGCCCCCACCATCCTCTGTGTAAAATACGTCCTTCTGATATCCGTGTTAAACCTCCCCCCCCTCACCTTGAACCTATGACCCCTCGTGAACGTCACCACCGACCTGGGAAAAAGCTTCCCACCGTTCACCCAATCTATGCCTCTCATAATTTTATACACCTCTATTAGGTCACCCCTCATCCTCCGTCTTTCCAGTTTACCCAATCTCTCCTCATAACTAAGCCCTTCCATACCAGGCAACATCCTGGTAAACCTCCTCTGCACTCTCTCTAAAGCCTCCACGTCCTTCTGGTAGTGTGGCGACCAGAACTGGACGCAGTATTCCAAATGCAGCCGAACCAACATTCTATACAACTGCAAAATCAGACTCCAACTTTTATACTCTATGCCCCGTCCTATAAAGGCAAGCATGCCACATGCCTTATTCACTACCTTCTCCACCTGTGACGTCACCTTCAAGGATCTGTGGACTTGCACACCCAAGACCCTCTGCGTATCAACACCCTTTATGGTTCTGCCATTTATCGTATAGCTCCCCCCTACGTTAGTTCTACCAAAATGCATCACTTCGCATTTATCTGGATTGCCCCAGGGATCTGTTCTGGGATCCTTGCTGTTTGTCATTTTCATAAATGACCTGGATGAGGAAGCGGAGGGATGGGTTGGTAAGTTTGCCGACGACACGAAGGTTGGTGGGGTTGTGGATAGTCTGGAGAGATGTCAGAAGTTACAGAGGGACATAGATAGGATGCAAGACTGGGCGGACAAGTGGCAGATGGACTTCAACCCAGATAAATGCGTTGTGGTCCATTTTGATAGGTCAAATGGGATGAAGGAGTACAATATAAAGGGAAAGACTCTTAGTACTGTAGAGGATCAGAAGGACCTTGGGGTCCGGGTCCATAGGACTCTAAAATCGGCCTCGCAGGTGGAGGAGGTGGTTAAGAAGGCATATGGTGTGCTGGCCTTTATCAATCGAGGGATTGAGTTTAGGAGTCCGAGGATATTGATGCAGCTATATAAGACCCTCGTCAGACCCCACTTGGAGTACTGTGCTCAGTTCTGGTCGCCTCACTATAGGAAGGATGTGGAAAAGATTGAAAGGGTGCAGAGGAGATTTACAAGGATGTTGCCTGGATTGAGTGGCATGTCTTATGAGGATAGGCTGAGGGAGCTCGGTCTTTTCTCCTTGGAGAGATGAAGGATGAGAGGAGACCTAATAGAGATGTATAAGATGTTGAGAGGCATAGATCGGGTGGACTCTCAGAGGTTTTTTCCCAGGGTGGAAATGTCTGCTACAAGAGAACACAGGTTTAAGGTGCTGGGGGGTAGGTACAGGGGAGATGTTAGGGATAAGTTTTTCACACAGAGGGTGGTGGGCGAGTGGAATCGGCTGCCGTCAGTGGTGGTGGAGGCGAACTCAATAGGGTCTTTTAAGAGACTCCTGGATGAGTACATGGAGCTTAATAGGATGGAGGGTTATAGGTAGGTCTAGAAGGTAGGGATGTGTTCGGCACAACTTGTGGGCCAAAGGGCCTGTTTGTGCTGTAGTTTTTCTATGTTTCTATGCTTCTATGAACTCCATCTGCCATTTCTTTGCCCAAATTTCCAGCCTATCTATATCCTTCTGTAGCCTCTGACAATGTTCCTCACTATCTGCAAGTCCAGCCATTTTCGTGTCGTCCGCAAACTTACTGATCACCCCAGTTACACCTTCTTCCAGACCGTTTATATAAATCACAAACAGCAGAGGTCCCAATACAGAGCCCTGCGGAACACCACTAGTCACAGGCATCCAGCCGGAAAAAGACCCTTCCACTACCACCCTCTGTCTTCTGTGACCAAGCCAGTTCTCCACCCATCTAGCCACCTCCCCCTTTATCCCATGAGATCCAACCTTTTGCACCAACCTACCATGAGGGACTTTGTCAAACGCTTTACTAAAGTCCATATAGACGACATCCATGGCCCTTCCCTCGTCAACCATTCTAGTCACTTCTTCAAAAAACTCCACCAGGTTAATGAGCCATGACCTCCCTCTCACAAAACCATGCTGACTATCGTTAATGAGTTTATTCCTTTCTAAATGCGCATACATCCTATCTCTAAGAATCTTCTCCAACAACTTCCCCACCACGGACGTCAAGCTCACCGGCCTATAATTTTCCAGGTTATCCTTCCTACCCTTCTTAAATAACGGGACCACACTAGCTATCCTCCAATCCTCTGGGACCTCACCTGTGTCCAGTGACGAGACAAAGATTTGTGTCAGAGGCCCAGCGATTTCATCTCTCTTCTCCCTGAGCAGCCTTGGATAGATTCCATCAGGCCCTGGGGATTTGTCAGTCTTTATATTCCCTAAAAAACCTAACACTTCTTCCCTTGTAATGGAGATTTTCTCTAACGGGTCAACACTCCTCTCCAAGACACTCCCAGTCAACACATCTCCCTCCTTTGTGAATACCGACGCAAAGTATTCATTTAGGATCTCCCCTACTTCTTTGGGCTCTAAGCATAATTCCCCACTTTTGTCCCTGAGAGGTCCGATTTTTTCCCCTTTGTTCCTAACGTATGAATAAAATGCCTTGGGATTCTCCTTAATCCTGAGTGCCAAGGACATTTCGTGACCCCTTTTTGCCCTTCTAATTCCTCGTTTGAGTTCTTTTCTACTTTCTTTGTATTCCTCCAGAGCTCCCTCCGTTTTTAGCTGCCTGGACCTAACGTACGCCTCTCTTTTCTTTTTGACCAATCCCTCAATTTCCCTGGTTATCCACGGTTCTCGAATTCTACCCTTCCTATCCTTTTTTACAGGCACATGCCTATCCTACAGCCCTAACAACTGTTCCTTAAAAGACTCCCACATGCCAGATGTTGATTTACCCTCGGACAGCCTCTCCCAATCAACAGCTGCCAATTTCTGCCTAATCCCACTAAAGTTGGCCTTCCCCCAATCCAACACCTTACCCTTGGGACACCATTCATCCTTTTCCATCACTATCCTAAAGCTAACAGAATTGTGGTCACTATTTGCCACATGTTCCCCTACCGAAACTTTGAAGACCTGACCGGGCTCATTCCCCAGTACTAGGTCCAGTATAGCCCCCTCTCTCGTCGGGCTATCTACATATTGTTCCAAAGAACCTTCCTGTATGCATTTTACAAATTCCTCCCCATTCAGACTCCCAGTCCTACGCGATTTCCAGTCTATACCAGGGAAATTGAAGTCTCCCACTACAACAACCCTATTTTTCCTGCACCTATCCATTATCTCCTGACATATCCGTTCTTCCACTTCCCTTGGGCTGTTGGGGGGCCTGTAGTATACCCCCAACATAGTGACTGCGCCCTTCCTGTTTATGAGCTCCACCCACAGTGACTCGTTACACGACCCCTCTGAATTGCCCTCCCTCTGCACCGCTGTAATACGCTCTTTACTGCTACTCCCCCACCTCTTTTGGCCCCTCCTCTGTCTCGCCTAAATCACTTGTACCCCGGAATATTCAGCTGCCAGTCCTGTCCCTCTTTCAACCAAGTCTCTGTCACCGCGACCACATCCAAATTCCTCGTAAGCATTAAGGCCCTAAGTTTGTCTGTCTTACCTGCTACGCTCCTTGCATTGAAGTATAAGCACTCCAGACCTCCAGGCCCAGTGAGGTCATCCTCCCCCAGAGTGCTCTTCGTCTTTGCCAGACTTGTCCTGGCCTATGGTGAACCATCGTTGGTTCCCACTAGATAGTACTGAGCCAGGGTCTGGCCAGTACTACAAGTATGTATATATGTTGCTGTTGGGGTTAGGGATGGGTTGTTCTACTTGTTGCTGTTGGGGTTAGGGTTGGGTTGTTACACCTTTGTATTGTAGTGTTGTGGTACATCCCAGTAGGGCGCCGCCTCCTGGGAGAGGTATAAAGGTCTCTGCTCTGGCTGGGACCCCTCAGTCTGGGATCGTGTGTATAATTAGTAGCTGCTTTGTTACAGCAGATAAAAGCCTTTATTTCCTGAGCATCAAGCCTCGTGTGTGATAACATAGAACATAGAACATAGAAAGCCACAGCACAAACAGGCCCTTCGGCCCACAAGTTGCGCCGATCACATCCCCACCTCTAGGCCTATCTATAGCCCTCAATCCCATTAAATCCCATGTACTCATCCAGAAGTCTCTTAAAAGACCCCAACGAGTTTGCCTCCACCACCACCGACGTCAGCCGATTCCACTCACCCACCACCCTCTGAGTGAAAAACTTACCCCTGACATCCCCCCTGTACCTACCCCCCAGCACCTTAAACCTGTGTCCTCTCGTAGCAACCATTTCAGCCCTTGGAAATAGCCTCTGAGAGTCCACCCTATCCAGACCCCTCAACATCTTGTAAACCTCTATCAGGTCACCTCTCATCCTTCGTCTCTCCAGGGAGAAGAGACCAAGCTCCCTCAACCTATCCTCATAAGGCATGCCCCCCAATCCAGGCAACATCCTTGTAAATCTCCTCTGCACCCTTTCAATGGCTTCAACATCTTTCCTGTAATGAGGTGACCAGAACTGCGCGCAGTACTCCAAGTGGGGTCTAACCAGGGTCCTATAAAGCTGCAGCATTATCTCCCGACTCCTAAACTCAATCCCTCGATTAATGAAGGCTAGTACGCCATACGCCTTCTTGACCGCATCCTCCGCGCATCAATTTTATTTGCTGTAAATAAACTCTAGTCGAAGAAGAAAAAAAAAGAGAGTATGGAGCAGATACTGAAGCCGGAACGCCTTACACTAGATCCACGTGCGGTGGCGCCTCTAACACCTTCAACCACTGGCTGAAATGTTTTGAGGACTACCTGGCAGCCTCCGCAGCAGTCACCACAGATGATGACAGACTCCGGGTCCTCCTTGCGAGGGTAAGCGACACCGTCTACCTCGCGATCCGTGCGGCCACCGATTACACAAAGGCCCTCGAGCTTCTGAAGAAGCGTTATATTAAACCGCCCAACGAAATACACGTCGTTACCTCTTAGCCACTCGACGACGGCAGTTTGGCGAAACGATGGAGGAATACGCGAACGAGCTCCTATAGCTAGCCAGGGGCTGTAACTGCAAAGCTGTGTCGGCAGATCAGAATATGAACGACCTCGCCCGAGATGCGTTTGTGGCGGGAGTCGGATCGTCGTACATTCGACTCAAACTACTGGAGAAAGGTAACCTTGACCTTACCCAGGCAATAGAACTAGTGGAGATGCTGGAGACGGCCTCCAAAAGCCAAGTATTGTATCCTGAAGACCACGTGGAGACAACGTGGCAGGAGCAGTCGCCAATCCCTCCTCGTCCCTCGGGTTCAAAATGCTGCGTAATGGCGTGCTCACACTCGGGCCAGACGACGGCAGCAGCTCCGGGCGGCCCGCGGTGTTACTTCTGTGGGGGAGCGAAGCATACTCGGCAACGGTGTCCCGCTAAAGCTGTGTTGTGCTCCGCCTGCGGTAAGAAGGGGCACTATTCGAAAGTGTGCCGATCTAAATCTGCTTCTAGGAGCAGCAGTGCAGCCTGCGATTCCTCAGAGCCTGGTTCTTCGTCGTCGAAATCGTCGAGGGTTTTGTCCACATGCGAGGCCAGGACGATGCCATTACGGTCGACGGAGTCGGAGATGTGTGACCACCAGGGGTCGTGGAATTTGGCGCCATCACCCACGTGCGACCTATGGGAGCCGCCATGTTGGTCAGCACCGACCGCGAACGACCAGCAGGGGTCATCCTCGTCAATTTTCAGCTGCCTGCAGTGGCGCTCATGAACCAACGGTGGCGTCGATCATCCTGGACCAGGCCAAGCCTCATAGACTTGACAAGTCTATGATGGACATTCAGGTAAACGACCACTTGATTTATTATCTGTTTGACAGCGGGAGCACTGAGAGCTTTATCCACCCAGACGCTGTGAAGCGGTGTGGACTCCGGATTCAAGCTGTCAAACAGACAATTTCTATGGCATCAAGGTCCCGGTCTGTCACCGTGCTAGGGAGTTGCGTGGTAACTTTAACGGTGCAAGGCACAGTTTACGAGCGTTTCAAGCTCCTAATGTTGCCGCACCTTTGCGCGCCAATACTTCTCGGACTAAACTTCATGGTCCACTTGAGGAGTGTAACCCTACAGTACGGTGGGCCACTCCCTTCACTTTCAGTGGGAGAACAGCAGCCTCCAAATTGCCCAATGCTTAGGCTTCTTCTCTTATTATGCACAGTGGGTTCCCAATTACGCGGACAAAGCCCGCCCGCTCATTAAGTCCACTTCTTTTCCCCTAACTCCAGAGGCCCGATTGGCCTTCGATAAATTAAAAGCCGACATCGCGAAAGCTACGATGCATGCTGTTGATGAGTCCATCCCCTTTCAGGTGGAGAGCGATGCATCTGATTTCGCCCTGGCCGCCACACTTAACCAGGCGGGCAGGCCCGTCGCATTTTTTTCCCGCACCCTCCAAGGCCCCGAAATTCGGCATTCAGCGCTGGAAAAGGAGGCCCAGGCCATTGTGGAGGCTGTCAGGCACTGGCGCCATTACTTGGCGGGAAAACGGTTCACCCTGATCACGGACCAGCGGTCCGTGGCGTTCATGTTTAATAACACGCTGAGGGGCAAGATCAAGAATGACAAGATCTTGCGGTGGAGAATTGAACTCTCCACCTATAACTATGACATCATGTATCGTCCAGGGAAACTCAATGAGCCCTCGGATGCCCTCTCGCGTGGAACATGCGCCAGTATACAGGAGGACCTTTTGCAGGCTCTCCATAATGACCTATGCCATCCTGGGGTCACTCGGCTCTACCACTTTATAAAAGCCCGCAATCTGCTCTACTCGGTGGAGGACATCAGGTCCATAACAAGAAGCTGTCGGGTATGCGCGGAATGCAAACCGCACTTTTACCGACCTGACCAGGCACAATTAGTCAAGGCCACTCGTCCCTTCGAGAGACTGAGTGTCGATTTTAAGGGCCCCCTTCCCTCAACAGATCGGAATGTGTACTTCCTCAACATCATTGACGAGTACTCTAGATTCCCTTTTGTTATTCCCTGCTCTGATACATCCGCTGCCACGCTTATCAAGGCATTCCGTGATCTTTTTACCCTGTTCGGGTACCCCAGCTATATTCACAGCGACAGAGGCTCGTCATTCATGAGCGATGACTTGAGGCAATTCCTGCTCTCATACGGGATTGCCTCTAATAGGACCATGAGCTACAACTCTAGGGGTAACGGACAGGTGGAACGTGAGAATGCTACAGTCTGGAAGGCTGTCTTACTGGCGTTGAAGTCAAAAAGCCTCCCAGTCTCCCGTTGGCAAGAGGTGCTCCCTGATGCGCTCCATTCCATACGCTCACTCCTGTGTACGGCAACCAACGCTACTCCCCATGAGAGGATGTTTTCATTCCCTCGGAAGTCTTCCTCGGGGACCTCATTACCGTCTTGGTTGACGTACTCAGGACCTGTCCTCCTGCGGCAGCATGTTAGAGCCCGCAAGTCCGACCCGTTGGTGGAACAGGTCCATCTCCTCCACGCCAACCCTCAGTATGCCTATGTGGCACACCCTGATGGGCGAGAGGACACGGTCTCGATCCGAGACCTGGCGCTAGCAGGGGACGTAGCAACCCCTGTCGCTCCCATACCCCCTGTTACAAACCCCATAACTTTTGTTTCCCCTCCGGACATGGCGCGGGCAGCATCGGGACCATTACTTAACCCTTTTACTCCTGTGTACAGCTTGCCTGAGGCCAGAGGATGGTCGCGACTTCAGGGCGTGTCGGGACTCCATGGATTACCGTCACCTCAGGGTCAACCGGCCCGTGAGTCTGTGGAGGAACAGCTGGACATCGCCTTGGGGAGAACGCCACCGCAAGTGCCTACTCCGGTGTCATCGCCGGTATTGAGGAGGTCACAACGACGGTGCGGTCCCCCTGACCGTCTGAACTTATAGACTGATGACAAATTATTCTGTTTTTGTACCCCGCCGGCCTTTGTCTTCAAAGGAGGGGTGAATGTGGTGAACCATCGTTGGTTCCCACTAGATAGTACTGAGCCAGGGTCTGGCCAGTACTACAAGTATGTATATATGTTGCTGTTGGGGTTAGGGATGGGTTGTTCTACTTGTTGCTGTTGGGGTTAGGGTTGGGTTGTTACACCTTTGTATTGTAGTGTTGTGGTACATCCCAGTAGGGCTCCGCCTCCTGGGAGAGGTATAAAGGTCTCTGCTCTGTCTGGGACCCCTCAGTCTGGGATCGTGTATATAATTGTTAGCTGCTTCGTTACAGCAAATAAAAGCCTTTATTTCCTGAGCATCAAGCCTCGTGTGTGATAACGCGCATCATGGCCCCAAACTCGTCCCCAGCCTCTACACTTGTAGACATAATTTTTTGACAGATAGGACTTTAGCTCAAGGCGTGACACATAACATTGAAGTAATATGAGGATTTATGGTAAAAATGTCCCTTTTAGTTTCTTGTCAAATCCTTCTGCCAATTTTCTCTCCTCTCTTTCTGCATTCTGAAGTTTTCATTTCACAAGAGCAACTCCTGTCCCAACCTGATGTCCATGTCTGGATATTTCTCACAGCTGACCCCCTTTGTCAGTTCACACATTCCCAATCTGAAGGTCGACTAAAAATAGAACACTTCAGGTCTGCAATAAAAACAGGAAATTTTGAAAATGCTCGGCAGGTCTGACAGCAATGGAGGAGAGAGTTAACGAGCAGGTTTGCCCACATTGGAGGCCGCTCACCATTGGCTGCTGCTGGATTTTCCACTCACGCTAAAATTTACGGCATTTTGCGTGATGCGGAGAACCCAGGTGGGGATCGTCTTCGGCGGGACTGGAAGATCACGCTGGTGGGAAGAACGGGAAAATCCCACCCAATGTCTCCAGTCAAACATGATTCTTCTGCAGAATATCCAGAACGCTGTAGTGTCGATCCCGCGTCACTCCACAGCCTCTCATGCTTGAAACTGACACCTGAGATAGAAGTTCCTCCTTGATAGATTATCACAGTGTCATCAAACTCAAACAGGCAAACCACCAGAAAATCAAATTTATAAATTCACTCATTTCATAAATACAATCAATCAAACTGATACAGTGCCTTGTAATTCTTTGTCTCTTCTGATATCCCGATGAGGCGCTGACCCAGTGGCCTGGTGAAATGCCACTCATCTGTATTTGAGGAAACAGCAACTGACCATCGAAGGGGACCAGTTCTGGGCCTAGAAGAACTAGCTCCAGGCTGCACCATCATAGCCTGTGCTGCTTGGCTGAAAGGAGCCCAGCGAGGCCACGGGTTGAATTAGCAGGGAGGGAGTAGGAATGATATGAAGTTGAGAGAGGAGAACAGGTTTGGACAGGAGTCACTGCCACTCCCCTGGGCAGCCCCTCAGCTTGATGGCTTGGAAACCCCTTTGAACCGTGGTATCAGAGCCAGGATCAAAACAAATGTTTTCATCCATTGAATCTGTGTCCTTGAAATAACATTCCCTGGCACTGACCATGCCCACCATTTCTTCCCACTGCTCCCTGAGCATCTGACTGGAGGTCCGGCCTCCCTCTGGACCCAGGGTCTCTCTCTTCCTGTCCACCTCTTGCACCGAAACCTCCAGCGCAATGTCTGAAAACTGGTGCATGGTCTTTCGCATGTTCAGACATTGCCCAAAATTTCAGAATGTATGTTCCGCTGTCAGAGGAATCCAATCGCTTCTTCCAGCCTGATACACCTCTTCTTCATGAGGTGCCTTTCATTAGAGCCAACCCACTGACGATATTTGGGCCCCACCCCCGGACAATGCATGCAACCAATGACTAGCACAGGTATCGCTGCTGCTTGCAGTAATCAAGTAAGCAGTGCCCAGCTCCCTTTGCTGTCAGTGAGCATGGGTTAATCAGGCAACCCCTGTGTCCAATAGCCAATCCCCCTTCTCCTCAATATAGTGTATAAGTCTTCACACACTAAAGTCTGACATTGAAACCCTTTGACTAAGGCTTTATCTCTCTATAGATTAATTACTCCATTTTTGATTTAAAAGTTTCAGCACACGAATTTAATTGAACCACACACCGTGTCCCAACTCAATGGGCTCAGTTAGCTGCAGGTGGGAGTTAACGCTGGTGCTAATACCTGAGGATTTAGGTTAAAATGTGTGAGATTCCACCTCAAACAGAAATCCATCTGGCACTAATGGAACTCTCAATGTATTTCTATTAATAATAAACAGGGTGGAGTCAGATTACATTCAGTTTAATTGAGGAATGTGACACCTGTAATCTGGAGGGTTTTCTGAAACAACATATCCAGCAGAAACACTAAATAGACTTGCTGGTGAAAATAATACTGAGGGAGGGATCCTAGCTACCAAACCCACAACAAAACATGTGGCAAATGCTGTGAGAGCTAGTTCCAGCCAAATTCTGAAGGCATTATCTTGCTACTGTTTTTAATATTTTCTGTTCTAACATGTTCAGAGTAATTACTTTGCCACCAGATAGTCGGTGTTAAATTTGAATATGATCCTTTCACTGTGGAAGGTCTTTGGGAAAAGAAGTCCCGTGGAATTTTCTCCTTTCCTTAAGGCGTGAGTGTTACTCACGCACCCACTCCTGTTCCATCCCCACAATCCTGCGCATTTACCATGGCCAATCCACCTAACCAGCACATCTTTCAGTCTGTGGGAGGAAACTGGTACACCCGGAGGAAACCCACGTAGACACGGGGAGAACGTACAGACTCCACACAGACAGTGACCCAAGCCGGGACATTGGCACTGTGAGGCAGCAGTGCTAACCACGGTGCCACCCATAATGTGTCTGTGTTACATTTCCGTCCGCGCTATTTTAACCATGGATCCATTTAATAAAATGGCCAAAATGAATTTATTATAAAGATCTTAACTAATAGACTAAAAATAGTGCATCAGTCAATTAAACTGCAGAAATGATGATAAATTTTACCCATTGTAACCTGGAGCTCAAGCTTGATTTGATGCAACCTCCAACAGTAAATAAATTATTCTAATTATGTTTATTTTAGGATAATTCATTCATAGATAAACAAGATATGGACACTTTCTGAATATGGAAATGATACTGGGTGCTGATTCCTGCTGGAAACATTGTCAAACTTTTCACTCAGTCCAGGACAGTACCTCGTTCAGTCATCACATTTCACCACCTCTGGAGCTGCTGGAAGCCCTGGGGCTTGGTGTGGGCAGTGGTTCCACTCAATTCAGTCATTGTTAGTATCCCATCCCCTGCTAGAAAACGTGTGAGAGTGTGTGTGCCCGAATCACTCACTGATAGGATTGTGACGTCAAACAGTATCTCAGTCCCAGTGAAGGTTCTGTTCAAGCAAGTGTTCATGGGAGACTGTCACACCTGGTCCAGTTAAAGAACCAATCATCCCCTTGTAGCTGAGGTGATATTTGCCAACCAATCAGAGGCCATCAGTTCCATTGAGCATCCATTGGGCAGGTGGTCACTATCGCCATTATGACAAACACCCAAGGCCTTGTATTGTTGCTGGGTCCCAGGTCACAGGTGAGTGCTGGCTAGAGGGTGGTGCAGCTGGGGGTTGAGGGGGCAAAGGGTATGAGAGAGGTCAGGAAGAGTAAGGGCAGGGTAAATGACCCCGCCTCCTTCTCGGGTTCCTTGATCAGACACTGAATGTCTTTGAACACAATCCCCTATTGGAGGCCACAAAGAGACCTGCACACTGAGACCCCCGGCTGGCACTCACTTATTACCAGTGACAGTGAGATGAAGCCATTAACGGGGCATTAACTGTGGGTCTTCCTGCTAAAGGCATAGCTGGCAATGTACAAAGGGTCTGCCCTGCCCCACTGGCATCTGAATAAATGCCCCCTCCACCATGGGGGAGAGACGGCATGATGTTCTGCCAGTGTCACTCTGGCGATGTTTGTGGTTATGCTGCGTGGAAGGGTTTTGGAGGGGTTTGGTGGCAGGTTGGATTCTGCAGACAGTGCTGCTCCATTCAGGAAGCTCGGGGGGGGGGGGGGAGGGGGGGGTGGTTGCGAACTTTCCTTTAACAGGTCTGGAGGCTGGAGGTGCAATTCCCCCAGCGTCTGTAACACACCGGGACAAGGGAACGGAAGCTGAGGAGGGAGCACCTTCAGTGAAAGGGGAGGAGCAGGATAGACTCAAGGAGGAAGAGGATGAGGGGAGGAGGAGGGGAAGAGGGAGGAGGAGAGAGGAGGAGGTGGAGGTGGGAAGAGGAAAGGGTTGGAGGAGGATGAGGAGTGGAGAAGAAGGAGGAGGCTTGGTGGAGAAAGAGGGGAGGAGGCAGAGGGGTGGAGGAGGTGGGGTGGAGATGGTGGGAGTGGAGGAGGAGGTGAGGAAGCAGAGGGGGTGAAGAAGGAGGGGGTGGAGTGGGAGGGAGTGGAGGGGGGCGTCGTTCTCTATGGAAGCCTCAGTCAGCGTTTCCCTCCCTCCGTCTCCCCGTGAATGCTGTGCGTACAAACTGGCAGGAATAAATTGTTTATCCCAAAGGGAATTTGAAATAAGATCTGCTTCGATTTCATTAATTGAGGAATTGGCATTAGTGCAATGGCCATCTGTTAGCTGCCTGTCTCGTTAATAATAATATCTTATCTGTTTAAGAATCCGTCATTATGTTCCACGTCAAGTTCTGTCAGCTGGAATTTAACTGCCATTTTCAAATATATTTCAGATAGAGTCACACTTTAAAACTGTCTTCATTTGTGATTGAGAGTTTAATGTCTTTCTCATCCAATTACCATGTAATCAGCAGTTTTTATGCCAATTTTATCCAAGACTTTACCTCATTGCAAGGCTATCCTTGGGACTGTTCCACTTTTAGATACAATTGAACTTTGTATAGTTAATTGCAACAAATGTACATTTTTATCATTTTGTCATCTTGTCTTAGAAAGCAAGCACTGGTGTGATTTGTACCGGTAAATGTAACTCTCGTTAGCAATGTGCTTTTATTGCTCCATTGGTCAATCACATGTAACTTGAATTCACTCGAGGCAATCTGTAAACATCTGTCTGTTTGTATTCTGTGGTAAACTGAGTCAGAAACAGAGACAACGTGTTGAATTCTATAACAATGTTGCTATCTGCAGCACATACTCTCTGCTCAGCTCCATCCAGTTTTTAACCTGAGCCCCCGTTTATCAAGCTCAGCGTGGGTCGGCACGGTAGCACAGTGGTTAGCACTGCTGCTTCACAGCTCCAGTGACCTGGGTTCGATTCCCGGCTCGGGTCACTGTCTGTGTGGAGTTTGCACATTCTCCTCGTGTCTGCGTGGGTTTCCTCCGGGTGCTCTGGTTTCCTCCCACAGTCCAAAGATGTGCAGGTTAGGTTGATTGGCCAGGTTAAAAATTGCCCCTTGGAGTCCTGAGGTGCGTAGGTTGGTGGGATTAGCGGGTAAATATGTGGGGGTCGGGCCTGGGTGGGATTGTGGTCGGTGCGGGCTCGATGGGCCGAGTGGCCTCCTTCTGCACTGTAGGGTTTCTATGATTTCTAATGTTGAAAATCTGCATTTATGCAAATTCCAGATTCTGTATAAACTAAAATGTTCCTGGCAAAACTGGAATTCCACAGCATGGACTCATCTCTGTCCAATCCTGGGTGGTGTTTGAGTTGGTGAAAGGGCCAGTGTGGTGAAGATCTGGTGGTGGTCAGGTGGGGATCTGGTGGCAATTTGGTGAGGATCTGTTGGGACCTGTGGAGATCTGGTGAGACCTGGTGGCAATTTTCTGAGGATCTGACAGAGACAGTGGGGACCTGGTGGGGATCTGGTGAGGATCTGGCGGAGATTTGGTGGGAACATGATGGCAATCTGGTGGGGATCTGGCATCTGGAATCCTCACCTACTTTTACAACTGTTCAGCTTCTCACCACCATTTCCACCGGATGGTAGAAGGGTAATTTCCATCCATTCCAGTTGCCCTCATTTCCATTTTAGAGAGGTGAACAGCATGGAAACAGGCCCTTCGGCCCAACTTGTCCATGCCACCCTTTTTTTAAAACGCCTAAGCGGATCCCAATTGCCCACATTTGGCCCATATCTCTCTATATCCATCTTACCCAACTTCAAGTCCAACCTCAAGTTTTCCTCCAAATCTTCAGAAATTCACTACCAGATCTCACCAGATCTCCACAGATCTCCACCAGATCCTCAGAAAATCACCACCAGACCTTCACCACACTGTTGGCCCTTTCACCAACTCAAACACGACCCAGGATTGGACAGAGATTAGTCCACGCTGTGGAATGCCAGTTTTGCCAGGAACATTTTAGTTTATACAGAATCTGGAACTTGCATAAATGCAGATTTTCAAGATTAAAACCCTGAGCTTGATAAACGGGGGCTCAGGTTACACACTGTCCTGACTTAGAAATTAATCTCCTTTCCTTCATCTCTGGGTCACAATCCTGGACCTTCCCCCTCTCCCCAATCTCACTGTGACAGCATTTTGGAATCAGCTGTGACAAAGGAACTGCAACAGATAAGCAACATCTTTTCAGGGCAGCTAGGGATGGGCAGAAATTGCCAGTTTATCATGATGGCATGTCCGAGAATCATAGAAAGATTCGAGCACAGAACAAGGCCATTCAGCCAATCGTGTCTGGATCGGCTCTCTGTAACAGCAACTCACTTACTGACATTTCCTCACTTTTCATCCATTGCCCTGAAAATAATGATCCAATTCTCTTTTGAAAACCACAATTAAACATTTACAAACATACAAACTCGGAGCAGGAGGAGGCCACTCGGCCCCTCAAGCCTGCTCCACCGTTCAGTACAATCATGGCTAATCTGATTGTAATCTCAACCCCACATTCCTGCCAACCCTGATAACCTCTCACCCTCTTGCTCATCTATCTAGCTGTAAACATATTCAAACACTCTACTTCCACCACCTTTTGAGGAAGAGAATTCCAAAGGCTCACCACCCACTCTCTGCCTAAAATGGGTGAACCCTTATTTTTAAACAGTGACCCCCAGTTGTAGAATCTGATTATAGACTGTGCTTTCCAGATCCTAACCAGCCAATGTGTAAACAATTCTTTCTTCAGGCTAATTCCTGGGATGAGAGGGCTGCCCTATGAAGACAGACTAAATAGTCTGGGTCTGTACTCCTTGGAGTTTAGAAGAGTTGCGGGGGGTGACCTTATTCAAACATATAAGATCCTGAGGGGGCTTGACAGGGTGGATGGTGAGATGTTTCCACCAGTGGGAGAGTCTGGAACAAGGGGACACAGCTACAAGATAAAGGGCCGGTCAGTTAAAAAAGTTTGAAGTTTATTTATTAGTCACAAGTAGGCTTACATTAACACTGCAATGAAGTTACTCTGAAAATCCCCCAGTTGCCACACTCTGGCGCCTGTTCAGGTACTCTGAGAGAGAATTTAACATAGCCAATGCACCTAACCATCACAACTTTCCGATTGTGGGAGGAAATCAGAGCTTCCAGAGGAAACCCACGTAGACACAGGGAGAACATGCAAACTCCACACAAACAGTGACCCAAGCCAGGAATCAAACCTGGGACCCTGGTACTGTGAAGCAGTAGTGCTAACCACTGTGCTGCATAGAAATTTCTTCTCGCAAAGGGTGGTGAACATTTGGAATTCGCTGTCCCAATGGGTAGTGGAGACTGGATCATTAGAAGTATATAAAGTGGAGGTGGATAAGTATTTGATAGACTGAGGAATAGAGAGAAATCATAGAAACCCTACAGTACAGAAAGAGGCCATTCGGTCCATCGAGTCTGCACCGACCACAATCCCACCCAGGCCCTACCCCCATATCCCTACATATTTACTCACTAATCCCTCTAACCTACACATCTCAGGACACTAAGGACAATTTTTAGCACGGCCAATCAACCTAACCCGCACATCTTTGGACTGAGCGATGGGAAAATGGCACAGAAAAGGAGTTGGGGCCGGCGTAGATCAATGATTGTATTGAATGGTGGAACAGGCCTGAAGGGCCGAATGGCCGACCCCTGCTCCTATTTTCTATGGCCTAAATCTTCTGACATCTGCTGCGAGCGGGATGGAGAATTCGAGGGACGAGCAGCAGGTCTGTTGACCTCGGGTGAGGATTTCTGGTCCAGGGGTGTGCGGGAGCTGAAAATCCTGACCCACGTTTCTGTGCTTCTGTCGTTATCCTCCTCACCATTCTAAATTTAATGTCCTCTGCACAGTTTGAAATTGTTTCCTGTACACCCGAGTACAGATTATTAATATTATTAATACACATCAGGAAAATCAGGGTCCGAACCTTTGCAGAATTGTATTCTATACCTTCCTCCAGCCTGAAAACAACTCTGCACTACTCTGTGTTTCCTGTTGCCCAGCCGATCTGATTTGATTTGATTTGATTTATTGCTGTCACATGTATTAGCATACAGTGAAAAGTATTGTTTCTTGTGCACTATACAGACAAAGCATACTGTTCATAGAGAAGGAAAGGAGAGATTGCAGAATGTAGTGATACAGTCATAGACTTTGTCTCCATGCTGCTTGCTGCTGTTATCCCCTACACTCAAGGACTTCAACATTACTGATGAGCCTGTTATATGGCACTTTATCAAATGCCTTTTGTAAGTCCATGTGCACCACATTTTTTTTATTCAGTTGTGGGACATGGGCGTCGCTGGCTGGGGCAGCATTCATTGCCCATCCCTGGTTGCCCTTGAGAAGGTGGTGGTGAGCTGCCTTCTTGAATCGCTGCAGTCCATGTTCTGTGGGTTGACCCACAAAGCCATTAGGGAGGGAATTCCAGGATTTTGAACTAGTGACTGCAAAGGAACGGCGATATATTTCCAAGTGAGGATGGTGAGTGGCTTGGAGGGGAACTTGCAGGGGTGGTGTTCCCATGTGTCTCCTGCCCTTGTCCTTGTAGATGGAAGTGGTTGTGGGTTTAGAAGGTGCTGTCTAAGGATCTTTGGTGAATTGCTGCAGTGCATCTTGTCGATAGTACAAACTGCTGCTACCGAGCGTCGGTGGTGGAGAGATTGAATGTTTGTAGATATGGTGCCAATCAAGCGGAGCTGCTTTGTCCTGGATGGTGTCAAGCTTCTTGAGTGTTGTTGGAGCTGCACCCATCCAGGCAAGTGGAGAGTATTCCATCACATTCCTGACTTGTGCCTTGTAGATGGTGGACAGGCTTTGGGGAGTCAGGAGGTGAGTTACTCGCTGCAGTATTCCTAGCCTCTGACCTGCTCTTGTAATCACTGTGTTTATGTGGTGAGTCCAGTTTGAGTTCCTGGTCAATGGTAACTGCAAGGATGTTGACAGTGGGGGATTCAGTGATGGTTACACCATTGAATGTCAAGGGGTGGTGGTTAGAGTGTCTCTTATTGGTGATGGTCATTGCCTGACATTGGGTGGCATGAATGTTACTTGCCACTTGTCAGCCCAAGCCTGGACATTGTCCAGATCTTGTTGCATTTGAACATGGACTGCTTCAGTATCTGAGGAGTTGTGAATGGTGCTGAACATTGTGCAATCATCAGCGAACATCCCCACTTCTGACCTTATGACTGAGGGAAGGTCATTGATGAAGCAGTTGAAGATTGTTGGGCCTAGGACACCACCCTGAGGGTCTCCTGCAGAGATGACCTGGAGGTGAGATGACTGACCCTCCACAACCATAACCATCTTCCTATGTACCAACTACGACTCCAACCAGCAGAGTATTTTCCCCCTGATTCCCATTGACTCCAGTTTTGCTCGGGCTCGTTGATGCCACACTCGATCAAATGCTGCCTTGATGTCAAGGGCTGTCACTCTCACCTCACCTCTGGAATACAGCTCTTTTGTCCATGTTTGAACCAAAGCTGGAATGAGGTCAGGAGCTGAGTGACCCTGGCAAAACCCAAACTGGGCGTCACTGAGCAGGTTATTGCTGAGCAGGTGCTGCTTGATAGCGCTGTCGATGACCCCTTCCATCACTTTACTGATGATTGAGTGTAGACTGATTGAACGGTAATTGGCCAAGATTGATTTAGAGTCATGGAGTCATAGAGGATTACAGCATGGAAACAGGCCCTTCAGCCCAACTTGTCCATGCTGCCCAGTTTTTACCACTAAGCTAGTCCCAATTTTGCCCATATCCCTCTATACCCATCTTGGACATGGAAATGTCTAAATGCTTTTTAAAAGACAAAATTGTACCCGCCTCTACTACTACCTCTAGCAGCTCGTTTCAAACACTCTGTGTGAAAAAACTGCCCTTCTGGACCCTTTTGTATCTCTCCCCTCTCACCTTAAACCTTTGCCCTCTAGTTTTAGATTCCCCTACCTCTGGGAAAAGATATTGGCTATCTCGCTGATCTATGCCCCTCATTATTTTATAGACTTCTATAAGATCAACCCGAAGCCTCCGACACTCCAGGGGAAAAAGTCCCAGTCTATCCAGCCTCTCCTTATAACTCAAACTATCAAGTCCCGGTAGAATACTAGTAAATAGAAATCCCACTCCTGACATTTCTATTTCAGACTCGATGGGCCGAATGGTCTCCTTCTGCACTATAGGGATTCTATGAAATCTTTTCTGCACTCTTTCTAGTTTAATAATATCCTTTCTATAATAGGGTGACCAGAACTGTACACAGTATTCCATATGTGGCCTTACCAATGTCTTGTACAACTTCAACAAGACCTCCGAACTCCTGTATTCAATGTTCTGACCAATGAAACCAAGCATGCCGAATGCCTTCTTCACCACTCTGTCCACCTGTGACTCCACTTTCAAGGAGCTATGAACCTGTACTCCTAGACCTCTTTGTCTGATGACTCTCCCCAATGCCCTTCCATTAATTGAGTAATCCCTGCCCTGATTCGATCTATCAAGATGCATCATCTCACATTTTTCTATATTAAACTCCATCTGCCATTCATCGGCCCACTGGTCCAATTGATCAAGATCCCGTTGCAATCCTCGATAACCTTCTTCACTGTCCACTATGCCACCAATCTTGATGTCATCTGCAAACTTACTAACCATGCCCCCTATATTCTCATCTAAATCATTAATATAAATGACAAATAACAGCGGACCCAGCACTGATCCCTGAGGCACACCGCTGGTCACAGGCCTCCAGTTTGAAAAACAACCCTCTATAACCACCCTTCTGTCTTCTGTGATCAAGTTAATTTTGTATCCAATTGGCTACCTTGCCCTGGATACCGTGAGATTTAACCTTATGCAACAACCTACCATGCGGTACCTTGTCAAAGGCCTTGCTAAAGTCCATGTAGATAACATCAACTGCACTGCCCTCATCTACCTTCTTGGCCACCCCTTCAAAAAACTCAATCAAATTCATAAGACATGATTTTCCACTCACAGAGCCATGCTGACTGTCCCTAATCAGTCCTAAGTACCTGTAGATCCTGTCCCTCAGAATACCTGCTAACAACTTACCCACTGCAGACGTTAGGCTCACCGGTCTGTAGTTTCCAGGCTTTTCCCTGCAGCCCTTCTTAAACAAAGGCACAAAATTTGCCACCCTCCAATCTTCAGGCACCCCACCTGTGACTATCGACGATCCAAATATCTCGGCTCGGGGACCTGCAATTTCTTCCTTAGCCTCCCACAAGGTCCTGGGATACATTTCTTCAGATCCTGGGGATTTATCTACCTTGGTGCACTTTAAAACTTCCAGCACCTCCTTCTCTGTAATATGTACACTCCTCAAGACATCAATATTTATTTCCCCAAGTTACCTAACATCCATGCTTTTCTCAACAGTAAATACTGATGAGAAATATTTGTTTAGAATCTCACCCATCTCTTGTGGAGCCGCACATAGATGACCTTGTTGTTCCTTAAGAGGTCCTACTCTTCACTGAGTGTACTCTTTTGCCCTTTATGTATTTTAGAAGCTCTTTGGATTCTCCTTTGCCTTATCTGCCAAAACAATCTCGTGTCCCCTTTTTGCCCTCCTGATTTCTCTCTTAACTCTACTCCTACACCCCCTATATTCTTCAAGGAATTCACTTGATCCCAGCTGCCTATGCATGTCATGTGCCTCTTTCTTCTTCTTGACCAGGGCCTCAATATCCCGAGTCATCCAGGGTTCCCGACTTCTGCCAGCCTTGCCCTTCACTCTAAGAGGAATGAACCCTGTTTAACACACTTTTGAAAGAGTGCCACTTACCAGACATCTCTTTGCCTTCCCACAGACTCCCCCAATTAACTGTTGAAAGTTCCTGCCTGATACCATCAAAATTGGCCTTGCCCCAATTTAGAATTTTAACTTTTGGCTATCATTCTCCATAGCTATCTTAAAACCAATAGGATTATGGTCACTGGTCCCAAAGTGATCCCTCACTAACACTTCTGTCACCTTTCCTTCCTTATTTCCCAAGAGGAGGTCAAGTTTTGCCCCCTCTCTAGTCGGACCATCCACATACTGAATGAGAAATTCCTCCTGAATACACTCAACAAATTTCTCTCCATCCAACCCTTTAATACTATGGCTGCCCCTGTCAATGTTGAAGAAGTTAAAATCCCCTACAATTACCACCCTGTTTTTTTTGGAGCTATCTGTAATCTCCTTAATTTCCCGCTGACTATTTGGGGGCCTGTAGTGCAATCCTATCAAAGTAATTTCTTCCTTCTTATTTCTCAGTTCTACCCTTATTGACTCAGTGGGCTAACCCTTGGATGTATCGCTTCTCTGCTGTGATGTTTACCCTAATCAAAATCGCAACTCCTGCTCCTCTCTCAGCTCCTGTTCTATCTTTCTTATAGCATCTGTACCCTAAACATTGAGCTGTCAGCCCTGTCCCTCCCTTAGCCATGTTTCCGTAATAGCTATAATATCCCAGTCCCTGTACCCATCCATGCCCTGAGTTCGTCTGCCTTGTCCGTTAGGCCTCTTGCATTGAAATAGATACAGATTAATCTAGAATTCCTGCCCTGACCATCTGTCCTGTCGTGTTTTGTACACTCTCTCTGTGTTTTATTTCTCTTTGCCTTACTGGACCCATTCACTGAGTTCTCCACAGTCTCTGTACTCTGTAATGTGGCCCTTTTTGATTTTTGACTTTGGTTTCTCTGCCTTCCACTTTTCCCCTTACTGCCTTTTGTTTCTGTCGCCACTTTACTTCCCTCTGACTTCCTGCATAAGTTCCCATCCCCCTGCCACATTAGTTTAAACCTTGCCCCAACAACACTAGCAAATACACCCCCTAGGACATTGGTTCCAGTCCTGCTCAGATGCAGACTGTCCGATTTGTACTGGCTCCACCTCCCCCAGAACCAGTTCCAATGTCCCCGGAAGTTGAATCCCTCCCTCTTGCACTATCTCTCAAGCCATGTATTCATCTCAGCTATCCTGACATTCCTACTCTGACTAGCACTGGTAGCAATCCTGAGATTACCACCTTTGAGGAGCTTAAGTCCTAATTCCCTAAATTCAGTTTGTAGGACCTCATCCCGTTTGTTACCTATATCGTTGGTGCCTATATGCACCACAACAGCTGGCTGTTCACCCTTCCCCTCCAGAATGTTCTGCAGCTGCTCCAAGACATCCTTGACCTTTGCACCAGGGAGGCAACATACCATCCTGGAGCCTTGTTTGCATCCGCAGAAACTCCTGTCTATTCCCCTTACAATTGAGTCCCCTATCACTATAGCTCTGCCACTCTTTTTCCTGCCCTCCTGTGCAGCAGAGCCAGCCATGGTGCCATGAACCTGGCTGCTGCCACCTTCCCCTGGTTAGCCATCTCCCCAACAGTATCCAAAACGGTGTATCTGTTTTGGAGGGAGATGGCCGCAGGGGATCCCTGCACTGCCTTCCTACTCTTCCTCTGTCTGGTGGTCACCCATTCCCTATCTCCCTCAGGAATTTTTATCTGCAGTGTGACCAACTCACTGAACGTGCTATCCCCGACTTCCTCAGCATCGTGGATGCTCCACCGTGAATCCATCCACAGCTCCAGAACCGTCAAGCAGTCTAACAGGAGCTGGAGTTGGACACACTTCCTGCACGAGAAGGAGCCAGGGACACCGGACACTGGAAGGGTATAGGCATGGGTATAGGATCTCCTGCCATGATTTAACCCTTAAGTTAACTTACAACAACTACAATGCCAAGAGAAAAAAAGAAAAGAAAAACTACTTACCAATCACCAGCCAATCACTTACCTTCTCCCTCTCATTTGCCCTCGAGTCTCCCTTGCAGGTCCCCCTCTCCATCCTCCCAGTGATGAGCTCCTCTTTCCACTCAGCTCCAATTTTCCGATACTCTCACTCTGGCTGAATCTCTCTCCGGCTGAAGTCTCTCTCTGACTGGTGTGCACAGGCCCTCTGGTCCAAAAGAAGCTGCAACATTTTTTAGTTAAACACAATTTTCCCATAACAAATCCTTGCTCATGTTCCATCATTAACCCACATTTCGTCATGACACTCTAATATTTATGCTTCAAAAAGTATCATTAATGTCTTTAAACAAAATGTGTAAAATTCAATAACGTTCACACGAATTTCAGAGACAAAGAATGAAGAGTTTATCCATTCTAGCAACAAATTATGATGTTGTAGCAATTTGTTGATCAGAACAAGGGCCAGATTTAGCAGGTGATATATTTTGCAGTTGAGAGGGACAACAAGAAAGAGATTATATTAAATCATCTTAACAATTGATGTGTTCCAAGAATTAACTTCTGGCTCTTCTCATTATCAAAGTTGTGGAGATGCCGGCGTTGGACAGGGGTGGGAACAGTAAGAAGTCTCACAACGGCAGGTTAAAGTCCAACAGGTTTACTTGGAATCACGAGCTTTCGGAGCGCTGCTCCTTCATCAGGTGAGTGAAGAGGTGGGTTCACAAACATGGCATATATAGACACAGACTCAATTGGACAGGATGTCCCGAGGCATGGTACATCGGCGAGACCATGCAGGTGCTACGACAACAGATGAATGGAAACCGCGCGACAATCAACTAGCAGTTGGGGAACAGTTCAGCAGTCACGGGCAGTCAGCCTCCGATCTTCGAGTAAACATTTTCCAAGACGCCCTTCAAGACACATGACAACGTAGAATCACCAAACAGAAACTGATAGCCAAGTTCCGCACGCATGAGGATGGCCTCAACCAGGATCTTGGGTTCATGTCACACTATCTGTAACCCCCACCATTTGGCCTGGGCTTGCGAAATCTCACTAACTGTCCTGGCTTGAGACAATTCATATCTCTTTAATCTGTACTTAACCCTCTCTCCACTCGCATTGTCTGTCGCTGTAAAGACTTGATTACCTGTAAAGACTCACATTCCAACCATTATCGTGTAATTGCGTCTGTGACTATATATGTCCTGTTTGTGAACCCAGTTCTCCACTCACCTGATGAGGGAGCAGCACTCCGAAAGCTCGTGATTCCAAATAAATCTGTTGAACTTTAACCTGGTGTTGTGAGACTGCTTATCATTATCAAAGATGCACTTGAACAATCTGATGGACACAGAGTTGAGGCCTGGAGTGCAATCACCAGCGGTGACTCAAACATCAATCACGTGATTATGAAGTCATCATTTTTAATTAAGAAAGCAGATTAAAATTGGACATACACAATGCTGCATCTATTAACCGTGCCTGGACTACTTTTGATCAAACTCCAGATATGATAATATCGTATTTGATTTGAATAGAAAAGCAGTCTATGAAGTAGAGCAGTCTGTAGTGACTCCAAGACAAAGTAAATGGAAGAAGCATTGGATTAATTGGGAATGTATTCCAACCTATCAGCTTCATTGAAACAGTAGACAAGCTTCATGGGTGTTTGTTGAGTTGTAGAGTGGGGGGGCAAAACTCCATTGCAACCCAGTCTACTACCAGTCTGGAGTGCTGGATACAAACACTTGGTGCCCAACACACTCACTCAACAATAAATCGCATTTAAATAGCACCTTTATTTATTCTTTTATTTGTCCATGGGATGTGTGTGTCGCTGGCTGGACCAGCATTTATTGCCCATTCCTGACGGCATTGCTGTGGCTCTGGAGTCACATGTAGGCCAGACCAGGTAAGGACGGCAGATTTCCTTCCCTAAAGGGCTTTAGTGAACCAGATGGGTTTTTTTGACAATGGTTTCATGGCCATTAATAGACTTTCAATTCCAGATTTTTATTGAATTCAAATTTCACCATCTGCTGTGGTGGGATTCGAGTCTCCTTGGCTCTCTGCCAGAATTAAGTTCTGGGCAGCAAGGCCTATGGATGGTGTACACCCCCCTGTCCCCCCAGCCAATTGAGGCCCTAAAGTGACCAATTAATGAGCATTGTAAAACCTGATCGCAGGATTATCCCAGCTGTGGATGGCCTGTCACAATGAGGCCTACGTAACAGGGCAGCATGTGTGGATGACTTGTCACACTGGTGTGGGAGGGCATCTCTCAATCAAAGGCAATAAATACCCAATCAAGTGACTGAACTTCAGAAAGGGGGACGACAGAGAGCCACACCCCTGCCGTTGCTCTTCCAGAGAATTGGTGAAGATTTGATGGGCCAAATGGCCTCCTTCTGCACGTAAGGAATGTGGGAGGAGAAATTTCTTCACCAAGAGCAGTCAGCCTGTAGAATTTGCTCCTATAGAAAGCAATTGAGGCCAAAACATTGTAGGCAGTATTTTCCTGTCCCGTCCACCATGGGAATTGTAGCAGGCAGGACAGGACCATGTAAGGGTCCGTCAACCTTGATTGGGATTTTCTGGTCTCAGAGCGTGTGCAGCTGGAAAATCCCACCTTGTATGTTTTCAAGAAGCAGTTGGCTATAGCACTTGGGGCAAAGAGGATCAAAGGATATTGGACAAAGGCGGGATCAAGCTACCGAGTTGGATGATCAACCATGATCACAATGAATGGCAGAGCGGATTTGAAAGTCTGAATAGCCTCCTCCTGCCCTATTTCCTATGTTCCTTTCTACGAACGTAGGGCCTATGAATCAGGAGCAGGGGGTAGTAGTATATTAGCATAGATAGAGGATTGGCCCACTAATAATAGGCAGAGAGTTGAGATAAGAGGGACATTTTCAGGGTGGCAACCTGTAACAGGTGGAATGCCACAGGGATCAATGCTGGGGCCATAATTATTTACAATACATATTAATGATTTGGATGAGGGAGGTGAGTGCATTATTGCCAAGTATGCAGATGATAGAGGAATAGGTGGGAAGGCAAGTGGTGAGGATGGCACACAGAATCTACAGAGGGATATAAACAGATTGGGTGAGTGGGTAAAACCTGGCAGATGGAATATAATGTAGGAAAATGTGAAGTTTTGCACTTTGATAGGAAGGATAAAGGAGCTGAATATTATTTAAATGGAGAAAGACTGCAGAAAGCTGCAGCACAGAGGGATTTGGGAATCCTCGTGCATAAATCACAAAAAGCTAGCATGCAAGTTCAGCAGATAATAGGGAGGCAAATGGAATGTTGGCCTTTATTTCAAAGAGAATGGAGCATAAAATTCCCTTCATCCTTGCTCTACATTCAATAAGATCATGACTGACTTGATTGCCTCAACCCCTCATCCCTGCCCACCCCCGATATCCTGGGACTCTGCAGAGTGTCCGAACGGCAGAAGCCACAGTCTCATCAGCGACACTGCTGAGTGAAAGGGCCTGTAGGTGAGGTCCATCGAGATTCTGCCTGAAGCTGCGCACAGTTCTAGCAAGTGTTGACTTTCAAAATGACCTGTACTTGTATCATTGCTTCATAAATGTCAAAAATAATCATTAACTCTGATGAATTTTTCTCTCTTTCTCTTCACTTGTACCAGATGCTCCGCTGATTCGGGTGAAATCTTTTCTCTAGGTTCCTGTTTTGAGTAAACATGTATGAGTATTCAGAGCTTTAAGGGACAGGCATTGTGGATAAAGATTACACAGCCTGCAATTCTTTGATGATTTAATATTTAACTTTCCAGCATTGATTAACAGATGGGGATGTGTTATTGAGCCAGAAGCTAACTAACGCTAGGTGCTGCGTCACATCTGTTTGGTTTAGTGATTTTGCCCACTGCTCTGTTTTAAACGTGAGGCAGCAGCAAATTTAGTCACTCCTGAATTGACATCTTAATGTGAGAAGCAAAAAGATGCAGAAAGCAATTTGGAGTGTTTTATTTATAACTGTCACTTGTAAAATAATTTGCTGAAAGTAGAGAGTGGCAGAACCCTCTCAATGGCCAATTGCACATGGACAAGAAGGCTGCAATCCAACCCCTAATCCAACCCCTAATCCAACCCCTAATCCAACCCCTAATCCAACCCCTAATCCAACCCCTAATCCAACCCCTAATCCAACCCCTAATCCAACCCCTAATCCAACCCCTAATCCAACCTCTAATCCAACCCCTAATCCAACCCTGCAATCCAACCCCTAATCCAACCCCTAATCCAACCCCTAATCCAACCCCTAATCCAACCCCTAATCCAACCCTGCAATCCAACCCCTAATCCATGCTGAGTTCACTCTTTAGTTTATTTATGAATAAAGTTTATTTATTTGTTAGTCACAAGTCGCCTTACATTAACACTGCAATGAAGTTATTGTGAAAATCCCCGAGTCGCCACACTCCGGTTGCTGTTCAGGTACACTGAGGGAGAATTTAACACGGCCAATCCACCTAACCTACACATCTTTTAGACTGTGGGAGGAAACCGGAGCACCCGGAGGAAACCCACGCAGACACGAGGAGAATGGGCAAACTCCACACAGACAGTGACCCAAGCCGGGAATCAAACCCAGGTCCCTGGAGCTGTGAGGCAGCAGTGCTACCCACTGCGCCACTGTGCCACCCCCCCCCCCCCCCCCCCCACAGTGTTGCCCCTTAGTTGAGGCTGTATTAACATCACACCAAGTGCACCTTTGGCAGAATCGATACCCTTGTGTAATGATGGCCGTGGGGATTTGTCAATAGATCTCCCCGTGGGCCTCGGAGAATACGAGCTCCCCGATTAGGCAAGTGCAGGCTCGCCCAATAGGGAAGGAGCGGGGTGGGGGGGGGGGTTTAAAACCAGCTGGCTCCACTCAGGCCGGCAGTCGATAGACTCGGGGCTGACCTGCTCTCTGTAGCCACAGGAACAATACCGTATGCACGTTGTAAATAAAGGGTGTTGGTGACGGAAGTCTGACCTCAGTAAGATTATTACATTAGCAACAAGGATAAAGTAGGTTTTTTTTTCCTCTGGACCATCTTCACTGTCAAAACAAGTAATCCTCTGATCAGAAAATGCCTCTTTTTGGTAAAGTTGAAAGCTGCGATGCAAGCACAGAAGGCCTGGGCTCAGTACACAGAATGTTGTGTAACCTTTTTCAGACCAACAATATTGAGGGGAACAAGAATCAGAAAGTGATCCTGTTGACAGCATGTGGCGTCCTGATCTTCAGTGCAACAAAAAGCCTGACCTACCTGCATGCCCCAGACTCCAAAACCTTTGATGAATTGCTGGACTTGGTTAAAAGCTATTCTGACCCTAAACCTTCTATAATATTCCAGTGATACCGCTTTAACACAGCAGGGCGAATCCCTGGGGAATCTGTCACCGAATGTCTAACCAGGCTGCAAAAACTAGCAGAGGACTGTGAATTTGGGCCACCCCTGAATGACATGTTGTGAGACAGACTGGTCTGTGGAATTAACTATGTGATAGTCCATTGGCAGAACCCAATTTGGATCCAAAGAAGGCTATTGGGAAACTCCATCATTAGAAAATGCAGAGAATGGAGCTGAAGAACTACAGGGGAAGTCAGATGGCAGTGTCCTCTGATTGGGAGGAGGGGCCTCATGCAACGTCTATCCCTCAACTGAGAGCAATGGGATCAGTAAAATATCCCTTACAGCAGTGGAGCCTGATTTGCATCACCAGGCAGTCAGGGGAGGGCAGGGACAGCCTTCAGATGCCTAGACAGCACATTCCAGAAGGTTTAGATGCCAGATGGCAGACTATTGCAAGTGCTGCAGAAGACCACAACTGAAGCTAAGATTTTGGGCGTCCTATTTCAAAAAGGGGCCAAGGCCAGTCCGGGACTGTAACTTGCAGGTATGCCCACAGCTAGGAACAGGGACAAAGCAATTCAATCGCATCTCCATGACAAAGATCCCCCACCATAATGGTGGCGTTGTTAGTAAATGGCCACCCATTAAAAATAGAAGTGGATACAGCAGCTGGGGTCTCCGTTACGGGGGAGCAGCCCTATGATCATCTCCAGCCTGGTATTCAACTCCTAAACTGAGAAAGGCCAGGCTACACAGGGAAACCATTGCAGGTAAACGGCACCACGGCGACCCCAGGGAATTACAGGCAGCAGTCAGACTGACTTCCACTCATCATTGTGCAGAGACAAGGACCGAGCCTTATGGGAGAGATTGGCTGCAACACATCAGACTGAACTGGCTGGGGATCTTCAGGCTGGGCGCATGGGGACTGTACAAAGTCACCAATGAGCACCCCGGAGTTTCCAGGAAGGGCTTGGGAAAATAAGGGGAGCCAAAGCTAAGATCTACATTGACCCCGATGCGACGCCAAAGTATTTTAGAGCGAGACTGGTTCCATACAAAGAACAAAGAACAAAGAACAGTACAGCACAGGAAACAGGCCCTTCGGCCCTCCAAGTCTGTGCCGCTCCTTGGTCCAACTAGACCAATCGTTTGTATCCCTCCATTCCCAGGCTGCTCATGTGACTATCCAGGTAAGTCTTAAACGATGTCAGCGTCCCTGCCTCCACCACCCTACTTGGCAGCGCATTCCAGGCCCCCACCACCCTCTGTGTAAAAAACATCCCTCTGATGTCTGAGTTATACTTCGCCCCTCTCAGCTTGAGCCCGTGACCCCTCGTGATCGTCACCTCCGACCTGGGAAAAAGCTTCCCACTGTTCACCCTATCTATCCCCTTCATAATCTTGTACACCTCTATTAGATCTCCCCTCATTCTCCATCTTTCCAAGGAGAACAACCCCAGTCTACCCAATCTCTCCTCATAGCTAAGACCCTCCATACCAGGCAACATCCTGGTAAACCTTCTCTGCACTCTCTCCAATGCCTCCACGTCCTTCTGGTAGTGCGGCGACCAGAACTGGACGCAGTACTCCAAATGTGGCCTAACCAGCGTTCTATACAGCTGCATCATGAGACTCCAGCTTTTATACTCTATACCCCGTCCTATAAAGGCAAGCATACCATATGCCTCCTTCACCACCTTCTCCACCTGTGTTGCCACCTTCAAGGATTTGTGGACTTGCACACCTAGGTCCCTCTGTGTTTCTATACTCCTGATGACTCTGCCATTTATTGTATAACTCCTCCCTACATTATTTCTTCCAAAATGCATCACTTCGCATTTATCCGGATTAAACTCCATCTGCCACCTCTCCGCAATACTCCCTATTGAAAAAAACAGGGTTGGAACTGGAATGTCTGGGAAAGCTGGGCATGATAAATCTTGGACAATTCGCAGAGTGGCACACCTGCTGTTCCTGTCCCTAAGCCGGATAAGTCCGTCGGACTTTGTGGAGACTCTAAGCTTACTGTCAATAAGGTTTCTAAACTTGACAGATAGCCCATGCCCTGGATTGAAGATCTATATTCCAAGTTAACTGGGGGCCAAACATTTTCCAAGTTGGACATGGGCTTGTCATATGAGGAATGGTTGAGGACTCCGGGTCTGTACTCATTAGGGTTTAGAAAGGTGAGGGGGATCTTATTGAAACTTACAGGATACTGAGGGGCCTGGACAGACTGGATGTGGAGGGGATGATTCCACGAGTAGGAAAAACTAGAACCAGAGGGCACAACCTCAGGCTAAAGGGACGATCCTTTAAAACAGAGATGAGGAGGAATTTCTTCAGCCAGAGAGTGGTGAATCTGTGGAACTCTTTCCCTTTGGAGGCCAGGTCATTGAGTGTCTTTAAGACAGAGATAGATAGGTTCTTGATTAATAAGGGGATCAGGGGTTATGGGGAAAAGGCAGGAGAATGGGGATGAGAAAAATATCAGCCACGGTTGAACGGTGGTGCAGACTCGATGGACCAAGTGACCTAATTTTGCTCCTGTGTCTTATGGTCTTATGGACATGAGCCATGCATATCTCCGACTTGAATTAGACGAGCCATCCTGAAAGTGGGTAACAATTAATATGCACAAAGGCCGATACGGGTACACGCGCCTACCACACCTGCCCTTCAGAGTCTCATCTGCATGCGCCATTTTTCAATGGGTCATGGAGAATGGGTCATGTCCTGGTCACAGGAACATTGGAACGCCAACACCTAGCGAACCTGGAAGAGCGCTCACAGCGATTCTCAGGGGTCGGGGTACCCTGAAAAGGAAAAAATGTTTCTTCCAAGCAAGTGCTGTGACCTACTTGAGATATTGGGTAAATGGCAAGGATCTTCATCTGGTGGAAGACAAGGTGACGGCCAATTTAAACTAATTCAGCAGAGGGATGGGAACCTGAATTGTAGCTCCAGTGTACAGGAGGTTGAGAGTAGTGAGGTCATGGATAAGGTTTCAGCATCGCAGGAGTGTACTGGCGGGCAGGAAGGTGGTTTGAAGTGTGTATACTTCAACGCCAGGAGCATCCGGAATAAGGTGGGTGAACTTGCAGCATGGGTTGGTACCTGGGACTTCGATGTTGTGGCCATCTCGGAGACATGGATAGAGCAGGGACAGGAATGGTTGTTGCAGGTTCCGGGGTTTCGATGTTTCAGTAAGAGCAGGGAAGGTGGTAAAAGAGGTGGAGGTGTGGCATTGTTAGTCAAGGACAGTATTACGGTGGCAGAAAGGATGTTTGATGAGGACTCGTCTACTGAGGTAGTATGGGCTGAGGTTAGAAACAGGAAAGGAGAGGTCACCCTGTTGGGAGTTTTCTATAGGCCTCCGAAAAGTTCCAGAGATGTAGAGGAAAGGATTGCAAAGATGATTCTGGATAGGAGCGAAAGTAACAGGGTAGTTGTTATGGGGGACTTTAACTTTGCAAATATTGACTGGAAAAGCTATAGTTCGAGTACTTTAGATGGGTCAGTTTTTGTCCAATGTGTGCAGGAGGGTTTCGTGACACAGTATGCAGATAGGCCAACAAGAGGCGAGGCCGCATTGGATTTGGTACTGGGTAATGAACCAGACCAGGTGTTAGATTTGGAGGTAGGTGAGCACTTTGGTGATAGTGACCACAATTAGGTTACGTTTACCTTAGCGATGGAAAGAGATAGGTATATACCGAAGGGCAAGAGTGATAGCTGGGGGAAAGGAAATTATGATGTGATTAGGCGAGATTTAGGATGCATAGGTTGGGGAAGGAAACTGCAGGGGATGGGCACAATTGAAATGTGGAGCTTGTTCAAGGAACAGCTACTGCATGTCCTTGATAAGTATGTACCTGTCAGGCAGGGAGGAAGCAGACGTGCGAGGGAACCGTGGTTTACTAAAGAAGTTGAATCTCTTGTGAAGAGGAAGCAGGAGACTTATGTAAAGATGAGACGTGAAGGCTCAGTTAGGGCACTTGAGAGTTACAAGTTAGCCAGGAAGGACCTAAAGAGAGAGTTAAGAAGAGCCAGGAGGGGACATGAGAAGTCTTTGGCAGGTAGGATCAAGGAAAACCCTAAAGCCTTCTATAGATATGTCAGGAATAAAAGAATGACTAGGGTAAGATGAGGGCCAGTCAAGGACAGTAGTGGGAAGTTGTGCGTGGAGCCTGAAGAGATAGGAGAGGCGCTAAATGAATATTTTTCATTAGTATTCACGCAGGAAAAAGACAATGTTGTCGAGGAGAATACTGAGATACAGGCTATTGGACTAGACGGGATTGAGGTTAATACGGAGGAGGTGTTAGCAATTCTGGAAAGTGTGAAAATAGATAAGCCCGCTGGGCCGGATGGGATTTATCCCAGGATTCTCTGGGAGGCTAGGGAGGAGATTGCAGATCCTTTGGATTTGATCTTTATGTCATCATTGTCTACAGGAATAGTACAGTAAGAAGTCTCACAACACCAGGTTAAAGTCCAACAGGTTTATTTGGTAGCAAATACCATAAGCTTTCGGAGCAATGCTCCTTCGTCAGATGGAGTGGATATCTGTTCTCAAACAGGGTACAGACACAGAAATCAAATTACAGAATACTGATTAGGATGCAAATCTCTACAGCCAGCCAGGTCTTAAATGTATAGACAATGTGGGTGGAGGGAGCATTCAACACAGGTTAAAGAGATGTGTATTGTCTCCAGACAGTGCAGCTTGTGAAATTGTGCAAGTCCAGGAGGCAAGCTGTGGGGGTACTGATAATGTGACATAAATCCAACATCCCGGTTTAGACCGTCCTCATGTGTGCGGAACTTGGCTATCAGTTTCTGCTCAGCGACTCTGCGCTGTCGTGTGTCGTGAAGGCCGCCTTGGAGAATGCTTACCTGAAGATCAGAGGCTGAATGCCCGTGACTGCTGAAGTGCTCCCCCACAGGAAGAGAACAGTCTTGCCTGGTGATTGTCGAGCGGTGTTCATTCATCCGTTGTCGTAGCGTCTGCATGGTTTCCCCAATGTACCATGCCTCGGGACATCCTTTCTTGCAGCGTATCAGGTAGACAACGTTGGCCGAGTTGCAAAAGTAGGTACCGTGTACCTGGTAGATGGTGTTCTCACGTGAGATGATGGCATCCGTGTTGATGATCCGGCACATCTTGCAGAGGTTGCTGTGGCAGGGTTGTGTGGTGTCGTGGTCACTGTTCTCCTGAAGGCTGGGTAGTTTGCTGCAGACAGTGGTCTGTTTGAGGTTGCGTGGTTGTTTGAAGGCAAGAAGTGGGGGTGTGGGGATGGCCTTGGTGAGATGTTCGTCTTCATCAATGACATGTTGAAGGCTCCGGAGGAGATGCCGTAGCTTCTCCGCTCCGGGGAAGTACTGGACGACGAAGGGTACTCTGTCCACCGTGTCCCGTGTTTGCCTTCTGAGGAGGTCGGTGCGGTTTTTCGCTGTGGCGCGTCGGAACTGTTGATCGATGAGTCGAGCGCCATATCCTGTTCTTATGAGGGCATCTTTCAGCGTCTGGAGGTGTCTGTTGCGATCCTCCTCATCCGAGCAGATCCTGTGTATTCGGAGGGCTTGTCCGTAGGGGATGGCTTCTTTAACGTGTTTAGGGTGGAAGCTGGAGAAGTGGAGCATCATGAGGTTATCCGTGGGCTTGCGGTACAGTGAGGTGCTGAGGTGACCGTCCTTAATGGAGATGCGTGTGTCAAAGAATGCAACCGATTCCGGAGAGTAGTCCATGGTGAGTCTGATGGTGGGATGGGGGTTACTGATCTACTTGTTGACATCAACACCAGGTTAAAGTCCAACAGGTTTATTTGGTAGCAAATACCATGGTCAACTGGTCTACTTGTTGACATCAACAAGTTCCATTTTGGTTCAGTTTAACTTCCATCTGAGTTATACTTCGCCCCTCTCACCTTGAGCCTGTGACCCCGCGTGATCGTCACTTCTGATCTGGGAAAAAGCTTCCCACCGTTCACCATATCTATCCCCTTCACAATCTTGTACACCTCTATTAGATCTCCCCTCATTCTCCGTCTTTCCAGGGAGAACAAGCCCAGTTTACCCAATCTCTCCTCATAGCTGAGACCCTCCATACCAGGCAACATCCTGGTAAACATTCTCTGCACTCTCTCTAACGCCTCCACATCCTTCTGGTAGTGCAGCGACCAGAACTGGGCGCAGTACTCCAAATGTGACCTAACCAGTGTTCTATATAGCTGCATCATCAGACTCTATACTCTTTTATACTCTATACCCTGTCCTATAAAGGCAAGCATACCATATGCCTTCTTCACCACCTTCTCCACCTGTGTTGCCACCTTCAAGGATTTGTGGACTTGCACACCTGTGTTTCTATACTCTTGATGGCTCTGCCATTTATTGTATAACTCCTCCCTACATTATTTCTTCCAAAATGCATCACTTCGCATTTATCTGGATTAAATTCCATCTGCCACCTCTCCGCCCAATTTTCCAGCCTATCTATATCCTGCTGCATTGTCCGACAATGCTCATTGCAATCTGCAAGTCCAGTCATCTTCGTGTCATCCGCAAACTTGCTGATAACACCAGTAACACCTTCTTCCAAATCATTTATATATATCACAAATAGCAGAGGTCCCAGTACAGAGCCCTGTTTGTCATTTTTATAAATGACCTGGATCAGGGCGTAGAAGGATGGGTTAGTAAATTTGCGGATGACACTAAAGTCGGTGGAGTTGTGGACAGTGCGGAAGGTTGCTGCAGGTTACAGAGGGACATAGGTAAGCTGCAGTGCTGGGCTGAGAGGTGGCAAATGGAGTTTAATGCGGAAAAGTGTGAGGTGATTCACTTTGGAAGGAGTAACAGGGATACAGAGTACTGGGCTAATGGTAAGACACTTGGTAGTGTGGATGAGCAGAGAGATCTCGGTGTCCATGTGCATAGATACCTGAAAGTTGGCACCCAGGTTGATAGGGTTGTTAAGAAGGCATACGGAGTGTTAGCTTTTATTGGAAGAGGGATCAAGTTTCGGAGCGAGGAGGTCATGTTGCAGCTGTACAAAACTCTGGTGAGGCCGCAGTTGGAGTATTGCGTACAGTTCTGGTCACCGCATTATAGGAAGGATGTGGATGCATTGGAAAGGGTGCAGAGGAGATTTACCAGGATGTTGCCTGGTATGGTGGGAAGGTCTTATGAGGAAAGGCTGAGGGACTTGAGGTTGTTTTCGTTAGAGAGAAGAAGGTTAAGAGGTGACTTAATAGAGGCATACAAGATGATCAGAGGATTAGATAGGGTGGATAGTGAGAGCCTTTTTCCTCGGATGGTGATGGCTAGCATGAGGGGACATAGCTTTAAATTGAGGGGTGAGAGATATAGGACAGATGTCAGAGGTAGATTCTTCACTCAGAGAGTAGTAAGGGTGTGGAATGCCCTGCCTGCAGCAGTAGTGGACTCGCCAACATTAAATGCATTTAAATGGTCATTGGATAAACATATGGATGATATTGGAATAGTGTAGGTTCGATGGGCTTTAGATTGGTTTCACAGGTCGGCGCAACATCGAGGGCCGAAGGGCCTGTACTGCGCTGTAATGTTTTATGTTCTATGTTCAAGGAGGAGCCAGCTCCAAGGAACCCCACGGAACTGAAATCCTTCCTGCGATTAGTGAATTATTACAGGAAGTTTATTCCAAATTTAGCTTCTTTGCTGCCCCCTTGCATACCCTGTTACAGAATCATCAAAGGCGGCCTGGGGGGGGGCGGGGGGGGGGGGGGGGGGGGGGGGGGGGCGGGGGGGGGGGGGGGGGGGGGAAACGCTATAGCTGGAGGCATTCAACAGCGTTAGACAGAAAGTTTTGTCCAATAATTTATTGGCCCATTTTGACCCCCAAAAAAGGATTTTATCTTGACCTGCAATGCCCCCCTCATATGGGGTTAGGTTGGTCCTGGCACATCACTGGAGAGATGGACTAGGGAAGACATTGTGTATGCATCTAGAACCACCTCAGACGCTGAGCAGAGGTTTCCCCAGATCAGGAAAGAGGGATTGACAGCTGTCATCAGCATTATAAAATTCCATCGATCTGTCTACACGAGACCCTTTTTCATAGTAACTGATTATAAACTGTTGTGGCATGTTTTAAAGAAGACAAGGCAATACCCCCATGTTGCCTCTGCCCAATTACAGCATTGGGCCTTGTTACTGGTGGGTTAATGAATACCTCCTGGAGCGCCCGCCCCGGGATCTTCACAGCTAATGCCGAGGCACTGAGTCGCTGCCATTGTCCGTAAACCCGGCTTCGCCACCAGCTGTGGAAGAGGTTGTGATGACCCTCAATATTTTGAACACCTTGCCATTTTTTGCAAGGCAAATCAGGACCTGGACGCAAAAGGACCCAGTCCGATCGAAATGAAAACGTATACATGGGGGATTAGAACATAGAACATAGAACATTACAGCGCAGAACAGGCCCTTCGGCCCACGATGTTGCACCGACCAGTTAAAAAAAAAAACTGTAACCCTCCAACCTAAACCAATTTCTTTTCGTCCATGAACCTATCTACGGATCTCTTAAACGCCCCCAAACTAGGCGCATTTACTACTGATGCTGGCAGGGCATTCCAATCCCTCACCACCCTCTGGGTAAAGAACCTACCCCTGACATCGGTTCTATAACTACCCCCCCTCAATTTAAAGCCATGCCCCCTCGTGCTGGATTTCTCCATCAGAGGAAAAAGGCTATCACTATCCACCCTATCTAAACCTCTAATCATCTTATATGTTTCAATAAGATCCCCTCTTAGCCGCCGCCTTTCCAGCGAAAACAATCCCAAATCCCTCAGCCTCTCCTCATAGGATCTCCCCTCCATACCAGGCAACATCCTGGTAAACCTCCTCTGCACCCTCTCCAAAGCCTCCACATCCTTCCTGTAATGTGGGGACCAGAACTGCACACAGTACTCCAAGTGCGGCCGCACCAGAGTTGTGTACAGTTGCAACATAACGCGACGACTCCTAAATTCAATCCCCCTACCAATAAACGCCAAGACACCATATGCCTTCTTAACAACCTTATCTACTTGATTCCCAACTTTCAGGGATCTATGCACACATACACCTAGATCCCTCTGCTCCTCCACACTATTCAAAGTCCTCCCGTTAGCCCTATACTCAACACATCTGTTATTCCTACCAAAGTGAATTACCTCACACTTCTCCGCATTAAACTCCATCCGCCACCTCTCGGCCCAACTTTGCAACCTGTCTAAGTCTTCCTGCAAACTATGACACCCTTCCTCACTGTCTACCACACCACCGACTTTGGTGTCATCAGCAAATTTGCTAATCCACCCAACTATACCCTCATCCAGATCATTAATAAATATTACAAACAGCAGTGGCCCCAAAACAGATCCCTGAGGTACACCACTTGTAACCGCACTCCATGATGAATATTTACTATCAACCACCACCCTCTGTTTCCTATCCGCTAGCCAATTCCTGATCCAATTTCCTAGATCACCCCCAATCCCATACATCTGCATTTTCTGCAGAAGCCTACCATGGTGAACCTTATCAAACGCTTATCGATTCAGAGGACAGCACTCAGATAAAATGAAACACGACCGGACGAAAAAAGATGAACTCTGGGTTGAGGATGGAATCATCCTCTGGGGTTCCCATGTAGTTGTCCCGCACCCAGGGCCATGTCTGATACTTGTGGAATTTAACCATGGATGGCCTCAGTTGGATCCCCAGAATCATAACGGAAAAAACGGGGCTTGTGTCTTACAAGGTCCAAGAGCAGGGCAAAATTGGATAGGTAACTGGCTGTCTGATCGAAGACAGAGGGTGGTGGTCGATGGAAAATTTTCGGACTGGAGGCAGGTTGCTAGCGGAGTGCCTCAGGGATCAGTGCTTGGTCCTCTGCTCTTTGTGATTTTTATTAATGACTTGGAGGAGGGGGCTGAAGGGTGGATCAGTAAATTTGCTGATGACACCAAGATTGGTGGAGTAGTGGATGAGGTGGAGGGCTGTTGTAGGCTGCAAAGAGACATAGATAGGATGCAAAGCTGGGCTGAAAAATGGCAAATGGAGTTTAACCCTGATAAATGTGAGGTGATTCATTTTGGTAGGACTAATTTAAATGTGGATTACAGGGTCAAAGGTAGGGTTCTGAAGACTGTGGAGGAACAGAGAGATCTTGGGGTTCATATCCACAGATCTCTAAAGGTTGCCACTCAAGTGGATAGAGCTGTGAAGAAGGCCTATAGTGTGTTAGCTTTTATTAACAGGGGGTTGGAGTTTAAGAGCCGTGGGGTTATGCTGCAACTGTACAGGACCTTGGTGAGACCACATTTGGAGTATTGTGTGCAGTTCTGGTCACCTCACTATAGGAAGGATGTGGAAGCGCTGGAAAGAGTGCAGAGGAGATTTACCAGGATGCTGCCTGGTTTGGAGGGTAGGTCTTATGAGGAAAGGTTGCGGGAGCTAGGGCTGTTCTCTCTGGAGCGGAGGAGGCTGAGGGGAGACTTAATAGAGGTTTATAAAATGATGAAGAGGATAGATAGAGTGAACGTTCAAAGACTATTTCCTCGGGTGGATGGAGCTATTACAAGGGGGCATAACTATAGGGTTCGTGGTGGGAGATACAGGAAGGATATCAGAGGTAGGTTCTTTACGCAGAGAGTGGTTGGGATGTGGAATGGACTGCCTACAGTGATAGTGGAGTCAGACACTTTAGGAACATTTAAGCGGTTATTGGATAGGCACATGGAGCACACCAGGATGATAGGGAGTGGGATAGCTTGATCTTGGTTTCAGATAAAGCTTGGCACAACATCGTGGGCCGAAGGGCCTGTTCTGTGCTGTACTGTTCTATGTTCTATGTTCCAAAATTGTTAGGAGACACCTGGACTATCTCAGGAGTATGGGGTCGGTGCCAGTGTAGCCTCATTACCAGCCATGGGGATGACCACTGCCAGCAGTGAGTCACGACCAGGTCAACCCCAGATCTGCCCCTCTGGGTGATGAGGATATGGATTCCGAGGTGAATGTGGAAGGAACCAGTGGAAGGAAACAAGACCTCAGAAAGAGCCAGAGTCGATGGCTTTATGACACTCTCTTTGGAAGCGAAGGTCTCCAATCTGCTTCACACACCCCCTGATCCAATCCTGCCTCCCAACGACCCCAGGCCAGTTGGCAAGCAGTAGAAAAGACCCCTCATGGCGGGGGTGCCAGGGGTGAAATGGGCTTGAGGGGGGAGGGTATGATGATGGCCATGGGGGGATCATCAATAAATCTTCCCATGGGCACTGTAGAATATGAGCTCCCCTATTCGGCAAATGGAGGCTCGTCCAGTCGGGAAGAATCAAAGGGGGTTTAAACCCACTCAGGCCGGCAGTTGAAGGGCTCCGGGACTGACCCGCACTCTGCAGCCACCAAGCAGCACTTTGAGCATGTTGTAAATAAAGGAAGATAGTAACGGATGATTGGCCTCAGTAAGATTATTCCATCTTGATCATTAACGAATAGTTTCTGGGTGGAAAAGGAACGGGCAATGGCATTGGAATGGTCTATGATAGCTACACAGCTGAAACACTGGTATCTGTGTTTACATCTACAGATGGTGACTTAGACAAGAGACTGAAAGGTTGTCAATGATTCCATGTTTGCCAATGTCTTTCGGAGAGTTGGGGGAAAATATGTTTTGTTTGAAGGGGTGGGCGGTATTGGCAACATTTTTCTTTCTGTAATGAATGCCTGTGTGACTCAGTAAGCTGCACACAATCATCAGAGAAACATTTACCCACGTTTGTTATCATCAAAATATGACCTTTAACTGGCAAAGAAAGTGAAATATTTGGAATAGTTCGGTTACGCGTCAGGAAAGTTCAGAATATATTTTTGGGGGATTTCCTTTGAATCCTATTGGTTAGGCTGGGGATTTCAAAATGGACAACACCAGAGGAAACTCCCCCACCCCTCCCCCTCCCCGTGAGGAACAGTCAAACTCCGTCTGTTTGCTTCACTGTTCAGGGTTCACAATTAACAATACATCTTTTTACAGAATAAGTGTGAAATGAACACATTCTTTTCTATGTGACAGGCAGGGGAAAGTTCAAGAAGGAATCAGGCAGTCTGCATCTTAGAAGAATCATAGAAACCCAACAGTGCAGAGAGAGGCCATTCAGCCCATCATGCCTGCACCAAGCACAATCCCGCACAGGCCCTACTCCCATAACCCAACACTTTTACCCTAGTGTGGTACTGACACCAGGGTCAATTTAGCATGGCCAATCCACCTAACCCGCACATTTTTGGACTGTGGGAGGAAACCGGAGCTCCCGGAGGAAACCCACACAGACACGGGGAGAACGTGCAGACTCAGCACAGACAGTGACCTGAGGCCAGAATTGAACCCGGGTCCTTGGCGTCGTGAGGCAGCAGTGCTAACCACTGTGCCACCGTGCCACTTGATTTAAGATAAGGATGGCAGTTGGGTGTTAACTGTCACGGCTGTCTAGCCATCACTGAATGTGATTCTTTTCTATTTTTAGAGGTTACTTAAATTCAGTTCAGGTTAAAAACTTGTATCATGTGGTTTGCTAAACTACAACCAGATACATTCACAGCGTTACGTGAGCAGATTTCCATTGATTTAACTCTCCAGGATGCCCCAACATGTTTCATAGGCAATGAGTTACTTTTAAATCTAGTCAGAATTGTGAAAATAGCTGATCTGTGTCCAACAACAACTTGCATTTATGTAGCACCTTTAATGTAATAAAATATTGCAATGCAATGACTCTGAGCTACATAAGAAGATATTCGGTCAGATGGCTAAAAGCTTGGTCATAGAGATAGTTTTAAGGAGCGTCTTAAAGGAGGAAAGTGAGGGGGAGAGGTGGAGAGGTGTGTGCAAAAGGAGCTTGGGGCCCAGGCTCTTGAATATCAAGTTATTCTAATCTTACGGTTTTGGTTAAGGGATTAATCTTGTTGAATGCACCAGGAGAACTCTAAACTCTACTCCAAAACTTGCCGTGGGATCCTATGTGCACCTGCGGACAGATGGACTCTTGCTTTAACATGGCATCACCTTCAGTGTCCTGTCACCACGGCAGTGGAATATCTGCCTGAATTGTGTGCTAAAATCCTGGAGTGAGACTCAAACCTAGAGGCAAGAGTGTTAGCACTGAACCAAGCATTTAGCAAATGATTAGTACAGTACTTATGTACTATTTGTTTTGTCTTATTTTGACAAGTCTAAAGTTTATTAGTGTTACAAGTGAGGCTTACGTCATCACTGCAATGAAGTTATGTGAAAACCCCCTAGTCGCCACAGTCTGGCGCCTGTTCGGGTACACTGAGGGAGAATTTAGCATGGCCAATGCAGTTTTGAAAGTGGCATTCATTGAATACACCTCCAAATAGATACCATGAGGAATGTAAAGTTCAATTCACCTTGTTGGGAGCCATTCTGGAAAAGGGATAGGACCACAGCACTGTGGGCCAAATATCTCACTCACATTCCCACCAAATATGAAAGACAGGTGAATTTACGTTTCCAAGACAGGGAAATTCTCCTGTGTTCCCAGACAGGTAGATTGGACAATGTACATTGAAACGTCACCTCTTTTCTCTCCTTACAGATGCTGCCAGACCTGCTGAGATTTTCCAGCATTTTCTCTTTTGGTTTCAGATTCCAGCATCCGCAGTAATTTGCTTTCATGTAGATTGGACAATATGGCTGGGTGAATTTATTTCAGTCAGCCGTGTGGTATTAACATCTGAATGATTGTGATGTGTGTGTAAAATTCCTTTCCCCGATATTGTGAAGGATTAATGTATCCACAAAAGCAGCAAATGCTCTTTTATACAAACACATCAAACACTCACTATTATGCAGCACGATTTCTGCTTACACCTAATCTACTTTAGATTATTCATTAGAAACTGCAACATTCTTTCCTAATGGATCCACATTTCACTTTCCCAGAGGTGAAACTGATCGAGCCGCCAGCTTTCTATCTGAGGATCAGGCCAAACAATAAGAATGATAGACAAACAATACAAGTTGGAAGTTGCAGCGAACAACAACTCAAGCAATTTCAGCAAATCAAGAATATCAGGAGGTCTCACTCAGGGAGGAGGCTGTAGGATTTCCCCAGACAGGTACTGAAGTAGTTAACTGGAGTTTGAGAGAGGGGAAATCCTGCCAATGTTGATGTTTTCAATTTTTGTTCTATTTGGTTGTTCAGGTTGTAATGACACAGCTGCATTTGGAGATTCGCTATGCAGCATTGTGACTGTGCCAGGAACATGATGCAAGATAATCCAGGTACTTTCCATTGCATTTACACTACACAGAACAACAATGCCCTCCCAAGGTGTGCATGAACTATAAACCCAGCAATAGGGCGAGAAGGAACCAACCTGGTTTCCCATGCTACACTAATAATTTACAACTCAACACGTGACATAACAAGGATGATATGCTAAAGTTAATTTATTAGTGTCACAAGTAGGCTTACATTAATAAAAGCAAATGACTGCGGATGCTGGAATCTGAAACCAAAAGAGAAAACGCTGAAAAATCTCAGCAGGTCTGGCAGCATCTGTAAGGAGAGAAAAGAGCTGATGTTTCAAGTCCACATGACCCTTTATCAAAGCTGGTGGATGGAGCTTTGACAAAAGGGTCATCACTTTCGTCAGCTCTTTTCTCTCCTTACAGATGCTGCCAGACCTGCTGAGATTTTCCAGCATTTTCTCTTTACTCTTACATTAACACTGCAATGAAGTTACTGTGAAAATCCCCCAGCTGCCACACTCCAGTGCCTGTTTGGGTACACTGAGGGAGAATTCAGCATGGCCAATCCACCTAACCTGCACGTCTTTCAGACTGTGGGAGGAAACCAGAGCACCCGGAGGAAACCCACGCAGACACGGGGAGAACGTGCAGACTCCGCACAGACAGTGACCCAAGCCGGGAATCGAACCCGGGTCCCTGGTGCTGTGAGGCAGCAGCACCAACCACTGGCCACCGTGCCACCCTAGGGTAACCCCTGGTGGAGAAAGGCTGACTATAATCAGTTACCAGTGAGTAATTCAGTTGAATAATTGATATTGGGAATTAAGGTTGCTTGAAATTCATTGCCAGGCAATTAATCTTTATTAGTCTTACTGTAAACATTTCTTTTCTCATTACACTGTTACGGGCTGAGGGCAGAGGCTGGATTGATTTTTAAAACTGCCAGGTTGATCCCGGTGTGCACTGAAACCTGACTTTGTTTTGATGAGTAATCTGTTCTGCTGGTATTTTTTAAATCTTTTGTTGAGAAATATAGGTGAAGGGTCCAGGGCGAAGGGTCCAGGATGAAGGGTCAAGGGTGAAGGGTGAAGGGTCCAGGGTGAAGGGTCAAGGGTGAAGGATCCAGGGTGAAGGGTCAATGGTGAAGGATCCAGGGTGAAGGGTCCAGGGTGAAGGGACAAGGTCCATGTTCGAGGGATCTACTCGGATTGTAAATACAATACAGTACGCTGCCACGTTCAAATCACTGCCTCCTTGAGTTACATCATTGTCTGTCCAAATGTTTCCTTTGAGCTGTCCTGTGTAATTATTTTTGATGAGGAATACAGAATATCTGACAGCCAGTGAGGTCGGGAGCTCACACTATCACCCTGACCTTCTGGAGGTGAAACTAAAGTGAAAAAACAAGACCATAGGGTGGAACAATTTTTAATATTTAATTTATTTAAAAAGTTGAAGTCGAGACACCAGACCTTTCAGTAAACACACACACAGCAGAGTTTAATGAATCATCTGCTGGTGATTTGGGGATATTGTAAAGCAAAGCCAACTTGTACTTATTCATAAAAGAACAGAGGGATTGATTTTATTTGTAGAAATATAAACATCTCCCCACCTTCCCCCAATCATAGAAACCCTACAGTGCAGAAGGAAGCCATTCAGCCCATCGAGTCTGCACCAACCACAATTCCACCCAGGCCCTATCCCCATAACCCCATTCATTTACCCGAGTTAGTCCTCCTGACACTAAGGGGCAATTTAGCTTGGCCAATCAACCCAACCTGCACACCTTTGGACTGTGAGAGGAAACCGGAACACCCAGAGGAAACCCACGCAGACACGGGGAGAACGTGCAGACTCCACACAGACAGTGACGCGAGGCCGGAATTGAACCCGTATCCCTGGTGCTGTGAGACACTTGGAGACAGCAGTGCGAGCCACTGGGCCAGACTATTTCTCCTGTCTCCTGTGCTTCTCTGTAACCAGATGAGCAGATAAGGGTTTTGTGTGAAATTTACAGAATGTTTGGAAGTGAGTTTCTCACTCTGTGTAAATGGAAATGCCTGAGAAAGAGCCGCAAATGGTGAACGTTACACCAACTCTAAACCTCGGCTGAAAGCCCTGTCTGACCTGGAGAACTTGTTTGAATTTTAACTGAAGTGTGTTTGTCGCTGAGGCGAGTTTTCGACCCAGGCTGATATTAGATTGCTCAGGATCACATCAACAATCCACTGTTTTCGAGAACCTTCCGGTTTGGATTTAGTGTCATCCTTTTTGCTTCATTGATCGATTCAAACACAAGCTCAGGGTTCCAATGGAAAGAGGAATGAAATTATGGAATTCAATTCTGAAATCTCATGTAATAACTTAGTGATCTTTCAGTGTTAAAATCCCTGGTAACAAAAATGAAACTTGCTTTATCCAGCGATATTGTAAAGGTGTTCAGAAACAGCTCTTCAAACTGCCATGGGCGTGTTTCAGGAGGATCGCTGTGAGGAAGACACTCACAGAGAGGGACTTTTATTCTTGTGGATGAATACAGAGGGCCACCTGGACCCTATAAATTGAGGAGGGTGGTTCACACCTCTGTAAAGACACCACTAATGTTCCAGCCATTAATATAAATATAACCTTCAAAACCTTCTGAGATACGTGGACTGGTATTCTCCAGCCGTTCACGCCCTGCTACCAGTGTCTGTGCGAATGGGGAAATTGGCAATCAGCTAATGTATTGAGTCACAGGGTCATAGAGGTTTACAGCATGGAAACAGGCCCTTCGGCCCAACTTGTCCATGCCGCCCTTTCTTTTTTAAAACCCCTAAGCTAATCCCAATTACCCGCATTTGGCCCATATCCCTCTATACCCTTCGTACCCATGTAACTATCTAAATGTTTTTTAAAAGATAAAATTGTACCCGCCTCTACTACTACCTCTGGCAGCTTGTTCCAGACACTCACCACCCTCTGTGTGAAAGAATTGCCCCTCTGGACACTTTTGTATCTCTCCCCTCTCACCTTAAACCTATGCCCTTTAGTTTTAGACTCCCCTACCTTTGGGAAAAGATATTGACTATCTAACTGATCTGTGCCCCTCATTATTTTATAGACCTCTATAAGATCACCCCTCAGCCTCCTACGCTCCAGAGAAAAAAGTCCCAGTCTATCCAGTCTCTCCTTATAACTCAAGTCCCGATAGCATCCTAGTAAATCTTTTCTGCACTCTTTCTAGTTTAATAATATCCTTTCTATAATAGGGTGACCAGAACTGTACACAGTACTCCAAGCGTGGCCTTACAAATGTCTTGTACAACTTCAACAAGACATCCCAACTCCTGTATTCAATGTTCTGACCGATGAAACCAAGCATGCCGAATGCATTCTTCACCACTCTGTCCACCTGTGACTCCACTTTCAAGGAACTATGAACATGTACCCCTAGATCTCTTTGTCCTGTAACTCTCCCCAACACTCTACCATTAACTGAGTAAGTCCTGCCTTGGTTCAATCTACCAAAATGCAACACCTCGCATTTGTCTAAATTAAACTCCATCTGCCATTCGTCAGCCCACTGGCCCAATTGATCAAGATCCCGTTGCAATTGCAGATAACTTTCTTCACTGTCCACCATGCCACCAATCTTAGTGTCATCTGCAAACTTACTAACCATGCCTCCTATATTCTCATCCAAATCATTAATATAAATGACAAATTACAGTGCACCCAGCATTGATCCCTGAGGCGCACTCCATCTGACGAAGGAGCAGCGCTCCGAAAGCTAATGGTATTTGCGACCAAATAAACCTGTTGGACTTTAACCTGGTGTTGTTAAAACTCTTACTGTGCACACCGCTGGTCACAGGCCTCCCGTTTGAAAAACAACCCTCTACAACCACCTTCTGTCAAGAAGCCAATTTTGTATCCATTTAGATAGCTCACCCTGGATCCTGTGAGATTTAACTTTATGCAACAACCTACCATGCGGTACCTTGTCAAAGGTCTTGCTCAAGTCCATGTAGACAACATCAACTGCACTGCCCTCATCTACCTTCTTGGTTACCCCTTCAAAAAACTCAATTAAATTTGTGAGACATGACTTTCCACTCACAGAGCCATGCTGACTGTTCCTAATCAGTCCTTGCATCTCTAAATGCCTGTAGATCCTGTCTCTCAGAATACCTTCCAACAATTTACCCACCACAGATGTGAGGCTCACTGGCCTGTAGTTCCCAGGCTTTTTCCTGCACCCTTTTTTAAACAACGGCACAGCATTTGCCATTCTCCAATCTTCAGGCACTTCACCTGTCAATATCGATGGTTAAATATCTCGGCATGGGGACCTGCAATTTCCTCCCTCGCCTCCCACAATGTCCTGGGATACACTTCATCAGGTCCCGGGGATTTATCTACCTTGATGCGCTTTAAAACTTCCAGCACCACATTCTCTGTAATATGTACACTCCTCAAGACATCACTATTTATTTCCCCAAGTTCCCTAACATCCATGCTTTTCTCAACAGTAAATACTGATCAGAAATATTCATTTAGGATCCAGAACTGGCTTGCCTGCAGAAGGCAGAGAGTGGCTGTGGAGGGGTCTTTCTCTGCATGGAGGTCAGTGACCAGTGGAGTGCCCCAGGGATCTGTTCTGGGACCCTTGCTGTTTGTCATTTTCATAAATGACCTGGATGAGGAAGTGGAGGGATGGGTTGGTAAGTTTGCTGATGACACCAAGGTAGGTGGTGTTGTGGATAGTTTGGAGGGATGTCAGAAGTTGCAGCGAGACATAGATAGAATGCAAGACTGGGCGGAGAAGTGGCAGATGGACTTCAACCCGGATAAGTGTGTCGTGATCCATTTTGGCAGATCCAATGGGATGAAGCAGCAGTATAATATGAAGGGTACCATTCTTAGCAGTGTAGAGGATCAGAAGGACCTTGGGGTCCGGGTCCATAGGACTCTTAAATCGGCCTCGCAGGTGGAGGATGCGGTCAAGAAGGCGTACGGCGTACTGGCCTTCATTAATCGAGGGATTGAGTTTAGGAGTCGGGAGATAATGCTGCAGCTTTATAGGACCCTGGTTAGACCCCACTTGGAGTACTGCGCGCAGTTCTGGTCACCTCATTACAGGAAAGATGTTGAAGCCATTGAAAGGGTGCAGAGGAGATTTACAAGGATGTTGCCTGGATTGGGGGGCATGCCTTATGAGGATAGGTTGAGGGAGCTTGGTCTCTTCTCCCTGGAGAGACGAAGGATGAGAGGTGACCTGATAGAGGTTTACAAGATGTTGAGAGGTCTGGATAGGGTAGACTCTCAGAGGCTATTTCCAAGGGCTGAAATGGTTGCTACGAGAGGACACAGGTTTAAGGTGCTGGGGGGTAGGTACAGAGGAGATGTCAGGGGTAAGTTTTTCACTCAGAGGGTGGTGGGTGAGTGGAATCGGCTGACGTCGGTGGTGGTGGAGGCAAACTCGTTGGGGTCTTTTAAGAGACTTCTGGATGAGTACATGGGATTTAATGGCATTGAGGGCTATAGATAGGCCTAGAGGTGGGGATGTGATCGGCGCAACTTGTGGGCCGAAGGGCCTGTTTGTGCTGTGGCTTTCTATGTTCTATGTTCTATCTCACCCATCTCTTGTGGATCTGCACATAGATGACCTTGTTGATCCTTAAGAGGCCTTACTCTCTCCCTTGTTACTCTTTTGCCCTTTATGAATTTGTAGAAGCTCTTTGGATTCTCCTTTGCCTTATCTGCCAAAACAATTTCATGTCCCCTTTTTGCCCTCCTGATTTCTCTCTTAACTCTGCTCCTACACCCCCTATATTCTTCAAGGGATTCACTTGATCCCAGCTGCCTATGCATGTCATGTGCCTCTTTCTTCTTCTTGACCAGGGCCTCAATATCCCGAATCATCCAGGGTTCCCGACTTCTGCCAGCCCTGCCCTTCACTCTAAGAGGAATGTGTTTACCCTGAACCCTGGTTAACACACTTTTGAAAGCCTGCCACTTACCAGACGTCCCTTTGCCTTCCCACAGATTCCCCCAATTAACTTTTGAAAGTTCCTGCCTGATACCATCAAAATTGGCCTTGCCCCAATTTAGAATTTTAACTTTTCTTAAAAGTAATAGAATTATGGTCACTGGTCCCAAAGTGATCCCTCACTAACACTTCTGTCACCTGCCCTTCCTTATTCCCCAAGAGGAGGTCAAGTTTTGCCCCCTCTCTAGTCGGGCCACCCACATACTGAATGAGAAATTCCTCCGGAATACACTCAACAAATTTCTCTCCATCCAACCCTCTAATACTATGGCTGTCCCAGTCAATGTTGGGAAAATTAAAATCTCCAACTATTACCACCTTATTTTTCTTGGAGCTATCTGTAATCTCCTTACATATTTGCTCCTCAATTTCCCGCTGACTATTTGGGGGCCTATAGTACAACCCTATCAAAGTGATTTCCCCCTTCTTATTTCTCAGTTCTACCCATATAGACTCAGCGGCTGAACCCCCGGATGTCCCATCTGTTGGTGAGGGCTACAACCCTAACAGCTGTGTGACACCCCTGTGCACTCACACACTTACACAGGCTGATGCACCTTTGTGTGAGTGTGCAATGCATTTCGATACTTCAGAGTTCAGATCATGCATCCTCCTGCGACCCTGTTGGGCATTTCTGTGTTGGTTCCCATGGATACAAACCTCCTCTGTCGAGGGTGCGGTGAGCATCCTGGGGGGAGCAGTATCTCTCCTAGATGTCATGGAGGAGAGTCTCTGAACCGTGGGACCAGGCACTGTTTCTGAAACATTCTCATTCAGTGTTGAAGGACAGGCAGATTGAAGTTTGTGGCCTGCATTGTGTGATTGGCTGTCTGGACGCCAATGTGATGCATGGGCTTTGACCCAATGGGGTAACAGCAGGACGGGCGATTTCTTGCCTCGCTCCAGCATGCAATTCGCCAGCTTCACGTGGATCACAGAGACGTTGGTAATCAGCTGAAGAGTACAAGATCTCGTGTGATCAGCCATTACATTGGCTTGCAGCAATCACTCTTGTGTTAACCCCTGAATTTAAAGTCCCAAATGGAAGATTCCGACCCGTGTTAAACATTGAGTGTTGGTGATCTCATTTGAGTACCGACTTGTGTCCAATGGTGTGAAGGAGCTGAATTAATGTTAGTGGAGTTACACACTCATTAACACGGGGTGCTTCACCAGTCATATCATTTCAATTGTATATTTGCTTCAGATTCACTGAACTGTTGGATTAGTAATTAATTCAATTAGTAATTAAGTAATTTGCAATTCATTAGGGCGACTGCACTTGGTGACATAAGAACATAAGAACTAGGAGCAGGAGTAGGCTATCTGGCCCCTCGAGCCTGCTCCGCCATTCAATAAGATCATGGCTGATCTTTTTGTGGACTCAGCTCCACTTACCCGTCCGCTCACCATAACCCTTAATTCCTTTACTGTTCAAAAATTTATCTACCCTTGCCTTAAAAACATTCAATGAGGTAGCCTCAACTGCTTCACTGGGCAGGGAATTCCACAGATTCACAACCCTTTGGGTGAAGAAGTTCCTCCTCAACTCAGTCCTAAATCTGCTCCCCCTTATTTTGAGGCCATGCCCCCTAGTTCTAGCTTCACCCGCCAGTGGAAACAACTTCCCTGCTTCTATCTTATCTATTCCCTTCATAATCTTATATGTTTCTGTAAGATCTCACCTCATTCTTCTGAATTCCAATGATTATAGCCCCAGTCTACTCAGTCTTTCCTCATAAGCCAACCTTCTCAACTCTGGAATCAACCTGGTGAATCTCCTCTGCACCCCCTCCAGTGCCAGTATATCCTCTCTCAAGTAAGGAGACCAAAACTGTACACAGTATTCCAGGTGTGGCCTGGTCCAGTTCAGTTTCTGGTCAATGGTAACCCCAAGATGTTGATAGTGGGGGATTCAGTGATATCAATGCCATTGAATGCCATGGGGTGAGAGTTTAATCCTCTTTGCCTGGCACTTATGCAGCATGAATGTTGCTGCCAAGCCTTGATGTTGTCAAGGTCTTACTGCATTTGGACATGGACTAATTCAATATCCAAGAGGTCGAGAATGGTGCTGAACACTTCTGACCTTATGATGGAAGGAAGGTCATTGATGAAGCAGCTGAAGATTGTTGGGCCGAGGACACTCCCCTGAGGAACTCCTGTAGTGATGTCCTGTAGCTGAGATGATTGGGCTGCACCAACCACAACCATCTTTTTTTGTGCCAGGTATGACTCCAACCAGCAGAGAGTTTCCCCCGACTCCCATTGATTCCAGTTTCGCTAGTGCTCCTTGATGCCACATTCAGTCAAATGCTGTCTTGATGTCAAGGGCTGTCCCTCTCACCTCACCTCTGGCATTCAGCTCTTTTGTCCATGTTTGAATCAAGGCTGTAAAGAGGTCAGGAGCTGAGTGACCCTGGCAAAACCCAACTGGGGGTCACTGAGCAGGTTATTGCTGAGTAGGTGCTGCTTGATAGCGCTGTTGATAACCCCTTCCATCGTTTGACTGATGATCGAGAGTAGACTGATTGGGCAGTGATTGGCTGGGTTGGGTTTGTTCTGTTTCTTGAGTAAGGGACATTCACATTTTCCACATTGCTGAGTAGATGCTGTACTGGAAGAGCTTGGCTAGGGGCAAGGCTATTTTTGGAGCACAAGTCTTCAGTACTATAAATATTAATTAGAATTAATATTATTTTGAATGAATATTAAGAATTTTCCCTTTGAAAGCAAATACATACCTATATTAAAACATTATGGTTTATATGGGATTATGCTCATTTACTGACTTACCATCAATAGTAATTTGTTGACACGCAGAAAGTTTTCTTTATGTTTCAGTCACAGTCCAATTTTTGCTTCACATTTTAAAACCATTCTAAGGAAAATGCTGTTTTTTACTGACCTGAAGATTGGCCAAAGAGCAGTTAGCCTCTAATTGACTTCAGCAGGCTAAGCACCAAGACATTGTGTTCTTAAAATTACATACAGTTCTAGAATAATAATGGAACTGTACACTGTGAATGGAATGGTATCGTGCTCTTGATCTGAGAAAACACTTTGTGCTGTTATTTACTGTGCTCATTGGGTCATCCATTGGCTTTCATCGAAATATGCTAATTGTACTTGGCTTATTGTTGATTGTATGAAACTGTGACTAATGTATTTAAATAAATGAGGAGTAATGTGTAGACATTAATCTTTTTAATAATGTATTTAAGTCTTTGAAATTATGTGGCAAACCTGAAGCTTATAATTTATCCACAGATTTCAATATTAGCAAAACTCAGCCAAATTGTCAGCGGGTCTGACAGCATCTGTGGGGGGAGAATAGAGCCAACGTTTCCAGTCTCAATGCCCCTAGAGCAGGTTCTGATGAAGGGTTGTCCAGACTCAAAACGTTGGCTCTATTCTCTCTCCACAGAGGCTGTCAGACCTGCTGAGATTTTCCAGCATTTTTCTGTTTTTGTTTCAGATTCCAGCATCGGCAGTATTTTGCTTTTTGATCAGTCACATCGTCCTTGTGTTAAAGTGTCTATCAAAGTAATTGTGAGATGTATCGAATAAAGTCAGGTGTTTATTTGTGGACTATTGTCTCCCATCTGGAATCATTGCGTTTCTTCAACATACTGCAGCTTTTAATATCATATTTTGACAAACACTAGATTCCTATGAATATATACATTAAACCATTGATGAATTCTTCTCCTTTGGGGTTTGGGGAGTGAGGGGGGACGGGGGTTGTTTTCTCACAGGTATGAATTTATTAATTGGCAACTTTACCTTCAAGCACAAAGAGAGATCTGACATAATTACAATATCGTTCACCTCAGAAAGGGATGTTTATAATAAATCATCTTCTCACTGTCCACCAATGCATGACTTCATCACAGCAGTCCTGGAACTATTCCTGCCACCTCACTCAACAGATTGATTGAGCCATTCTGATCCTACGCAGATGGACCCCACACAATTAGGTCCACTGAAAATTGGCCTCTAAAAGTATCACAGGTGAAGTTAATGCAACCATTTCACAAACTGTTCCAAGTGTTTTATTAAACCTACTTATTCACCGGGTCACATTGATGGAAGAAATGTTTGCAAAAATTTTACAAAATGTCTTTATATTTCAAAGGCCACTCAGTGCTTTCAGAATTCTTTAGAGTCAGTTGTTAAGTGAGATTCCGTCTGAGTTGATTTAATTTATTCAAAATCACTAGACTCTTTCCAAGTTACCTTATACGCCTTCAGGCGTCTGTAGCCCGGAGTCACAGCTGTACGAAACTTTGCACAGCCATTAGCTAAATGCAATTCATCAATCCTCAACGACATCACCTCGGAGACAATGTCGGCCTGACAACCATTTCCAAATCACTTTTACAAACAAACAATTAACCAAATCATTTGCTTTTTGTTGGGAATGTATAATAACGCCTTTGCCAAACAGTTATTGACCTATCGTTCCCTTTGCTAGTTGCTGCTTCACCCAACCAAAGCTGTACAACATTCTCTTCCCAATCAGTCTTACTTTCAGCCTTTCTGGTTATTTGATTGGAAAGGCAACAAGTTGGCAAACATTGAAAAGTTTATTTTAACATCGGGCACTTTTTCACCTTAACATTTCTTCCCTCTTGTTCAAACTAGCAGAAGGCTCCCCCAAACCCCTGCCCCAAACCCCTTCCCCAATCCCAAATGCCCCCAATCCCAAACTCTCCCAATCCCAAACTCCCCCAATCCCAAACTCCCCCAAACCCTGTCCCGAAATCCCAACCTTCCCCAAACCCCCTCCGCAATCCCAACTCGCCAATCCCAACTCACCAATCCCAACTCCCCAATCCCAAACTCTCCCAATCCCAAACTGTCCCAATCCCAACCTGTCCCAATCCCAAACTCCCCCAATCCCAAACTCTCCCAATCCCAAACTTCCCCAATCCCAAACTCCCCCAATCACAAACTCCTCCAATTGCAAACTCTCCCAATCCCCAACTCTCTCAATTCCAAACTTCCCCAATCCCAAACTCCCTCCCCCAAATTCCCCCAATCCCAAACTCTCCCAATCCCAAACTCCCCCAATTCCAAACTCCCCCAATCTCAAACTCCCCTAATCCCAAACTTTCCCAACCCCAAACTCCCCCAATCCCAAACTCCCCCAATTCCAAACTCTCCCAATCCCCAAACTCCCCCAATCCCCAAACCCCCCAATCCCAAACTCCCCTAATCCCAAACTCCCCCAATTCCTACTCCCCCAATCCGAAACTCTCCCAATCCCAAACTCCCCCAATCCCAAACTCCCCCAATCCCCCTCCCACAATCCCAAACACCCCCTATCTCCTTCCCCAATCCCAAACTCTCTCAATCCCCCTCTCCCAATCCCCCTCCCCCGTTGCCGCTGAGGCTGAAATCAGCTGAACTGCACTGTGCAATTTCATACAATGGCATTTCCACGCTAATTACTAACATGGGTAAAATCTCTGCTGTTTAACTGTCACTCAGTACGAGAATGTTTACCTCAAATCCCTGAACCAATCAAAGGGGATCTGAACCCCCATCTCAAAGAACAAAGAACAAAGAAAATTACAGCACAGGAACCGGCCCTTCGGCCCTCCAAGCCTGCACCGACCATGCTGCCCGACTTAACAAAAACCTCCTACCCTTCCGGGGACCATATCACTCTATTCCCATCCTATTCATGTACAAAGAACAAAGAACAATACAGCACAGGAACAGGCCCTTCGGCCCTCCAAGCCTGCACCGATCATGTGTTCCTAACTAGACCATCCATTTGTATCCCTCTATTCCCAGTCTGTTCATGTGGCTACCTAGATAAGTCTTAAATGATCCTAGTGTGTCTGCCTCAAACACCTTGCTTGGTAATGCATTCCAGGCCCCCACCACCCATGCACTTGTCAAGATGCCCCTTAAAAGTCACGACCGTATCCACTTCCACTACCTCCCCCAGCAACGAGTTCCAGGCACCCACCCACTACTCTCTGTGTAAAGATTCTGCCTCGTACATCTCCTTTAAACCTTGCCCCTCGCACCTTAAACCTATGCCCCCTAGTAATTGACTCTTCCACCCTGGGAAAAAGCTTCTGACTATTCACTCTGTCCATGCCTCTCATAATCTTGTAGACTTCTATCAGGTCGCCCCTCAGCCTCCGTTGTTTCAGTGAGAACAAACCAAGTTTCTCCAACCTCTCCTCATAGCTAATGCCCTCCATACCAGGCAACATCCTGGTAAACCTTTTCTGTACCCTCTCCAAAGCCTCCACATCCTTCTGGTAGAGTGGCGACCAGAATTGAACACTATATTCCAAGTGCGACCGAATTAAGGTTCTATAAAGCTGCAACATGGCTTGCCAATTTTTAAACTCAATGCCCTGGCCAATGAAGGCAAGCATGCCGTATGCCTTCTTGACTACCTTCTCCACCTGCATTGCCACTTTCAGTGACCTGTGTACCTGTGCACCCAGATCCCTTTGCCTATCAATACTCTTAAGGGTTCTGCCATTTACTGTACATTTGCTATCTGTATTAGACCTTCCAAAATACATTACCTCACATTTGTCCGGATTAAACTCCATCTGCCATCTCTCCGCCCAAGTCTCCAACTGATCTATACCCTGCTGTATCCTCTGATGGTCCTCATCACAGTCCGCAAATCCACCAATCTTTGTGTCGTCTGCAAACTTACTAATCAACCCAGTTACATTTTCCTCCAAATCATTTATATATATTACAAACAGCAAATGTCCCAGCACCGATCCCTGAGGAACACCACTTGTCACAGCCCTCCATTCAGAAACACACCCTTCCACTGCTACCCTCTGTCTTCTTTGACCGAGCCAGTTTTGTATCCACCTTGCCAGCTCACCTCTGATCCCATGCAACTTCACCTTCTGCACCAGTCTGCCATGAGGGACCTTGTCAAAGGCCTTACTGAAGTCCATGTAGACAACATCCACTGCCCTACCCTCATCAATCATCTTCGTCACTTCCTCGAAAAACTCGATCAAGTTTATGAGACACGACCTCCCCTTCACAAAACCATGTTGCCTCTCACTAATACGTCCACTTATTTCCAAGTGGGAGTAAATCCTGTCTCGAAGAATCCTCTCTAATAATTTCCCTACCACTGATGTAAGGCTCACCGGCCTGTAACTACCTGGCTTATCCTTACGACCTTTCTTAAACAAAGGAACAACATTGGCTATTCTCCAATCCTCTGTGACCTCCCCTGTAAGGAGTCTCACAACACCAGGTTAAAGTCCAACAGGTTTATTTGGTAGCAAAAGTCACTAGCTTTCGAAGCACTGCTCCTTCATCAGGTGAGTGGGATTTCAGTTCACAAACAGGGATATAAAGTTTGTGTCTTTATATGCCCTGTTTGTGGTTTGTGTCTTTATATGCCATTGTACCACCATGCTGCCCTATTGGTTACTCGTATATATGCAGTGTACAGTTATTGGGGTACACTCAATATATAGTCATTGGTATATACGTAATGTACAGTTACTGAAGTTATTACAAGTTAAGAAAGCCTACCAACGCCTCTACTTTCTCAGAAGACTAAGGAAATTTGGCATGTCCGCTACGACTCTTGCCAACTTTTACAGATGCACCATAGAAAGCATTCTTTCTGGTTGTATCACAGCTTGGTATGGCTCCTGCTCTGCCCAAGACCGCAAGAAACTACAAACGGTCGTGAAAGAAGCCCAGTCCATCACTCAAACCAGCCTCCCACCCATTGACTCTGTCTAATCACCAGGCAAGACTGTTCTCTTCCTGTGGGGGAGCACTTCAGCGGTCACGGCCATTCGGCTTCTGATCTTTGGGTGAGCGTTTTCCAAGGCGGCCTTCACGACACACGACAGAGCAAAGTCGCTGAGCAGAAACTGATAGCCAACTTCCGCACACATGAGGACGGCCTAAACCGAGATGTTGGCTTTATGTCACACGATCAGTAACCCCCACAGCTTGCCTCCTGTCCTGTCTGGAGACAATACACATCTCTTTAACCTGTGCTTAATGCTCCCTCCTCCACTCACATTGTCTGTATCTTTAAGAACTGGTTGGTTGTAGAGATTTGCATTCTAATCAGTATTCTGTAACTTGATTTTGTGTCTCTGTGCCCTGTTTGAGAGCAGATTTCCACTCCATCTGACAAAGGAGCAGCGCTCCGAAAGCTAATGGTATTTGCTACCAAATAAACCTGTTGGACTTTAACCTGGCGTTGTTAAAACTGTTACTGTGTTTACCCCAGTCCAACGCATCTCCACATCAACACTTCCATTGCCTCAGAAAAGCAGCCAACATAATTAAGGACCCCACGCACCCCGGACATTCTCTCTTCCACCTTCTTCTGTCGGGAAAAAGATACAAAAGTCTGAGGTCACGTACCAACTGATTCAAGAATAGCATCTTCCCTGACTTTTGAATGGACTTACCGTGCATTAAGTTGATCTTTCTCTACACCCTAGCTATGATTGTAACACTACATTCTGCACTCTCTCGTTTCCTTCTCTGGGAACAGTATGCTTTGTCTGTATAACACGCAAGAAATAATACTTTTCACTGCATACTAATACATGTGACAATAATAAATCAAATCAAATCAAATCAAGATTGAGATCTATGTTATATTGGCATTCAGTACAGCCACAAAATGCCAGCGACTGGAGCAGGAATTTATTCTCCGCGTCCTCTGTTTCTGATTTCTGTAGCTCACCCTTGATGGTTGGGTTGTGATAGCAGGACTCGAGAAGGTAAGCGGCTGTTTGATCAGCCTCTGGTGTGTTATGTGCTGCTTTTATCCAGTTACTAAATCACAGAAGCACTGACAGCGCAACATTCTGAAGGGCTGCTGGTAATGACACCATTTATCATGGAAGCATCGTACATGAGCTTCATGTGGTATTAATAGGACATTTCACCAGTGCTGGTGTGTTGTGGGACATCTTTCATGTCTGTAGAAGAAGGAGTCATGTGCCACTAATGATTTATAACAGTCTCTCGCTCGACTGAAGGAATCTCTAACACACTATGGCGGGATGTCCTGGTTAGAATAAACTCCCTCTGCAAATCCCAGAAATGCAGCACACAAACTGGAAGTCAAAACATTACGAGAATAATCTTAAAATCGTAAAATCCCTATAGTGCAGAAAGAGGCCATTCGGCCCATCAAGCCTGCACCGACAACAATCCCACCCAGGCTCTACCCTCGTAACCTTGTGTATTTAATCTGCTAACCTCCCTGACACTAAGAGGCAATTTAGTGCGGCCAATCCACCTAACCTGCACCCCGGAGGAGGAGCAGTTAGTTATCGTTATTAATCTCTTGGGAGGATAAGTTTAGCTACCAAGGCATCGTCAAATAGGAAAGGAGCTTGATGCCAGTCCTGCTGAACTGAAGGAGATGGAGAGACTTCCTGTAGAAGGGTGAAAGGGTGAGAAAAACACAGAGCAGATTGGAACTGAATGCAGCTGCTCCAATGAGAAACCAGCATACACATCTGGTAAACAGATTCCATCCCTTACTGACAATGGGCTGGATTCTCCGACCTTGTCTGCAGCTCAGATTCTCCAGACCCGCTGCAGTATATGGAAATTTAAGTTTAAGTTTATTTATCAGTGTCACAAGTAGGCTCACATTTGGGGAATTTCACAGTAACTTCATTGCAGTGTTAATGTAAGCCTTACTTGTGACTAATAAATAAACTATACTATACTATAGGTCAAGGACATCTCTGAGCGATTGCAGGACATTCTCAAGGGGGAGGGTGAGCAGCCAGAGGTCGTTGTACATATTGGTACCAAGGACATAGGTAGGAAAAGGGATGAGGTCCTGAAATGTGAATATAGAGAGTTAGGCAGAAGGCTGAAGTGCGGGACCTCGAAGATAGTAATTTCAGGACTACCGCTGCCACGTGCTAGCGAGAGTATGGATAGGAGGATTAGGCAGATGAATGCCTGGCTTGAGAGCTGGTGCAGGGGGCAGGGATTTAGATTTTTGGATCATTGGGATCTTTTCTGGGGAAGGGCTGACTTGTTCAAGAGGGACGGGTTACACCTGAACTGGAGGGGGACTAACATCCTGGTGGGGAGATTTGCTGGAGCCACTCGGGAGGGTTTAAACTAGTTTGGCAGGGGGGTGGGATCCAAAGCAGTCGGGAGACAGAAGAGAAGTTTGAGGACAGCACAGAAGTTAAAGAGAGCACATTAAGTAGTAAAGGCAATGTCAGTGATCCTAGTACCAGACAGATCAGGCAAAAGCAAGACAGAGAGCAAGGGAAATCCAGATTAAACTGCATTTATTTCAATGCAAGAGGCCTGACGGGCAAGGCAGATGAGCTCAGGGCATGGATGGGTACATGGGACTGGGATATTATAGCAATTACTGAAACATGGCTAAGGGAGGGACAGGACTGGCAGCTCAATGTCCCAGGGTACAGATGCTATAAGAAAGATAGAACAGGAGGTAAGAGAGGAGGGGGAGTTGCACTTTTGATTCGGGAAAGTATCACGGCCGTACTGAAAGAGGATATATCGGAGGGTTCGGCCACTGAGTCTATATGGGTAGAACTGAGAAATAAGAAGGGGGAAATCACTTTGATAGGATTGTACCATCGGCCCCCAAATAGTCGGTGGGAAATTGAGGAGTAAATATGTGAGGAGATTACAGATAGCTCCAAGAAAAACAGGGTGGTAATAGTCGGAGATTTTAACTTTCCCAACATTGACTGGGACAGCCATAGCATTAGAGGGTTGGATGGAGAGAAATTTGTTGAGTGTATTCAGGAGGAATTTCTCATTCAGTATGTGGATGGCCCGACTAGAGAGGGGGCAAAACTTGACCTCCTCTTGGGAAATAAGGAAGGGCAGTTGACAGAAGTGTTAGTGAGGGATCACTTTGGGACCGGTGACCATATTCTATTGGTTTTAAGATAGCTATGGAGAATGATAGGTCTGGCCCAAAAGTTAAAATTCTAAATTGGGGCAAGGCCAATTTTGATGGTATCAGGCAGGAACTTTCAACAGTTAATTGGGGGAGTCTGTGGGAAGGCAAAGAGATGTCTGGTAAGTGGCACTCTTTCAAAAGTGTGTTAAACAGGATTCATTCCTCTTAGAGTGAAGGGCAAGGCTGGCAGAAGTCGGGAACCCTGGATGACTCGGGATATTGAGGTCCTGGTCAAGAAGAAGAAAGAGGCACATGACATGCATAGGGAGCTGGGATCAAGTGAATTTCTTGAAGAATATAGGGGGTGTAGGAGTAGAGTTAAGAGAGAAATCAGGAGGGCAAAAAGGGGACATGAAATTGTTTTGGCAGATAAGGCAAAGGAGAATCCAAAGAGCTTCTACAAATTCATAAAGGGCAAAAGAGTAACAAGGGCGAGAGTAGGGCCTCTTAAGGATCAACAAGGTCATCTATGTGCAGATCCACAAGAGATGGGTGAGATCCTAAATGAATATTTCTCATCAGTATTTACTGTTGAGAAAAGCATGGATGTTAGGGAACTTGGGGAAATAAATCGGGTGGACTCTCAGAGGCTTTGATCAAGACAATACACATCTTTTTAGCCTGTCTTGATGCTCTCTCCACTCCCATTGTTTTGTTTCTTAAAGACTTGATTAGTTGTAAGTATTCGCATTCCAACCATTATTCATGTAAATTGAGTCTGTGTCTTTATAAGCTCTGTTTGTGAACAGAATTCCCACTCACCTGAAGAAGGGGCTTAGAGCTTCGAAAGCTTTTGCTACCAAATAAACCTGTTGGACTTTAACCTGGTGTTGTTAAACTTCTTACTGTGTTTACCCCAGTCCAACGCCGGCATCTCCACATCATGACCAGTGGTGTGCCTCAGGGATCAGTGCTGGGCTTACTGTTATTTGTCATTTATATTAATGATTTGGATGAGAATATAGGGGCATGGTTAGTAAGTTTGCAGATGACACCAAGATTGGTGGCATAGTGGACAGTGAAGAAAGTTATCTCCAATTGCAACGGGATCTTGATCAATTGGGCCAGTGGGCTGACGAATGGCAGATGGAGTTTAATTTAGACAAATGCGAGGTGATGTATTTTGGTAGATTGAACCAGGGCAGGACTTACTCAGTTAATGGTAGAGTGTAGGGGAGTGTTACAGAACAAAGAGATCTAGGGGTACATGTTCATAGCCCTTTGAAAGTGGAGTCACAGGTGGACAGAATGGTGAAGAAGGCATTCGGCATGCTTGGTTTCATCGGTCAGAACATTGAATACAGGAGTTGGAATGTCTTGTTGAAGTTGTACAAGACATTGGTAAGGCTACACTTGGAATACTGTGTGCAATTCTGATCACCCTATTATAGAAAGGATATTATTAAACTAGAAAGAGTGCAGAAAAGATTTACTCGAATGCTACCGGGACTTGATGGATTGAGTTATAAGGAGAGGCTGAATAGACTGGGACTTTTTTCTCTGGAGCGTAGGAGGCTGAGGGGTGACCTTATAGAGGTCTATAAAATAATGAGGGGCACAGACAAGGTAGATAATCAATACTTTTTCCCAAATGTGGGGGAGTCTAAAACTAGAGGACATAAGTTTAAGGTGAGAGGGGAGAGATACAAAAGTGTCCAGAGGGGCAATTTTTTCACACAAAGGGTGGTGAGTGTCTGGAACAAGCTGCCAGAGGTAGTAGTAGAGGTGGGTACAATTTTATCTTTTTAAAAGCATTTAGACAGTTACATGGGTATGATGGGTAGAGAGGGATATGGGCCAAATGGGGGCAATTGGGACTAGCTTAGGGGTTTTAAAAAAAAAGGGCGGCATGGACAAGTTGGGCCGAAGGGCCTGTTTCCATGCTGTAAACCTCTATGACTCTATGACTCTATTGTCACTCAATGTGTTCCAGTCACTTCATACTCTCAATCTCACATCAGTCGCTGGGTTGAATATCTGTCTCTTCATCACTTAATTGGGGAGGGTTCAGGTGGCTGCCAAAGGCGCATAGGGTCCTGAACTCCTCATGTACCCTCTGGGATGACAATCAACCAATCTGTCTTTCTTCAGGAGAAGAACGGCCACAACAAGTGATGACTGGAGATGGAACTCTGGATATGAGAGCCTTCCTCCATTGAGGAAGTCACTGCAGAGGTATCTGGGGAGGGGCAGGACTGGACCGTATCTGTGCTCCTGGCTGAGGGAGTTCTCCTGCACGGCGAGCACCTTCTAAATGAGGTGACCACCCCACTCCCCAACTAATATCCTGGTTAATAGGCCTGTTAAGAAGCTCTGGTTGTATCACAGCTTGGTACGGCTCCTGCTCTGCCCAAGATCGCAAGAAACTACAAAAGGGCGTGAATGTAGCCCAATCCATCATGCAAACCAGTCTCCCATCCATTGACTCTGTCTACACTTCCTGCTGCCTCGGCAAAGCAGCCAGCATAATTAAGGATCCCACGCACCCGGGACATTCTCTCTTTCAACTTCTTCCTTCGGGACAAAGATACAAAGGTCTGAGGTCACGTACCAACCAACTCAAGAACAGCTTCTTCCCTGCTGCTGTCAGACTTTTGAATGGACCTACCTTGCATTAAGTTAATCTTTCTCTACACCCTAGCTATGAGTGTAACACTACATTTTGCACTCTCTCGTTTCCCTCTCTGTGAACGGTATGCTTTGCCTGTAGAGCGTGCAAGAAACAATACTTTTCACTGTATCCCAGTACATGTGATAATAATAAATCCAATCAAATAGTCGAATTGACCTTTTAATATTTATTTATATGTGGCAGGTGGGCTTTCGATTTTGGCACTGACTCAACTCGAGCGCTATGGGGGTCTGATCACCTTGGAAATTTTGCAACTCATGCCTGCCACGGGACAGTTTACCGTGGTGGGATTCGAACCTGGAACCCCAGAGCATTGCCCTTGGTTTGTGGATTACCAGGTTAAAGTCCAACAGGTTTATTTGGAATCATGAGCTTTCGGAGCGCTGCTCCTTCATCAGGTGAGTGATTGCAAATAAACCTGTTGGACTTTAACCTGGTATCGTGAGACTTCTTACTGTGCTTACCCCAGTCCAACGCTGGCATCTCCACATTGTGGATTACCATTTCAGTGACCTATACCACTAGGCCACAAAAGGAAAATGGCAAAGTGATTGCAACTGAATATGACAGGCACCATGATTGTTTGAAGACAGGTTAGAACGGGGATTGAGTCTGTGACCATGATGTTAGTAGCACCATGCTGGAAGATGGGGTCCTACCCAAAAAGCAAAGTCCTGCCTGTGGAGTTAGGTCCCAAATCAGCTATGAAATTCAATATGGAATTTTTAGATGGGTGACACGGTGGCACAGTGGTTAGCACTGCTGCCTCACAGCATCAGGGACCCGGGTTCACTGCTGCCTCACAGCATCAGGGACCCGGGTTCACTGCTGCCTCACAGCATCAGGGACCCGGGTTCACTGCTGCCTCACAGCATCAGGGACCCGGGTTCACTGCTGCCTCACAGCGCCAGGGACCCGGGTTCACTGCTGCCTCACAGCGCCAGGGACCCGGGTTCACTGCTGCCTCACAGCATCAGGGACCCGGGTTCACTGCAGCCTCACAGCGCCAGGGACCCGGGTTCACTGCTGCCTCACAGCATCAGGGACCCGGGTTCAATTCCAGCCTTGGGTGACTGTATCTGCGTCGGTTTCCTCCGGGTGCTCCAGTTTCCTTCCACACTCCAAAAATGTGCAGGTTAGATGGATTGGCTATACTAAATTGCCCCAAGATGGGTAGGTTATGTGGATTAGCCATGGTAAATGGGCGGGGAGGGGAGGGGCTAAGATGTTCTTCCAGATAATTGGTGCAGACGCGATGGACTGAGTGGCCTCCTTCTGCACTGTAGGGATTCTATGGATTCATTGAATTGCAACAGAATGAGGGGCTGAATGGCCTCCTCCTGTCCCTACATTCTTATATTGTGAGGTTCGATTGATGACGTTTTTAGTTTGGATTTTTGAAACAACAAGGGGAATTTAGATTTATACTAAGTTTTATATAAAAGGGATTATTGTAAAGTGTATAATTGATTCCTAATTGTTATAGATAATTGAAGTCTCCGTTATAACAATGTTCCAATCAATTTCAGGTCATTACAATCACTTTTAAATTAACCAGTGCTTTTTGAATGAAGTTGAATGGGACCATTAACCATTGAGACTGTTCCTGCATTCCCTCTGTGAGATGAAGCAACTCTGACAGCGTACAATCTGCCTTAATTTAGTTACAGGTTTTAATGAAGCTCCTTAACAGTACTCGCTGAAGAATTTCTGCTCCTTTTAAGGAAAATGATCCCGTGGAAGACGGATCCCACAGCTGCAGTGAACAATGTGTTGGGAGATCCCCTGTGCCCTGACCAACATTCCTCTTTCAACCAGAAAAGAAGCTCTGGATTAAGCGCCCAGTCAGCACACTGTGGATCAGCAGGAGGTGGAACCAGTGTGTGTGATTCCCACCACATTTCAGCCATGCCACCAAAGTTATCCAGCCAACTCTCACACATGTTCAAACAGATGATCCAGCACTGACAGAATACAGTGCTTCCGGAGCCGGGAATTGCGTGTGGCATTGAAGAAACAACAGAATAACTGAAACATGGATAAAAGCAAATTACTGCGGAATCTGAAACCAAAAGAGAAAATGCTGGAAAATCTCAGCATCTGTAAGGAGAGAAAAGAGCTGACGTTTCGAGTTCGGATGACCCTTTGTCAAAGCTTTGTCAAAATAATTGAAACGCTAGTGGATGAAAGAACAAATCATGAAACGTTTGTGTGGAATGTTCTGCTGAGGACTTGATGCACTTTGCAGTTATCTGGACCCCGAGAACAGAACCACAGAATCCAACCACAATTGCTGAAATTGTTCCAGTTTAAAATAGTTTGGCTGTAACTCGAAAGGTTGATGTGGTTTTTAAAGTACTGCGCAGAATGCACTGTGTGGATTAAGGGTTTAGGAAAGTTATAGTGAGGCCAAAATAGGAACTTTCTGCAGTTTAACATTTTTCATCGCTAAACCTGACACAAGCAGCACACTGAGATCATGGCCGGAACTCTCCGGTATCGTCCACCCCACCAGCGCTGCCAGCTCAGCCAAAACACCATTCACTGCAGCGGGGCTGGAGACTCCCAGCCACTGGTGGGGCCGGAAAATCCGGCCTGTGTTTTGTGGCTGAAGCAGCGTCACTCTGTGAGGGGAAGGGGCAACTGGAGGGATGTCCACTTGTGTGTCACTCATCATCAATGGAGTGAGCTGAGCAGAAGTTCTGCACCAGCTCCCTCCAGATCATTGAGTACATCCACACACAAGAGGTAGGTTCAGCCACGTGTCTGATGGGGGGGCTGCTCATTTCCTCAGCACCAACACTGCCCTCCCCCCCACCACCCCCCCCCCCCCCGGGCCTTCACCCCTCCCAGCCTTCAACCCCCAACCCCCCTCCCCCTGGCCTTCACCCCCCCTCCCCTCCCTGGGCCTTCATTCCACCACCCCCCCCCCCGCCACCTCCGGCCTTCATCCCATCCCCCTGCCCCCCCACCAGCCGTCACCATCCCCCCCTCCCCCCACCCTCGGCAGCCTCCAACAATACAATTCCCCTGGACATAATATTCCAGTCGTGTTATAGGCCACTAAACTAATGATCCACAATGCCGAGCCCCATGCCTGTGGAAGGCTGGGGGAGGCAGAGTGCTCACTCCCGGCAGCGTGGGGGCTCTGAGTGAGACTTGGACCTTGGCATTTTGGAGTCTGTGGGGATGCAGTGATTATGGCTGGGATTTATCCTGAGTGACTCAGGCCGTTCATCCTGTTACACTACTGGGTTGTCACTGTCTCTGTAGCCCATGGGCACTGACAGCACGGTCTCTTGTGAGCACACTGGCTTTATGTCTCTGCTGGGCCACCTCCCCTACCTGCAGTGTAGCAAATGTCCCTCCTGACCTGGATGATAGAGGAGGACATCCAGAGAGACATCCCTAAACCTCCGGGCTTGACTTTCGCCTCCCCTTCCTGATATTTAACCATAGAAATGATACAGAGCAGAAGGGGGCCATTCAGCCCATCTTATCCATGCTGACCCAAAGACACCGGCCCATAGCCCTGTAGCTTACAGCACTTAAGGTGCAGATCCAGGTACTTTTTAAATGAGTTTAGGGTCTCTGCCTCCACCACCAACTCGGGCAGTGAATTCCAGACACCCACCACCTCTGCCTGAAAGCATTTTTCCTCATGTCCCTCTAATCCTTCTGTCACTTATCCTGAATCCATGACCCCTGGTTTCTGAACTCTGTGCCTCGGGGAACAGGTTCCTCTGTCTCCTCTCTCCATCCCCCCTCACAATTCAGTACCTCAATCCTGTCACCCCTCAGCCTTCTCTGTTCCAAGGAAAAACAACCCCACCCTCTCCAATCTCTCCTCGTAGCTACAATTCTCCAGCCCTGGCAATATCCTTGTAAACCTCCTCTGCATTCTCTCCAGAGCAATTACATCCTTCCTGTGGTGACCAGAACTGCACACAATACTCCAGGTGTGACTGTTTTATACAGTTTCATCATTATATCCCTGCTTTTGTATTCTAAATCTCTGCCAATGAAGGAAACAACTCTTTACAACCTTCTTTACCTGCACTGCTATTTTTAGGGACCTGTACACTTCATCCACCCCTATCGGCATATTCCCATTTATTGCATATTCTCTTTCACAATTTGACCTCCCTAAATGCATTACCTCACACTTATCAGAGTTAAACTCCATCTGTCACTTTCCTGCCCTCTCCACCAATCCACCCATATCATTTTAGAGCTGATAGCTATCCTCTACACTATCCACTACATGGCTGATTTTTGTGTCATCTGCAAATTTCCCACATTCAAGTCCAAATTATTAATGTATAAACAAAGAGCAGGAATGCCAACGCAGAGCCCGGCACAAGCAGCTTTCCATTCGCAAAGACAGCCAATGCCCATCACCCTTTGTTTCCTGTTACTAAGCCAACTTTGGATACAATTCACCACATTACCCTGTATCTCAAGGGCTTTTACTTTTCTGACCAGTCTGCTGTGTGGGACCTAGACAACATCCACTGCACTACCCTCATCAATCCTCCTTGTCAATTCTTCAAAGATTTCAATCAAATTAGAAAGGCATGACCTTCCGCTAAACTGCCACGCTGACCATCCCTGACCATGCCTTTCTAAATGACAGTTTATCCAATCTCTCAGGATTGAATCTGATAATTTGCCCACCGCTGAGGTAAGACTAATTGGCCTGTAGTTGTTTGGCAATTCCTTTGTACCCTTTTTAAACAACAGAACCACATTTGCATTCTCCAGTCCCCCCACACCTCCCCTGTGTCGAGTGAAGATTCGAAAATAATCCTCAGAGCATCTGCTATTTCCTCCCTGTCCTCCTTCAAGATTCCATCCGGCCCTGGCCACTTCTCCACAGATTCCAACTTCTCTAACACTTCCTCTCTCATTATGATTATTTTATCCAATATTTCACACTGTTCCTCTTGGATTACTATATCCAAATCACTCCTTTCCTTTGTAAATACGGAGACAAAAAATTCATTTAAAACTCTTCCCGTATCCTCGGCATCTTCCCACAAATTCCCTTCTTCATCTCTGAAAGGTGCCACTTTATCCTGAACTATCCGTTTGCTCTTTATATACTGGTAAGACATCTTTGGTTTCTCCTTAATCTTGTTTGCTAATATTTTCATGCCCTCTCTTTAATTTCCTTATTTATTTATTTACTTGATATATTTACTTTATATATTCATAGAAATCATAGAAATCATAGAAACCCTACAGTGCAGGAAGAGGCCATTCGGCCCATCGAGTCTGCACCGACCACAATCCCACCCAGGCCCTACCCCCATATTCCTACATATTTTACCCACTAATCCCTCTAACCTACACATCTCAGGACACGAAGGGGCAATTTTAGCATGGCCAATCAACCTAACCTGCACATCTTTGGACTGTGGGAGGAAACTGGAGCACCCGGAGGAAACCCACGCAGACACGAGGAGAATGTGCAAACTCCACACAGACAGTGACCCGAGCCGGGAATCGAACCCAGGACCCTGGAGCTGTGAAGCAGCAGTGCTAACCACTGTGCTACCGTGCGGCCCTCGAGGGTTATCTTGGGCAAATGGTACTGACAGTGGAGTTTCAGCTGAGTTTATATCCTGTCCGCCCCACCATATTACAGAATTAATGAGGTCAGAGCTGGAACGTTGGACGTGTTTACCGCCGGCCTTTGTGATGGGAAACACTCCACATTCCCATCTCACCACAGGACTTGGTCCCAGGATGGGGGACTTTCACCCAATGTTTTTATGAGTGGATGGCGAAAAACATTGGGTAAATTCCTGAAGTCACTGTTTGTTCATGAGAGAAGTGATTCGGAATGCCTTGCATACAAGGAACAAGAAAGGTGAGTGTTTAACAAAGCAAGTATTGGATAATAACTCACAACACTGTGTGTACACCACGATAACTGATCGATAAAGGATGTGTGGAATTACTGAGGACATGTGAGCAAGGAAACAAATGTTTGCGCAAGCGAGTGAGAGATTGAGATCACCTTGTGTCTTACAGATAATGTTTCTCCAGTAAATACAGCTATACACAGAATTGTACCGAGTATAAGGGAGTTAGGAAGAAGTTTCAAATGTGTTAAAAGGGTGAACTGTATCTCATCATGTTGGTAGCTGCTTTTATTTCAGAAAATCTGTAGATGATTAATATACGCAGCAGAATTAAAACATTCATTTTTAACAGCGCATCTTTCTTCTATTAGAATAACCAAGGAGATTGGAAACTTGGGAGAGTTTTCAGTCTTCAAGATAGTCCGATGAGATCATAAACCGCACGATCAAACACAGAACAATTTGTAACCATCGTCATAGCCCCAAAGTCAAATGAAAGCTCCAAAATGATTCCCATGTGTCCAATAGAAGGTTTTGTCAGATGCTCTGCTCAGTGTTTGCTGCTCGGATCTTGCTTGTGTTTTGTTTGGGTGTCAGGTGTCATTCACAGCCAGGAACTGCCTGTGACTAAAACATGATGACAAGGGAGTTAGGAAGAAGTTTCAAATGTGTTAAAAGGGTGAACTGTATCTCATCATGTTGGTAGCTGAAAAAGCAAGATTAGGCTACTGAGTTGGATGATCAGCCATGATCGTAATGAATGGCGGAGCAGGCTCGAAGGGCCAAATGGCCTCCTCCTGCTCCTGTCTTCTGTGTTTCTATGGCCCACGGCCGACTGCGAGCCCCACACCGCACACACATGTAACCCCTGCCACCCCCCCCTCTGCCCAGACTGATCATGACCCCCTCCTCCCCGATCCGATCATGATACAGAGCAGCAGTGGGTGCCCCCCTCCCCTCTGTGATCGAGCTGCCCCTTCAGGTCCCAGCCCAATAAGCCCCACAGCCTTCAGGCCCTGCCCACATATCCCCCAGTAGGTCCCACCCACATGGGCCCCGCTCCCATCGGCACCACACCCGCCCCCCCCCCCCCCCCCCCCTCCCCCTTAGACCCCAGCTCCAGAACTGCCTTGTGGGCAATGCCAAGGTGGTCAGTGTGCATTACGAAGATGCCAGACTGGCACTGCCAAGCTGGCACTGCCCAAGGGGCACCCTCTTGCCCTCAGCCTCCCCTGGGGGCCTCAATGGGTTGACGGAAGAGAGCGTGGGAGGGATCATAAAAGAGGTGGGTTTTAAGGAGAGTGTGAAAGGAGAAGAGGGTGAAGATAAGGAGAGGTTTAATGAGGCAATTTTGGATCTGGGGCTGAGAGAGCTGATAGATTGACCACCAATGGTGGGTAAAATAAATGCGGGAAATTGATAAATTTACAGGAAGCTAGAGTCTTCAATCATTGTACGCTGGGAGACATGTGGGAGTCGAACACAAGGATGAGAATTTGAAATTCAAGCTCCGAGGGAACTTTTGGAGAACCAATTGTAGGGAGGCAAATCTTATTATCAAGGGATATTGATATGTGTGCATTCCCACTGTCAAAAACTGGCATTCAGTCCTAAATATCCACAATTTACAGGGAATACTCGAGGTACCCTCCTCTGTCTGCCCGCTCCAACGCACCCCTCCCCTGTCTGCCCGCTCCAACGCACCCCTCCCCTGTCTGCCCGCTCCAACGCACCCCTCCCTGATGGGCTCAATGCATTCTACACCCGTTTTGAGTAAGAGGTCAGCGAGAGCACGACCTCCACCCTGGAACATAGAACATAGAAAAACTACAGCACAAACAGGCCCTTCGGCCCACAAGTTGTGCCGAACACATCCCTACCTTCTCGACCTACCTATAACCCTCCATCCTATTACGCTCCGTGTACTCATCCAGGAGTCTCTTAAAAGACCCTATTGAGTTCGCCTCCACCACCACTGACGGCAGCCGATTCCACTCGCCCACCACCCTCTGTGTGAAAAACTTACCCCTAACATCTCCCCTGTACCTACCCCCCAGCACCTTAAACCTGTGTCCTCTCGTAGCAGCCATTTCCACCCTGGGAAAAAGCCTCTGAGAGTCCACCCGATCTATGCCTCTCAACATCTTATACACCTCTATTAGGTCTCCTCTCATCCTTCGTCTCTCCAAGGAGAAAAGACCGAGCTCCCTCAGCCTATCCTCATAAGGCATGCCACTCAACCCAGGCAACATCCTTGTAAATCTCCTCTGCACCCTTTCAATCTTTTCCACATCCTTCCTATAGTGATTTGACCAGAACTGAGCACAGTACTCCAAGTGGGGTCTGACGAGGGTCTTATATAGCTGCATCATTATCCCCGGACTCCTAAACTCAATCCCTCGATTGATAAAGGCCAGCACACCATACGCCTTCTTAACCACCTCCTCCACCTGCGGGGCCAATTTCAGAGTCCTATGGACCTGGACCCCAAGGTCCTTCTGACCCTCTACCGTACTAAGAGTCTTTCCCTTTATATTGTACTCCTTCATCCCATTTGACCTACCAAAATGGACCACTACGCATTTATCTGGGTTGAAGTCCATCTGCCACTTGTCCGCCCAGTCTTGCATCCTATCCATGTCCCTCTGTAACTTCTGACATCCCTCCAGACTATCCACAACCCCACCAACCTTCGTGTCGTCGGCAAACTTACCAACCCATCCCTCCACTTCCTCATCCAGGTCATTTATGAAAATGACAAACAGCAAGGGTCCCAGAACAGATCCCTGGGGCACACCACTGGTGACCGACCTCCAATTAGAAAAAGACCCATCTATACCCACTCTCTGCCTCCTTTGGGCAAGCCAGTTCTGGATCCACTGGGCAGCAGCCCCTTGAATCACATGCCCTCTCACTTTTTCTAGAAGCCTTGCATGGGGGACCTTATCGAACGCCTTGCTAAAATCCATATAAACCACATCTACCGCCTTCCCTTCGTCAATGTGTTCAGTCACATTTTCGAAGAACTCCACCAGGCTCGTAAGGCACGATCTGCCCTTGACAAAGCCATGCTGAGTATTCTTGAGCATACTAAACCTCTCTAAATGCTCATATATCCTGTCCCTCAGGATCTTCTCCATCAGTTTACCAACCACTGAGGTTAGACTCACCGGTCGGTAATTACCTGGGCTATCCCTATTCCCCTTCTTGAAAATAGGAACCACATCCGCAATCCTCCAATCCTCCGGCACCTCTCCCATCTCCATCGACGACGCAAAGATCATCGCCAGAGGCTCTGCAATCTCTTTCCTCGCCTCCCACAGTAACCTGGGGTACATCCCATCCAGACCCGGCGACTTATCTATCTTGATGCCATTCAAAGATTCCAGCACAACCTCTTTCTTAAAGTCCACATACTCAATCTTTTCAGTCCACCGCACGCCCGCAGTACATCCACCCAGGTCCTCCTCCTCTGTGAAAACCGAGGCAAAATACTCATTGAGCACCTCTGCCATTTCTATTGGTTCCATACAGACTTTCCCGCCTTCACCTTTTATAGGCCCTATTCCTTCACGTCTCACCCTTTTACTCTTCACATATTTATAGAACGCCTTAGGGTTTTCCTTAATCCTACCTGCCAAGGCCTTCTCGTGACCCCTTCTGGCTCTCCTAATTTCCTTCTTTAGTCCCTTCCTACAAGCCGTATACTCTTCTAAATCCCTATCTTCGCCAAGCTCTCTGAGCCTTTTGTACGCTTTCCTTTTCTTCTCGACTAGGTCCCGCACAGCTTTCGTGCACCACGGTTCCTTTAACCGACCAACACCTCCCTGTCTGCTCGGAATGTTGTCCTGTAGAACTCTAGACAGACATTCCTTGAAAAACTGCCACCTCTCTTCAGTACATTTCCCCGAGAATACCTCCTTCCAATTTACTCCTCTAATTTGCTGTCTAATGTCTTCATATTTCCCCTTACTCCATATAAACACTTTCTTAGCTTGGCTGATCCTCTCTTTTTCCAATGAAAGCCTAAAGGAGAGAGAGTTATGATCGCTATCCCCAAGATGCTCTCCCACTGAGAGATCTGACACCTGTTCAGGTTCATTGGTCAGTATCAGATCAAGTACAGCCTCTCCTCTTGTAGGCTTGTCCACATGCTGTGTCAGGAAACCCTCCTGAACACATCTAACGAACTCTTCCCCATCCAATCCCCTTACCCTAGGGATATTCCAATCTATGTTTGGGAAATTAAAGTCTCCCATCACAACAACTCTGCTATTACTGCATCTCTCCAGGATCTGTTTCCCTATCTGCTCCTCCACCTCCCTGTTACTATTGGGCGGCCTATAGAAAACTCCCAGCAAAGTGACCGGCCCCTTCTCACTCTGAACTTCCACCCACAGAGACTTGGTGGAAGCCCTGGATGAACCTGTATCTGGGGTCACCATTGCAGATGTCAGGGCAGCTTTCTCGAAGGTCAACCCATGGAAAGCGACTGGCCCGGATGGGGTACCCGGACGAGCACTCAGATCCTGCGCGGATCAGCTGGCGGGGGTATTCACAGACATCTTCAACCTCTCTTTACAACAATCTGAGGTGCCTATCTGCTTTAAGAAGACAAGTATCATCCCAGTACCTAAGAAAAACCAAGCAGCGTGCCTTGATGACTATCGGCCGGTGGCTCTGACATCCATCATCATGAAGTGCTTCGAAAGGTTAGTCATGGCACGAATCAATTCCATCCTCCCGGACTACCTGGAACCACTACAGCTTATCTATCGCCACAACAGATCCACAGCTGATGCCATCTTCCTGGCCTTACACTCACCCCTGGAACACCTAGATAACAAAGACACCTATGTCAGACTCCTATTTATTGACTACAGCTCAGCCTTTAATACCATTATTCCCACGAAACTCATCTCCAAACTCCGTGGCCTGGGCCTCGGCTCCTCCCTCTGCGACTGGATCCTGAACTTCCTAACTCACAGACCACAGTCAGTAAGGATAGGCAACAACACCTCCTCCACAATCATCCTCAACACCGGTGTCCCACAAGGCTCTGTTCTCAGCCCCCTACTATACTTCTTATACACCTATGACTGTGTGGCCAAATTCCTCTCCAATTCGATTTTCAAGTTTGCTGACGACACCACCGTAGTGGGTCAGATCTCAAACAATGATGAGACAGAGTACAGGAATGGGATAGAGAATCTGGTGAACTGGTGCGGCAACAATAATCTGTCCCTCAATGTCAACAAAACGAAGGAGATTGTCATCGACTTCAGGAAGCGTAAAGGAGAACATGCCCCTGTCTACATCAATGGGTACAAAGTAGAAAGGGTTGAGAGCTTCACGTTTTTATGTGTCCAGATCACCAACAACCTGTCCTGGTCCCCCCATACTGACACTATGGTTAAGAAAGCCCACCAACACCTCGACTTTCTTAGAAGACTAAGGAAATTTGGTATGTCAGTATGACTCTCACCAACTTTTACAGATGCACCATAGAGAGCATTCTTTCTGGTTGTATCACAGCTTGGTATGGCTCCTGCTCTGCCCAAGACCGCAAGAAACTACAAAAGGTTGTGAATGTAGCCCAATCCATCACGCAAACCAGCCTCCCAACCATTGACTCTGTCTATACTTCCCACTGCCTTGGCAAAGCAGCCAGCATGATTAAGGACCCCACGCACCCGGGACATTCTCTCTTTCAACTTCTTCCTTCGGGACAAAGATACAAAAGTCTCAGGACACGTAACAACTGACCCAAGAACAGCTTCTTCCCTGCTGCTGTCAGACTTTTGAATGGACTTACCTTGCATTAAGTTGATCTTTCTCGACATCCTAGCTATGACTGTAAAACTACATTCTGCACTCTCTCCTTTCCTTCTCTATGAACGGTATGTTTTGTCTGTATAGTGTGCAAGAAACAATACTTTTCACTGTATGTTAATACATGTGACAATAATAAATCAAATCAAATCTGATTGGATTAGTTAACAGTACTGAGCAGAGATACAGCCGATGCCCATCCATTGCTTGTTTTCCTGGGGTGGGGAGAGGGGGGAATGGGGGGGCGCTGGGGAGAGGGGGGTGATGGGGGGGCGGTGGGGAGGGGAGGATGGTGGGGAGGGGGGATGGGGGGGCGGTGGGGAGGGGGGATGGGGTGGTGGGGATGGGGGGTGGTGGGGAGGGGGGGATGGAGGGGCAGTGGAGAGGAGGTTCTTGCAAAAAGAGAAGCTTGAGAAGTGGAGCAATGAAAGTCTGTCTTTCGCTGCTGAATGTGTTTATTAGTCTAATTGTTTTGGAACAGGAACCAATGAAAACAGAGCCTGAGCTGAGCTGGATTCGGTCATTGTAAAGTCATCTTTACCTCATTCCTTTTGTGCCCAACGGACCTGATCTGGAATGAAGATTGGTCTGTGCAACACCTGTATTTTGGGCAGTTATTCAGAAAGACTCTGAAATGACGCACCTTCCTGGCTCAAAGCTCAGCGCTCACACCATACAGGATAAAGATTAAACGAACTAACCGTGCGTGGAACAGGCTTGTGTCCTTTGCATATGCAAACAAAAGGCTTAATGTTTGTTAGTGGCCCTTGTTCCAAGAGTTGCTTCTGGTTAATTATTGTTCATGTTGAACTTGTTTTGGGTACATTTAAATTAAGGTGAGAGGAAGTGTTATATGTCAGTTCCTATTGGTTCATTTTGGAACCCTGCGGTAGTAATATATGCAAATTGAAGCGATGTCATATAATGTAGAGCGGGAAACAGAAAGAGAAGGCAGCAACAATGGAAGAGATCACATGGCACAAATAAAGACTCAGTTTTAACCCAGTGCTTCTAAGTGTCATGTCTCCAAATACACAACAAAAACTGGCAACGAGGACTATGGACGTGTGCTTGCTGAACAATCCGAAGGAGAAATTTTAGCGATGAAGAGTTGGGAAAAGGAAACTTTTCACAGGTGCTGCGGGGAATTACCAGGCTAATGTGGATGTCAGTAAAAGATACTCTGCAGACAACTTGTAGAACTGGCTGTAACCAAAGACAGGCTGAAGCTCAATGAAGTACCTTGAATATGTAAAGAAAAGCAAGGTAGCTGGTGAGAGTGTGGTTGTGAAATGGGCAGACGGTAAACTAGCATTTGTAGAGAAATGGCGGGAGCTTTTGATGCATATGTGGAGTGACGGAGCTCTTGGTACTGAGCATTTTGACTATTTTGCATCGGTAGGCAAAATAGTTGAAGATATTACAATGCCCACTTTCCTGAGTGTGATGGGGGGAAAGTGTTTTAATCTGCTCGGCAGTTTACTGCAACCTGATAAATCCGGCACTAAGTCCTACAAACAAATTGGTTTTTCACTAAAACCCCTGATGATTTCAGAGTGCTTTAGATTCCATAAAAGAAAAAGAGGAAGGGGGAGATAATCACGCAATTTGCGGCAGTGCTTAAAAGACATGCAGAATATCGTGAGTTTGGAGACGTGCTTAATGATAACATTCATGACAGATTTGTTTGTGATCTACACAATAATGCAACACAAAAACATCTTGAGAGTAATTTCACTCTGCAGAAAGCCATTATAATCACCGTTTCCATGGAGATGGCTAAAAAGGAAGCCCAGTAATTGAGTTTGTATCGTCGAATGCACAGAATATCCATTGAATCGACACTCAAAGCCGCCAGGGCCTGGACATGTTACCGCTGTACAAAGTCAGGGCATTCTGCAGTGGAATGTTGGTGTAAAGACATGGAATGTTGAAGCTATGGGCAAAAGGGACAGATTGTGTAGAACTGCAGGAAGAAGGAGCAAAGTATGAATAAAATTAAGAAGCATGAAGAAACCAACACAGCATCTGAACAAAATGAAAGGAGAAATGTCCACGCTGTACAACAGGATCGAAAACAGCGAAGAGACCTCCAGTCAGAGGAGGAGATATCACTCAATGTGCTAGCTATCGCCGGCACTATACACAGATACTAGGTCACTCCACTGCAAATGGACAGCTAGTGAGGATGCAAGTTGACACTGAGGCAGCAGTTTCACTGGTGCCAGAAATTGTTTACAATGAGAAACTCCAACACCTTCCCCTTACAACCATCGGGATAATGGACTGAGCGGAGTTCCAGAAACACCTTCCAAACTTGGAAGACACTCTTCAGAGATTGGAAGACTGGTCTGAGAATTCACTGGGACAAATGTGAGCTTTTCCAATCGTCCGCTGAGTATTTGGACATGGGATTGATGCCACTGGCCTTCACAAATCTCCTTCTCAGGTGAAGGCCATTACAGAGGCATCTGTGCCTCAGAATATTAAACAGTTACATTCCATCCTGGGGGTTGTTGAATTATTATGGAAGATTTGTCCAAAACTTGGCAACATTTCTGAAACCATGACATAACCTCTTGTGCCAGAAGAAGAAGTGGAAATGGTGGTCGGATCAATGCACTAACACCTTCATACAAGCCAAAGAAGCATTACTTAATTCTGAAGCTCTCACGCTCTTCGATTCTACTCCACCCCCACAGTTAGCTTGTGATGCATCTCCTTATGGTGTAGGAGCAGTGGCCTCCCACACCATGCTATCAGTTAAAGAAAGACCCATTGATTTTGCTTCTCAAACTTGGAGCAAAGCTGAAAGTAACTGTGCCCCATAAGTCCATCAGAAATGGGAACAAGAGTAAGCCTTTCGGCCCCTCGAGACTGCTCCATCATTCAATCGGATCATGGCTGATCCGAAATCCCTCATATCCACTTTCCTGCCATTTTCCCATAAGCCTTGATTCCCTTACTGATCAAAAATCTATCTCTCTCAGCCTTAAACATACACAAGGACTCTCCCCCATTGCCCTCTGTTCAAAGACTCACAACCCTCTGAGAAAAGAAATTCCTTCTCATCTCAGTCTTAAATTGGTGCCCCTTTATTCTGAGGCAATGCCCTCTGGTCCTAGACTCTCCCATGATGGGAAACATCAAAGAACAATACAGCACAGGAACAGGCCCTTCGGCCCTCCAAGCCCGCGCCGCTCCCTGGTCCAAACTAGACCATTCTTTTGTATCCCTTCATTCCCACTCCGTTCATGTGGCTATCTAGATAAGTCTTAAACGTCCCGCCTCCACCACCTTGCCTGGCAGCGCATTCCAGGCCCCCACCACCCTCTGTGTAAAATACGTCCTTCTGATATCCGTGTTAAACCTACCCCCCCTCACCTTGAACCTATGACCCCTCGTGAACGTCACCACCAACCTGGGAAAAAGCTTCCCACCGTTCACCCTATCTATGCCTTTCATAATTTTATACACCTCTATTAGGTCACCCCTCATCCTCCGTCTTTCCAGTGAGAACAACCCCAGTTTACCCAATCTCTCCTCATAACTAAGCCCTTCCATACCAGGCAACATCCTGGTAAACCTCCTCTGCACTCTCTCTAAAGCCTCCACGTCCTTCCGGTAGTGTGGCGACCAGAACTGGGCGCAGTATTCCAAATGCGGCCGAACCAACGTTCTATACAACTGCAACATCAGACCCCAACTTTTATACTCTATGCCCCGTTCTATAAAGGCAAGCATGCCAAATGCCTTATTCACTACCTTCTCCACCTGTGACGTCACCTTCAAGGATCTGTGGACTTGCACACCCAGGTCCCTCTGCGTATCTACACCCTTTATGGTTCTGCCATTTATCGTATAGCTCCCCCCTACGTTAGTTCTACCAAAATGCATCACTTCGCATTTATCTGGATTGAACTCCATCTGCCATTTCTTTGCCCAAATTTCCAGCCTATCTATATCCTTCTGTAGCCTCTGACAATGTTCCAAAGTCCAACCATTTTCGTGTTGTCCGCAAACTTACTGATCACCCCAGTTACACCTTCTTCCAGATCGTTTATATAAATCACAAACAGCAGAGGTCCCAATACAGAGCCCTGTGGAACACCACTAGTCACAGGCCTCCAGCCGGAAAAAGACCCTTCCACTACCACCCTCTGTCTTCTGTGACCAAGCCAGTTCTCCACCCATCTAGCCACCTCCCCCTTTATCCCATGAGATCCAACCTTTTGCACCAACCTACCATGAGGGACTTTGTCAAACGCTTTACTAAAGTCCATATAGACGACATCCACGGCCCTTCCCTCGTCAACCATTCTACTCACTTCTTCAAAAGACTCCACCAGGTTAGCATTTACCCTGTGAAGCCCTTTAAGAATCCAATATATTTCAATGAGATCACCTCTCGTTCTTCTAAATTCCAATCAGTAGAATCCCAACCTGTTTAACCTTTCCTCATAAAACAATCCCTCCACACCGGGGACCATCCCAGTGAACCTTTTGTGAGCTGCCTCCAATGAAATAATATCTTTCCTTAAATAAGGGACCAAAACTGCTCACAGTGCTCCGGATGTGGTCTCTCCGGCACCTTGTACAGTTGCAGCAAGACTTCCTGACTCTTATACTCCAAACCCCTTGAAATAAGGGCCAACATTCCATTACCCTTCCTGATTACCTGCTGTACCTGTGTGCTAGCTTTCTGTGTTTCGTGCACAAGTTCCCCCAAGCCCCCTTTGTGTTGCAGCTTTCTGCAGTTTTTCTCCATTTAAATAATACTCTGTTCTTTTGTTCTCCCTTCCAAAATGAATAACTTCACATTTTCCCACATTATCCTCCATTTGCCAACTTTTTGATAGAACAGCGAGCATTGGCGATCATTTTCAGAGTCAGGAAATTCCTTCAGTTTTTTTCAGGGAGAGAGGTTAGATAACTGACATAAGGACATAAGAACATAAGAACATAAGAACTAGGAGCAGGAGTTGGCCATCTGGCCCCTCGAGCCTGCTCCGCCATTCAATAAGATCATGGGTGATCTTTTTGTGGACTCAGCTCCACTTACCCACCCGCTCACCATAACCCTTAATTCCTTTACTGTTCAAAAATTTATCTATCCTTGCCTTAAAAACATTTAATGAGGTAGCCTCAACTGCTTCACTGGGCAGGGAATTCCACAGATTCACAATCCTTTGTGTGAAGAAGTTCCTCCTCAACTCAGTCCTAAATCTGCTTCCCCTTATTTTGAGGCTATGTCCCCTAGTACTAGTTTCACCCGCCAGTGGAAACAACTTCCCTGCTTCTATCTTATCTATTCCCTTCATAATCTTATATGTTTCTATAAGATAGACCATCATCCACTCACTGCCAGTTTTAGACCACACATGGGAATTCTGTCACTTGTGGCAAGTAGAATGCAGAGGTGGGCATTGCTCCTGTCTGCACACACTTACACCATTAAATATCCACAATCTGCAATGGAACATAGATGGACTTTCACGATTGCCACGACCTGGCAGTTCCTCAGACTGCTCAAAGGGGAATATCTTCTACTTTGAACAAGTAGACGACACATCTGTCACTTCTAGACAAGTGACAAAACACACTTGGAGCGATCCTGTGCCTTCCGAAATGATGGATATGGTCTTACAAGGAAAGACTTCAGAACTGGGTGAGATCCTTAATGAGTACTTTGTATCGGTATTCACCAAGGAGAAGGACATGACGGATGTTGAGGTCAGGGATAGGTGCATGAACACTCTAGAGAATGTCAATATATCGAAGGAGGAAGTGTTGAGTATCCTAAATTGCATTAAGGTAGACAAGACCCCTGGGGCCGGATGGGATCGATCCCAGGTTACTGCGGGAGGCAAGGGGAGAAATAGCTGGGGCCTCAACAGATATCTTCACATCCTCTTTCACCGCAGGCGAGGTTCCAGATGAGTGGAGAATAGCCAAAGTTGTTCCCTTGTTTAAGAAAGGAAGCAGAGATAATCCAGGAAATTATAGGCCGGTGAGCCTGACATCAGTGGTGGGGAAGCTTTTGGAGAAGATACTGAGGGACAGGATATATGCAATTTGGAAGAAAATTAGTTAGTGACAGGCAGCATGGGTCTTTACGGGGAAGGTCATGTCTCACCAACTTGATTGAGTTTTTTGAAGAGGCAAAGATAATTGATGAGGGAAGGGCTGTGAATGTACTTTATCTGGACTTTAGTACGGCATTTGACAAGGTCCCACAAGGTCCCATACTGGTACAAAACCTAAAATCACATGGGATTCGGGGTGGGCTGGCTAGATGGATACAGAACTGGCTTGGTTATAGAAGTGGAGATGCCGGCGTTGGACTGGGGTAAACACAATAAGAAGTTTAACAACACCAGGTTAAAGTCCAACAGGTTTATTTGGTAGCAAAAGCCACACAAGCTTTCGGAGCTGCAAGCCCCTTCTTCAGGTGAGTGGGAATTCTGTTCACAAACAGAGCATATAAAGACACAGACTCAATTTACATGAATAATGGTTGGAATGCGAATACTTACAACTAATCAAGTCTTTAAGAAACGAAACAATGTGAGTGGAGAGAGCATCAAGACAGGCTAAAAAGATGTGTATTGTCTCCAGACAAGACAGCCAGTGAAACTCTGTGGGGGTTACAGATAGTGTGACATGAACCCAATATCCCGGTTGAGGCCATCCTCGTGTGTGTGGAACTTGGCTATCAGTTTCTGCTCAGCGACTCTGCGCCGTTGTGTGTCGCGAAGGCCGCCTTGGAGAACGCTTACCCGAATATCAGAGGCCGAATGCCCGTGACCGCTGAAGTGCTCCCCAACAGGAAGAGAACAGTCTTGCCTGGTGATTGTCGAGCGGTGTTCATTCATCCGTTGTCGCAGCGTCTGCATAGTTTCCCCAATGTACCATGCCTCGGGACATCCTTTCTTGCAGCGTATCAGGTAGACAACGTTGGCTGAGTTGCAAGAGTATGTACCGTGTACCTGGTAGATGGTGTTCTCACGTGAGATGATGGCATCTGTGTCGATGATCCGGCACGTCTTGCAGAGGTTGCTGTGGCAGGGTTGTGTGGTGTCATGGTCACTGTTCTCCTGAAGACTGGGTAGTTTGCTGCGGACAATGGTCTGTTTGAGGTTGTGCGGTTGTTTGAAGGCAAGAAGTGGGGGTGTGGGTATGGCCTTGGCGAGATGTTCGTCTTCATCAATGACATGTTGAAGGCTCCGGAGGAGATGCCGTAGCTTCTCCGCTCCGGGGAAGTACTGGACAACGAAGGATACTCTGTCCACCGTGTCCCGTGTTTGTCTTCTGAGGAGGTCGGTGCGGTTCTTCGCTGTGGTGCGTTGGAACTGTTGATCAATGAGTTGAGCGCCATATCCTGTTCTTATGAGGGCATCTTTCAGCGTCTGGAGGTGTCTGTTGCGATCCTCCTCATCCGAGCAGATCCTGTGTATACGGAGGGCTTGTCCGTAGGGGATGGCTTCTTTAACGTGTTTAGGGTGGAATCTGGAGAAGTGGAGCATCGTGAGGTTATCCGTGGGCTTGCGGTACAGTGAGGTGCTGAGGTGACCGTCCTTAATGGAGATGCGTGTGTCCAAGAATGCAACCGATTCCGGAGAGTAGTCTAAGGTGAGTCTGATGGTGGGATGGAACTTGTTGATGTCATCATATAGTTGTTTCAGTGATTGTTCACCATGAGTCCAAAGGAAGAAAATGTCATCGATGTATCTAGTGTATAGCATCGGTTGAAGGTCCCGTGCGGTGAAGAAGTCTTGTTCGAACCTGTGCATGAAGATGTTGGCATATTGAGGTGCGAATTTGGTCCCCATGGCTGTTCCGTGTGTCTGGATGAAGAACTGGTTGTTGAAGGTGAAGATATTGTGGTCCAGGATGAAGCGGATGAGATGTAAAATTGCATCTGGAAACTGGCAGTTGTTGGCGCTGAGCACTGAGGCCGTTGCAGCAATGCCATCGTCATGGGGGATGCTGGTGTAGAGTGCCGAGACATCCATTGTGACGAGGAGCGCTCCTGGTTCAACTGCTCCATGTGTGCCGAGTTTCTGTAGGAAGTCCATAGTGTCGCGACAAAAGCTGGGGGTTCTTTGTACAATGGGTTTCAGGATGCCCTCGACATAGCCGGAGAGGTTCTCGCACAGGGTCCCATTGCCCGATACGATGGGACGGCCGGGTGTGTTTGCCTTGTGTATCTTCGGGAGGCAGTAGAGATCTCCAACGCGGGGAGTACGTGGGATGAGAGCACGGAGGGTGTTCTGAAGGTCCGGATCAAAGGTCTTGATCAGAGTGTTGAGTTGACGGGTGTGTTCTTTGGTCGGATCTGCAGATAACTGTCTGTAGTGTTCCTCGTTGTTTAGTTGTCGGTACACCAGGCAAGAGTGTTCTCTTCCTGTTGGGGAGCACTTCAGCGGTCACGGGCATTCGGCCTCTGATATTCGGGTAAGCGTTCTCCAAGGCGGCCTTCGCGACACACGACGGTGCAGAGTCGCTGAGCAGAAACTGATAGCCAAGTTCCACACACACGAGGACGGCCTCAACCGGGATATTGGGTTCATGTCACACTATCTGTAACCCCCACAGAGTTTCACTGGCTGTCTTGTCTGGAGACAATACACATCTTTTTAGCCTGTCTTGATGCTCTCTCCACTCACATTGTTTTGTTTCTTAAAGACTTGATTAGTTGTAAGTATTCGCATTCCAACCATTATTCATGTAAATTGAGTCTGTGTCTTTATATGCTCTGTTTGTGAACAGAATTCCCACTCACCTGAAGAAGGGGCTTGCAGCTCCGAAAGCTTGTGTGGCTTTTGCTACCAAATAAACCTGTTGGACTTTAACCTGGTGTTGTTAAACTTCTTACTTGGTTATAGAAGACAGAGAGTAGCGGTGGAAGGGTGTTTTTCCGAATAGAGATCTGTAGCTAGTGGTGTTCCGCAGGGATCAGTGCTGGGACCTCTGTTGTTTGTAGTATATATAAATGATCTGGAGGAAAATGTGGGTAATCTGATTAGTAAGTTTGCGGATGACGTAATGATTGGTGGAGTTACTGATAATGCCAGGGATTGTCAGAAGATTCAATAGGATATAGATAGATTGAAGACTTGGGCACAGAAATGGTAGATGGAGTTTAATCCAGACAAATGCGAGGTGATGCATTTTGGAGGATCAAATTAAGGTGTGAATAATACTGTAAATGGCAGAACCCTTTGGAACATTAACATACAGAGGGATCTGGGCGTGCAAGTCCATAGTTCCCTAAAAGTGGCAACACAGGTGGCCAAGGTGATTAAGAAGCCATATGGCAGGCTTGTCTTCATCAGCCGGGGCATTGAGTACAGGAGTTGGGAAATCATGTTGCAGCTATATAGAACTTTGGTTAGGCTGCATTTGGAGTATTGCGTGCAGTTCTGGTCACCACACTACCAGAAGGATGTAGAAGCTTTTGAGAGAGTGTAGAGAAGGTTCACCAGGATGTTGCCTGGTCTCGAGGATGTTGGCTTTAAGGATCAATAAACTAAGATTGTTTTCACTGGAAAGACCAAGGCTGAGGGGGAGACCTGATAAAAGTCTCCAAAATTATGAGAGATATAGACAGGGTGGATCGTCAGAGGATTTTTCCCAGGGTGGAAGTGTCAATTACAAGGAGGCACAGGTTTAAGGTGAGAGGGGAAATGTTTAAGGGAGACGTGCGGGGGAAGTTTTTCACGCAGACAGTGGTGGGTGCCTGGAACTCGCTGCCAGGGGAGGTGGTGGAAGCAGGCACGTTTAGTACCGCTGCATCCATGGGAATGGCCTGAGGAGGCTTGCCAACATCTACATGTGGATTTTGTAAAATCTTTCAAAGAACACATGTTTTTAGTAACAATCGGTACTCACAGCACATGGCCAGAGGTCACTGTGATGACATCTACCTCAGCTGAGAAGATTATTGAGAGGCCGAGAGAAATATTTAGTGCTTTGGATTTCCTGAACAGCTGGTAAGCCACAGCGGATCTCACTTTGTCTCATAGGAAATTGAGAACTTCCTGCAAGAAAACAGCATTCGACACATTACTTCCGCACTGCGTCACCTGTTACTCATGGACCAGCAGAACGTTGCATCCAAATCATGAAATCATTCTGAAAGCGACCAAGGAACAAGGTTCATTTCTCAAACACCTTAACAAATTTGTACTGGTCTACCGGAATAGCACACATTCCACGACCAAGACCTCTCCTGCCTTACTCATGATAAAAAGGCAGCTGTGCCCCGGATTTGATCGTTTAAAACCTCCAAAAACCAAGTAGAATTGCAACAGCAACAACGAGCACAAGTGGAACAGCTGGAAGGCAAAGGTGAAACTCAGAGTTTTCAACCAAGCGCAAAGAGTTTGGGCTTAGAACGGTTCCACAGGGGAGAATGGGTTCCTGTCACTGTCCTTGCACAGATTGGACCTGTCTCGTACACAGTCCAGACCAGAGATAATGGCTAAAAATTTCCCATCTTGTCCCGCTGTTGGGAATCGTAGTGAGCGGGTGTGACGTTACTGTACCTTTAAGAGATTTTTTTTTAAATCATGCTGTCTGCAGCTCACAGCCTTAGCTGATGTCATTGTTGTCGACTTGTCTGGAGACGTCCTTTTATTGCAGCTTAAACGGAGTTTGTTTATTTGTACTGGGATGTTTATGACTCTGCATTGTTAGAAGGATGGTCATGTGCTTTTGAACAGTTTATTTTCCTTTCCAGTGAGATTAAGGTTTCATTTTCTGTTTGGCTGCAGTTAGCGTTCGAGTCTTAGAAGGGACAGCAAGTTGAAAATAAGTCTCTCTCTCTCTCTTCCTGATTTTGGAAATTCTGCTGGTCATCTGAAAGCAAGAGATTGTCTTTCTGAAGGGGGGAATCAGCTGTTGGTGGCTTGCCTGGAGTTCCTGGAGTTTTGGGAAGCTGTTCTGACTTCAAACTGCTCTGAGTCTCTCCAGAGAACAGCAGACTTCATCCATAGGACTTGAGTCCAGTATCACGTGAGCATTAGTCTATGCTGTGTTAAACCTGTGAAAAGGGTCTTTTGTCTATGGGATTGGTTTGGTTGGAACACATTAAATTTTTTGTTAAGGGTTATACATTATCGTGGTTGTTTTGTTTCTTGTTTGTAATTGATAAAAGTTCTTGCTAATTTTCTTACTATAAAAGCTGACTATGTTCTTAAATAAACTTTGTTTGATAAAAGCTCCCTAGTGGCTCACTTGAATCAAAACTGAAGTGAAACCTATCATGCTTACCCGAGCCAAATACAAGATGCAAAACTGATGATCCAGACGGGCTCCAGAAAACACTTTGGAGTTTCTGAGCTGAACCGTAGCGGCGGGACAGAAAGTTCAGCGGACCATTGAGTTTGGACGTGAATTTCTGGACTTGGTGTGTGTGTGGCCAGAGAATCCCGCCCGACATTATCGAGAGGAGACATGGAGACCAGTTACTGGCTGGAAAAACAGATGCGATCGGAGTGGAGCCTGTTGGAACTTCATATTCAGACTTACCTAGTCAGGACTTCCCTACAACCCTGACACCACCAAACATCATGGAGGGAGTCAATATCTCACCCTCTGTTTAGACACCAAAACAATCTCTGGTTCCTATGTCAATGCCGGTTGAATCAACCACTGATGACGTTAGTGCAAAGATGAAGATGCCAGGGGTTCGATGCTAAACATTCCGATGACTTCCAGACCATCTGGCTCATTAATAAGGGAAAGTCGCCATAGTCCAGATGACCATAGGCTGCTCTCCCCTATGAGGGAGAGAGCTGACTGATGGTGATTTAACCCGAGGGTCACCACACCTCAGGTGGAGGGCAAGGTTGAGAAGGTGGGGCCTCCATGAATACCCTCAGCCACTTTGGGAATTGAACCCACGTTGTTGGCATTGCTACCCAGCCGACCGAGCTAAACTGACCCCCACTTATTTTGGTATCGTTCCTGGGGGTGTTTCACTTCAGGTGGGAGGAACTGTTATGTCTTTGTTCCTATTGGCTTATTGTGGAGTAATATATGCAAAGGGAAGTGATGTTATGAGGTGGGAAACAGAGGGATGACACACTACAGACTTGGTTCAATTTGAACCCCGTGTTTCAGAGCATCACAACTCCAAATACGCAGCAAATGGCGCTGAGTAATGATGCTCATTTGCAGAGTCAGTGCAGACTGGATGGGCCGAATGGCTCCTTCTGTGCTGAAATGATTCTGTGATTTTGGCAAAACTTGATTTATGCACTGAATACATTGCACCCATAAAGCTGAAAACATCCACTGTCATTGGGGGGTTTGTGCCAATGACGCCAACATCAAGAAAAATCCCATCATGTAGAATCAGCCCGACAATACGAGGCAATGTTAACACTTGTTGTAAATCAGGAAAGGTAAAACATGAGTTCCTAAAATGCTGGTTACAGGATGAACAAGGCCGAGTCTGCATTGTGTAAAGATCAGCAACATTAGCAGCGCCCGTTTACGTGTCGTTCCCACAGCTGCAGGAAACCCAGATTAAAAGGTGCCAGCCTGCTGGCCAGAGGAGCAGCTGTACAAACTGTTCTCAGCTCTCGGCCCCCATGGGGCCAACAGCTTGAGGTTGGGGGCTGTGAGGGAGGGTCTGCAGTGAACCCAGAGGTCAATAGAGGGTGTTCCTGGCACCCCCTCAGATCAAAGAAGTTTAACTGAGTGATGAGGAGTTCATAGAATCATAGAATCCCAACAGTGCAGAAAGAGGCCATTTGACCCATCGAGCCTGTACTGACAGCAATCCCACCCAGACCCTATCCCCATAACCCCATGTATTTGGGGTTAACCTCCCTGACACTAAGGGGCAATTTAGTACGGGAGTTAACACGGGGATGATTTTTAAAGGGGGAGTTTATTCGTCTGCTGTTTATTCAACCTGGTTAATATGTCACTGAATAATAAAAACAGAAAGTGCTGGCAATCTCTCAGCCGGTCGGACTGCGCCTGTGGTGAAGGAGTGAACGGGGTTTTACTGGCAGGGTGAGCTGTGGGCCAGCATTCTGCCCAATCGCCCGGGTGGGATAGAGTCAAACATCCCCCAACATTGCAGCTCAATGGCCTTTCTCAGTCTATCCTCCACTCATTCAGTGGCCTCCTTTGAACAATGAGGAACGAGACCAATATGTTTTGTTACAGCCGAGAGGAATGGTGAGGAAATAGGTCAAAGCTGGAGGTGAAAGGCAGCATCCTATTGAAGACACATCTCCAGGATCTACATGATGTCATCTGTTTGCTGCTGCTACTTTTGCCCGATTATTATCTATTGTTGCAGCAGCAGGATGGCGGCATTCTGCATGATGTAATATAACAAACAAAACGCCAGGCTGCGGAGGTCATTCAATCCATTGTAAGAGGCACAGAATGGCTTGATTCTGTAAATGAGAACCCCATGTTATTCTGCCATTACACCGATGAACAACTGCTAGTGTGTGTGAGCTGGCAAAGTGCCATAACGGCTAAGTTTGCATAGCAACCCCTTGTTGCCTTGGTGAGGCCAGGATAAGGCCTTTAAATGTGTGTTTGCATAAATTTGCAACACTCATGAAGCCGACACCTCCCTTTGCACCATTTTAAAGGTGGAACCATCTTGTGTGCTGCTTCCTGGCATTTACAAAATGCACGTACACCTTAATTAGAAGTAAGCTTGAAAAAAATAGGGACAGCCAGGCTGTACACAATGTGTGGTTCTTTCATTGTTAACTGCCCCCAGACTCAATCAGAATGCAAACTAGTTTATATTTGAATCATCTCACATTTGGTAAATTAATATTCGAGAGAATTATAATCCTTGGTATTAAAACAGCAAAAATAATGGCTATTTAGCTCTGAATAATGTTCTCTGAATTCCCTACGACCTATAGAAATATCACAGCTCAAACAGATCTGAATTCTGAAATCCTGTCGGCACGCTTCACTGAGGCAACAAGGACGTGACATTCTGGTCATTGTGACATTTAAGGAGTTGAAGAGGAGGCAAGGTTTACTGCTCAGGTTCTGGTGTTAATAAAATATAAAAGAATTGAGCTCTTGTTTTTACCCTTTTCCAGGTGTTGGTTGGACACTGCAATCAAATTAGGTTGAGAATGAAGGTTTAAAACCCGCTCAGCTGAGTGCAGGTCATTGCTGCTTTGCAGAACGAGGAAAGGTGTCCCACCTGTGAAGTGGGTGATGTGTGATTGGGTGAAGCTGCTGGAAGATCCACATCACGAACCCTGAGCTGCTGCGAAAGACTTTGAGAAATGGTTTCCTTCTCCTGTGTTACTCGGCATTGAGACCCTGTTCCTATGGTAACAGCTTTGCCCTCGTGCTAATGCTCCAGAATAACAGAGTTCAGGTCGTACATGATCTGAAAGCTAATTTTGGTTCAATTGGTTTCTCCTTTCCCGATATTTCATTTCATCTGACATTTTGGGCTAAGATTTCCTCAATGTGCTTTCTTCCTGTCCTTGGCAATGACAGCTCAGTACCCCGAGAATCTTACTCCTATCCATCAAAACATGGGCTGAATCCAAACAGAAAGCAAGCACATTGTGGAACAGAAGCTCTGTTCCTTCCTTAGTCCCTCATTATCTGCCTGAAGTTGTGAATATCAAAGGTGAAGCAATCTCACAATCATTGTCTAACCACACTTCACAATCATTCAATCGCTGTAAAGCACTTTGAGACATCCAGTGAGAGGTGGGGAAAGGCACTATATAAATGCAAGCTTTATATATAAAAACCTGATGTGGACTCCTTTTATGTAACAGATTCTGATGTCATAAAAAGGCAGGTGATGAGGGTGGCACTGCTGCCTCACAGCGCCATGAACCTGGGTTCGATTCCCGGCTTGGGTCACTGTCTGTGCGGAGTTTGCACATTCTCTCCGTGTCTGCATGGGTTTCCTCCGGGTGCTCTGGTTTCCTCCCACATGTCCAAAGATGTGGGGGTTGGGTGGACTGGCCATGCTAAATTGCCCCTTAGTGTCAGGGGGACTAGCAAATGCATGGGGCTATGGGGATAGGGCCTGGGTGGGATTGTGGTCGGTGCAGACTCGATGGGCTGAATGGCCTCCTTCTGCACTGTAGGATTCTATGATCATAGAATCATAGAAATCATAGAATCATGATGTAGAGATTCAGTACAGGTCTCAATAAGGAAACATTTTTAAAATTGCAAAATAATTGCTACAAAACACAAAAAATAGTGAGCAGATTTTACGCTGCTCGGTCAGGGAATGCACCTGACACAGAGTGAGGTCATCACGCACTCCAGCAATATTTCAGCCAGTGGGCGCGGGTGAGATTTGGAAGTGCGCTCACCAACAATCAAGCAGCAATTTAACCCATTGAGGGGCTGACTGAACACGATTTGCCGCGGCCCGTCTGCATTTACAGTTAGCGGGTGGGCCGCCTGGCCAGGCAGCTTTTAACGTTTAAGCTTCAGCTTCACTCCAGGGCGGGCTGAAATGTCCGGCTGAAATACAACGTCACAAGATGTCTGGGGACTGAGGCCTCTGTTTGAATCTGCTGCCCAGACACACATTGCAGAGCTTTCCCAGGTCTACAGCCCCCTGAGACAGATCCACAACGGCTGCCCCCCCAGAGGGAAACGCCAGCCTGAACCCTCCCTTTATTCAGAGCCCACCTGATGCGCGTTATCACACACGAGGCTCGATGCTCAGGAAATAAAGACTTTTATTTGCTGTAACGAAGCAGCTAACAATTATATACACGATCCCAGACTGAGGGCTCCCAGCCAGAGCAGGGACCTTTATACCTCTCCCAGGAGGCGGAGCCCGACTGGGATGTACCACAACACTACAATACAAAGGTGTAACAACCCCACCCTAACCCCAACAGCAACAATAGCACAACCCATCCCTAACCCAACAGCAACATATGTACATCCTTGTAGTACTGGCCAGACCCTGGCTCAGTACTATCCAGTGGGAACCAATGATGGTTCACCACATTCACCCCTCCTTTGAGAACAAAGGCCGGCGGGGTACAAAAAACAGAATAATTTGTCATCAGTCTATAAGTTCAGACGGTCAGGGGGACCGCACCGTCGTTGTGACCTCCTCAATACCGGCGATGACACCGGGGTAGGCACTTGCGGTGGCGTTCTCCCCAAGGTGATGTCCAGCTCTTCCTCCACAGACTCACAGGCCCGTTGACCCTGAGGTGACGGTAGTCCATGGAGTCCCGACACGCCCTGAAGTGGCGACCATCCTCTGGCCTCAGGCAAGCTGTACACGGGAGTAAAAGGGTTAAGCAATGGTCCCGATGCTGCCCACGCCGGGTCCGGGGGAGAAACAAGAGTTAAGGGGTTTGTAACAGGGGGTATGGGAGCGACAGGGGTTGCTACGTCCCCTGCTGGCGCCAGGTCTTGGATCGAGACCGTGTCCTCTCGCCCGTCAGGGTATGCCACATAGGCATACTGAGGGTTGGCGTGGAGGAGATGGACCTGTTCGACCAACGGGTCGGACTTGCGGGCCCTTACATGTCGCCGCAGGAGGACGGGTCCTGAGTACGTCAACCAAGACGGTAATGAGGTCCCCGAGGAAGACTTCCGAGGGAATGAAAACATCCTCTCATGGGGAGTAGCATTGGTTGCCGTACACAGGAGGGAGCGAATAGAATGGAGCGCATCAGGGAGCACCTCTTGCCAACGGGAGATTGGAAGGCTTTTTGATTTCAACGCCAGTAAGACAGCCTTCCAGACTGTAGCATTCTCATGTTCCACCTGTCCGTTACCCCTAGGGTTGTAGCTCGTGGTCCTACTAGAGGCAATCCCGTATGAGAGCAGGAATTGCCTCAAGTCATCGCTCATGAATGACGAGCCTCTGTCGCTGTGAATGTAGCCGGGGTACCCGAACAGGGTAAAGAGATCACGGAATGCCTTGATAACCGTGGCAGCGGATGTATCAGAGCAGGGAACAACAGAAGGGAACCTAGAGTACTCGTCAATGATGTTGAGGAAGTACACATTCCGATCTGTTGAGGGAAGGGGACCCTTAAAATCGACACTCAGTCTCTCGAAGGGACGAGTGGCCTTGACTAAATGTGCCCGGTCAGGTCGGTAAAAGTGCAGTTTGAATTCCGCGCGAACCCGACAGCTTCTTGTTACGGACCTGACGTCCTCCACCGAGTAGGGCAGGTTGCGGGCTTTTATAAAGTGGTAGAGCCGAGTGACCCCAGGATGGCATAGGTCATTATGGAGAGCCTGCCAACGGTCCTCCTGTATACTGGCGCATGTTCCACGTGAGAGGGCATCCGAGGGCTCATTGAGTTTCCCTGGACGATACATGATGTCATAGTTATAGGTGGAGAGTTCAATTCTCCACCGCAAGATCTTGTCATTCTTGATCTTGCCCCTCTGCGTGTTATTAAACATGAACGCCACGGACTGCTGGTCCGTGATCAGGGTGAACCGTTTTCCCGCCAAGTAATGGCGCCAGTGCCTGACGGCCTCCACAATGGCCTGGGCCTCCTTTTCCACCGCTGAATGCCGGATTTCGGGGCCTTGGAGGGTGCGGGAAAAAAATGCGACGGGCCTGCCCGCCTGGTTAAGTGTGGCGGCCAGGGCGAAATCAGATGCATCGCTCTCCACCTGAAAGGGGATGGACTCATCAACAGCGTGCATCGTAGCTTTCGCGATGTCGGCTTTTAGTTTATCGAAGGCCAATCGGGCCTCTGGCGTTAGGGGAAAAGTCGTGGACTTAATGAGCTGACGGGCTTTGTCCGCGTAATTGAGAACCCACTGCGCATAATAAGAGAAGAAGCCTAAGCATCTTCTCAGTGCTTTTGCACTAGTGGGCAGGGGAAGTTCAGAAAGGGGGCGCATACGGTCTGGATCATGGCCAATGACCCCATTTTCCACCACGTATCCTAGGATGGCTAAACGGTGCGTACGGAACACACACTTCTCCCTGTTGTAGGTCAGGTTCAGGCGAGATGCAGTGCGTAGGAAATTCAGGAGATTCGTGTCGTGGTCCCGCTGGTCATGGCCGCAGATGGTGACATTATCCAGATACGGGAAGGTAGCCCGCAGCCCGTTCTGGTCCACCGTTCGGTCCATAGCACGCTGGAAGACCGAGACCCCATTGGTGACACCAAAGGGAACCCTGAGAAAGTGATACAAGCGACCATCCGCCTCAAAAGCCGTGTATTGTCGGTCCTCTGGGCGAATGGGGAGTTGGTGGTAGGCAGACTTGAGGTCTATGGTGGAGAACACCCGGTACTGCGCAATCTGATTGACCATATCAGATATGCGCGGGAGGGGATACGCATCCAGCTGCGTGTATCGATTAATGGTCTGACTATAGTCAATGACCATCCGGGGTTTGTTCCCGCTCTTGACCACCACGACCTGCGCCCTCCACAGACTAGCGCTGGGTTGTATGATCCTTTCTTTGAGGAGCCGCTGAACCTCAGATCGAATGAAGATCCGATCCTCAGCGCTGTAACGCCTACTCTTAGTCGCAATGGGCTTGCAGCCTGGCACAGGATTCTGGAACAGGGAGGATGTGGTGATCTTCAGCGTCGAGAGGCTACAGGCGGGGTGCGTTGGGCAATTTGGAGGCTGCTGTTCTCCCACTGAAAGTGAAGGGAGTGGCCCACCATACTGTAGGGTTACACTCCTCAAGTGGACCATGAAGTTAAGTCCGAGAAGTATTGGCGCGCAAAGGTGCGGCAACACTAGGAGCTTGAAACGCTTGTAAACTGTGCCTTGCACCGTTAAAGTTACCACGCAACTCCCTAGCACGGTGACAGACCGGGACCTCGATGCCATAGAAATTGTCTGTTTGGCAGGTTGAATCCGGAGTCCACACCGCTTCACAGTGTCTGGGTGGATAAAGCTCTCAGTGCTCCCGCTGTCAAACAGACAATAAATCAAGTGGTCATTTACCTGGATGTTCATCATAGATTTGTCAAGTCTATGAGGCTTGGCCTGGTCCAGGATGATCGACGCCACCATTGGTTCATGAGTGCCACTGCGGGCAGCTGAAATCGACGAGGATGACCCTTGCTGGTCATTCGCGGTCGGTGCCGACCAACATGGCCGCTCCCATAGGTCGCACGTGGGTGATGGCGCCAAACTCAGCGACCCCTGGTGGTCACACTTCTCCGACTCCATCGACCGTAATGGCGTCATCCTGGCCTCGCACGTGGACGAAACCCTCGATGATTTTGACGACGAAGAACCGGGCTCTGAGGAATCGCAGGCCGCACTGCCGTTCCTAGATTTAGATCGGCACACTTTTGAATAGTGCCTCTTCTTAGCGCAGGTGGAGCACAACACAGCCTTAGCGGGACACCGTTGCCGAGTATGCTTCGCTCCGCCACAGAAGTAACACCGCGGGCCGCCCGGAGCTGCTGCCGTCGTCTGGCCCGAGTGTGAGCCACGCCATTACGCAGCATTTCGAACCCGAGGGACGAGGAGGGATTGGCGACTGCTCCTGCCATGTTGTCTCCACGTGGTCTTCAGGATACAATACTAAGCTTTTGGAGGCCGTCTCCAGCATCTCTGCTCGCTCGATTGCCTGGGTAAGGTCAAGGTTACCTTTCTCCAGTAGTTTAAGTCGAATGTACGACGATCCGACTCCCGCCACAAACGCATCTCGGGCGAGGTCGTTCATGCTCTGCTCAGCCGACACAGCTTTGCAGTTACAGCCCCTGGCTAGCTGTAGGAGCTCGTTCGCGTATTCCTCCATCGTTTCGCCGGACTGCCGTCGTCGAGTGGCTAAGAGGTAATGACGTGTATTTCGTTGGACGGTTTGATATAACGCTTCTTCAGAAGCTCGAGGACCTTTGTGTAATCGGTGGCCGCACGGATCGCGAGGTAGACAGTGTCGCTTACCCTCGCATGGAGGACCCGGAGTCTGTCATCATCTGTGGTGACCGCTGCGGAGGCTGCCAGGTAGTCTTCGAAACACTTCAGCCAGGGGTCGAAGGTGTTAGAGGCGCCCACCGCACGTGGATCTAGTGTAAGGCGTTCAGGCTTCAGTATCTGCTCCATACTCTCTTTTTTTTCTCTTCGACGAGAGTTTATTTACAGCAAATAAAATTGATGCGCGTTATCATACACGAGGCTCGATGCTCAGGAAATAAAGGCTTTTATTTGCTGTAACGAAGCAGCTAACAATTATATACACGATCCCAGACTGAGGGGTCCCAGACAGAGCAGAGACCTTTATACCTCTCCCAGGAGGCGGAGCCCGACTGGGATGTACCACAATACTACAATACAAAGGTGTAACAACCCCACCCTAACCCCAACAGCACCAAGTAGCACAACCCATCCCTAACCCAACAGCAACATATGTACATACTTGTAGTACTGGCCAGACCTTGGCTCAGTACTATCCAGTGGGAACCAACGATGGTTCACCACACCACCCTCTGCCCACCCTCCCTGGTAACACTCAGCCTATCTCAGTGCATGTTTCATAGAATCCTTACAGTGCTGAAGGAGGCCATTCAGCCCATTGAGTCTGCACTAACCACAATCTCACCCAGTCCTTATTCCCACAGCCTTCGTGTGCCCTGCCAATCCCCCTGACACTAATGGTCAATTTAGCATGGCCAATCCACCTAACCCGCACCTCTTTGGACATGTGGGAGGAAAGCAGAGCACCCGGAGGAAACCCATGCAGACACGGGGAGAACGTGCAAACTCCACACACACAGTGACCCAAGCCGGGAATAGAACCCGGGTTCCTGGCGCTGTGTGGCAGCAGTGCACACAAGGTGCCCGTTAACTGGTCAGCCAGCGGGAATCCATGTTCCAAGGTGCATGGCAGCTGGAAGCGTATTTTGCATCTATCTCTGGGATTGCTGAGTGTGTGCGCCGGACAGATGGAAACTTCCGACCCATGTTTGTGTTCTCCCTTGTCAAACCTTTCCACCCATTCAGAACAAAGGTCAGTGCAGGGAACTCACCTTCTCTGCTTAGTGGGAATCGACATCGGGTCATGATTGACGTAACTCAGGATGAATGCAAATGATGATGGAAATTCACAAATAGCAAGCTTCTCTCAACTGTACCTCCAGCGTGTCACTAATCCTGGGGATTTTCTCCAAAAAGCAAGGCAACTTACCTGCCATCATTGCACTGAGACATACAAGGAAATTACAGGTCCTAACAATTTTATTGACTGTTGATGTTGACCACAAGCCCCTTTAAAAAAACCCACTGAAAGAACGTGATCTAAATGATAAGCTGTCATGTTTTATTCAGATTTATGCAGCATTTCACCTGTAAGTAATGATGTCAGTGATACGCTTCCGGCTGTTTAGTAAATCATGGGTTACGTCATCGTCAATGCAGCAATCTCACAGATCAAAGGCCTTGCTTGTGTTTCTAGCCCAGAGTTCCACCTCCAGCAATGATTCCAGTGGGCATTGTTGGCAAGGTCACTATTGTTGCCCATCCCTAGATGCCTTGAGAAAGTGGTGGTGAGCTGACTTCTTGAACCATTGTCATCCATGGGGTGTAGGTGCACCCATAGTGCTGTTAGGGAGATAATTCCAGGATTTTGACCCAGCGACTGTGAAGGAATAGTGATATATTTCCAATTCGGTCTGGTTTGTGACCGGGAAACTTTTCTGGTATCTAATTTGTGTCCTCCATTGTGAAAATAGAACCAAAGTATGTATTTAGCTGGTCAGCCATTTCTTGGTTTCCCATTCTAAATTCCCCTGTTTCTGACTGTAAGGGACCTACATTTGTAGGTCATCATTTTGACGTGATGGCTCAGTGGTTAGCACTGCTGCCTCACCATGCCAGGGACCCAGGTTCAATTCTGGCCTTGGGTCACTGTCTGTACAGTGTTTGCACGTTCTCCCTGTGTATGCGTGTGTTTCCTCCGAGTGCTCCAGTTTCCTCCCACAGTCCAAAGATGTGCGGGTTAGATGGATTGGCCATGCTAAATTGCCCGAGTGTTCAAAGATATATAGCTTATGGGGGATTAGTGGGGTAATATGTGGGGTTATGGGGATAGGGCAGTGGGTAGGCCTGAGTAAGATGTTCTGTTGGAGAGCTGGTGCAGTCTCTATGGGTTGACTGGCCTTCTTCTGTACTGTAGAGATTCTATGAAGTGGGGAAGTTCGCCGATGATTGCACAATGTTCAGCACTGTTCGCGACTCCTCAGATACTGAAGCGGTCCATGTTCAAATGCAGCAAGATCTGGACAATATCCAGGCTTGGGCTGACAAGTGGCAAATAACATTCATGCCACACAAACGCCAGGCAGTGACCATCTCCAACAAGAGAGGATCTAACCATCTTCCCTTGACATTCAATAGCATTACCATCGCTGAATCCCCCACTATCAACATCCTGGGGGTTACATAATAAGAACATAAGAACATAAGAAATAGGAGCAGGAGTAGGCCATCTAGCCCCTCGAGCCTGCCCCGCCATTCAATAAGATCATGGCTGATCTGACGTGGATCAGTACCACTTACCCGCCTGATCCCCATAACCCTTAATTCCCTTACCGATCAGGAATCCATCCATCCGCGCTTTAAACATATTCAGCGAGGTAGCCTCCACCACCTCAGTGGGCAGAGAATTCCAGAGATTCACCACCCTCTGGGAGAAGAAGTTCCTCCTCAACTCTGTCTTAAACCGACCCCCCTTTATTTTGAGGCTGTGTCCTCTAGCTTTAACTTCCTTACTAAGTGGAAAGAATCTCTCCGCCTCCACCCTATCCAGCCCCCGCATTATCTTATAAGTCTCCATAAGATCCCCCCTCATCCTTCTAAACTCCAACGAGTACAAACCCAATCTCCTCAGCCTCTCCTCATAATCCAAACCCCTCATCTCCGGTATCAACCTGGTGAACCTTCTCTGCACTCCCTCCAATGCCAATATATCCTTCCTCATATAAGGGGACCAATACTGCACACAGTATTCCAGCTGCGGCCTCACCAATGCCCTGTACAGGCAATTGGTTACCATTGACCAGAAACTGAACTGGACTAGCCATATAAATACTGTGGCTACAAGAGCGGGTCAAAGGCTGGGAAAGTCTCAGCAGGTAACTCACCTCCTGACTCCACAATGTCCAGCACAAGTCTGGAGTGTGATGGAATATTCTCCACTTATCTGCATGAGTGCAGCTTCAACAACACTCAAGAAGATCAACATCATCCAGGACAAAGCAACTCATCCATCAATTCTCTCCAGCACCCAATGGCCTCAATGTGTATTATTTACAAGATGCACTGCAGGACTTGTCAAACCTTCTTCAACAGCACCTTCCAAAGATTTAACCTCCATAACCCAGAAGGACAAAGCAGCAGCTACAGGGGAACATCGTCATTCGCAAGTTTCTATGCTGAGATTTTCCAGCATTTTCTCTTTTGGTTTCAGATTCCAGCATCTGCAGTAATTTGCTTTTCTTTATTGAAGGAAATCAGTATTAGTAGAGAAATGGTGTTGGGGAAATTGATGGGATTGAAGGCCGATAAATCCCCAGGACCTGATAATCTACATCCGAGAGTTCTAAGGAAGTGGCCCAGGAAATAATGGATGTGTTGGTGGTCATCTGCAATTATGCAGGGCCTTGGTGAGGCCACACCTGGAGTATTGTGCGCAGTTTTGGTTTCCTTATCTGAGGAAGGATGTTCTTGCGATTGAGGGAGTGCAGCGAAGGTTTACCAGGCTGATTCCTGGGACAGTGGGACTGACATATGAGGAGAGATTGAGTCGGTTAGGAATATATTCGCTGGAGTCCAGAAGAATGAGGGGGGATCTCATAGAAACCTATAAAATTCTAACAGGACTAGATAGGGTGGATGCAGGAAGGATGTTCTCAATGGTGGTGAGTCCAGAGTCAGGAGTCACAGTCTGAGGATGCAGAAAGAGATGAGGAGAATTTTTTTTACCCAGAGAGTGGTGAGTCTGTGGAATTCACTACCATAGAAATAGGTTGAGGCCAAAACATTGTATTTTCAAGAAGGAGTTAGATATAGCTCTGGGGGCCGAAGGGATCAAAGGATATGGGGGGAAGGCGGGATCAGCCTATTGAGTTGGACAATCAGCCACGATCATACTGAACAGCAGAGCAGTCTTAAAGGGCCGAATGGCCTCCTTCTGCTCCTATTTTCTATATTTCTGTGTTCTGGGACTGAGATGATTGACCTCCAACCACCACAACCATCTTCTTTGTGCCGGGGATGACTCCAACCAGTGGAGAGGTTTCCTCCTGATTCCCACTGAGTCCAGTTTTGCTCAGGCTCCTTGATGCCACACTCGGTCAAATGCGGCCTTGATGTCAAGAGCTGTCGCTCTCACCACCGCGCCCCCCCCCCCCCACCCCCCCCCCACCCCCGTCAGTTACAATTCCTGTGGCGAGTGGGATGGGAAAATCCCCCCTGAGTGTCATTGAGCAGGTTATTTCTGAGCAGGTGCTTCTTGATCGCACTGCTGATGACCCCTTCCATCACTTTACTGATGGTCGAGAGTAGACTGGGTGATAATTGGCCGGGTTGGATTTGTTCTGTTCCTTGTGGACAGGACATACCTGGGCAATTTTCCACATTGTTGGGTAGATGTCAGTGTTGTAGCTGCACTGAAACAGCTTGGCTCGGAGCGCGGCTAGTTCTGGAGCACATGTCTTCAGTACCATTGCTGGAATATTGTCATTTGCAGGATCCAGTGTCTTCAGCCATTTCCTGATGTCCAGAGTGAATGGAATTGGCTGAAGGTTGACACCTGTGATGCTGGGGACCTCTGGAAGAGGCCAAGATGGATCATCCACTCAGCACTTCTGGCTGAAGGCTGTTGCAAATATTTCAGTCTGATCTTGTGCTTTAGTTGTTTAATTGTCTGTCATCGATTCTGTGGCAGAATTGTAGAGCTTTGATTTTATCCATTAGTTGTGGGATTGTTTAGCTCTGTCTAACATGCGGTTCCTTTGATTGAGCATGCACGTACCCCTGGATTGTGTAGGTCTGTCCATTATCCCAGTTGTGGAATATTTTGACAGTAACCTGTAGCCTGACCACACAGCCAGCTGTGTGTCACTGTAATGCATTGTCCTGGTACATTAAAGAATCATTTTTGTCTTTGTTAGCTCCATCTTTGATTTCTATGGAAATGTAACTGGTCATTACAGGAATTAACATGAGGCTGTTCCCAGCTGGATAATCAGAATTTAGTGAAACTGAATTGAATGCAGCAACATCTCTCAGAGACTCATTCACAGTACGGACAGATTAATGGTCTTGTCAACCTCTGGTCACTTTGCTCAAGTGATTACTTCCCAGGTCTTACCTCAGAGCACTGGGCAGTTATTAAACCACAGAAGCCATCGCACTGAATTTAATCCTCAATTAAGTCAGCAATTTCAGTGAGCCAACCTGTGTAGCCAATAGGGCCAACTCATCATCAGAGATTTGTCAGTCTAACGCCAATGACAGTCCAAACTGGGACCTGATGCCATGGATGAGAATCTTACTGTCCAGGCTAAAACACAATGCAACAGATGGCTTTGACAATTCTGTACTTAACCACATTACAGGAAGCTTTTTAGAGTTTATTTATCAGTGTCACAAATAGTCTTACATTAACACTGCAATGAAGTTATTGTGAAAATCCCCGAGTCGCCACACTCCGGCGCCTGTTCGGGTACACTGAGGGAGAATTTAGCACGGCCAATGCACCCTAACCAGCACGTCTTTCGGACCTGGGAGGAAACCGGAGCACCCGGAGGAAACTCACGCAGACACGGGGAGAATGTGCAGACTCGGCACAAACAGTGACCCAAGCCGGGAATTAAACCCGGGTCCTTGGCACTGTGAGGCAGCAGTGCTAACCACTGTTCCACCATGCCGGTAGCCAGTAATAGAAATCAAACTGCGTGTAGAGTCAGCAGGTATGGATTCAGATCAACGATTGGAAATATTAGGAATTTGTGGTATGAATGAACCAGTGAACAGCTGATTGGCAGAGAGAAGTGATTCTCATTGTAACTCGGAAATGGCAAGGCACTAAACCAACACTTTATCGCTGTCTGAAGATAATAATTCTGTCCCAAAAACTGCAGTTAATACAGTGGAACTTGGTGAAATTACTCTAGAGACTGATAGCCAAGTTCCGCACACATGAGGACAGCCTCAACCTGGATCTTGGGTTCATGTCACACTATCTGTAACCCCCATGACTTGCCTGGCCTTGCAAAATCTCACTAACTGTCCTGGCTGGAGACAATACACATCTATGATTTCTATGATCTCTTTAACTTGTGTTTAACCCTGTCTCCACTCACATTGTCTGTACCTTTAAGACTTGATTGCCTGCAAAGGCTCGCATTCCAACCATTATTTTGTAAATTGAGTTTGTGTCTTTATATGCCCTGTTTGTGAACAGAACTCCCACTTACCTGACGAAGGAGCAGCGCTCCGAAAGCTAGTGGCTTTTGCTACCAAATAAACCTGTTGGACTTTATCTTGGTGTTGTGAGACTTCCTACTGACATCTTACAGACATCTACTCTAACCAGGGAGAAGGTACTCAGTAAACTGAAGGGTTTAAAAGTAGCCAAGTTCCTGGGACCTGATGGCCTGCACCCTAGGGTGTTAAAGGAAGTGACAGCAGAGACAGTGGATGCACTGGTTATGATATTCTGGAAAAGTACCGGTGGAATGGAAACATGCCAATGTGATGCCTTTATTTTTTTTTTGTATTTTTATTCCAATTCAATCAAATCAAGTCCAATTCAGAGTCTCAACAAGTTGAGACATTCCCGATCCAAGCTGACAAGACAGGGCTCTCACCTCCTGTCTTGGGCTTGATCGACATGATCCAATCTGATTGGAGTAGGATTAGCTCCTCCTCCAAGACTTGATCTCTTTTGCATCTCAGCACTGACACTCTGACAGTGCGGCACTCCCTCAGCACTGACCCACTGACAGTGCGGCACTCCCTCAGCACTGACCCTCTGACAGTACAGCACTCCCTCAGTACTGACCCTCTGACAGTGCAGCACTTCCTCAGTACTGACCCTCTGACAGTGCGGCACTCCCTCAGTACTGACCCTCTGACAGTGCAGGACTTCCTCAGTACTGACCCTCTGACAGTGCGGCACTCCCTCAGTACTGACCCTCGGACAGAGCAGCAATTCCTCAGTACTGACCCTCTGACAGTGCAGCACTTCCTCAGTACTGACCCTCTGACAGTGCGGCACTCCCTCAGTCCTGACCCTCTGACAGTGCAGCGCTCCCTCAGTATTGATCCTCTGACAGTGCAGCATTCCCTAAGTACTGACCCTCTGACAGTGCGGCACTCCCTCAGTACTGACCCTCTGACAGTGCAGCACTCCCTCAGTACTGACCCTCTGACAGTGCGGCACTCCCTCAGTACTGACCCTCTGACAGTGCAGCACTTCCTCAGTACTGACCCTCTGACAGTGCGGCACTCCCTCAGCACTGACCATCTGACAGTACAGCACTCCCTCAGTACTGACCCTCTGACAGTGCGGCACTCCCTCAGTACTGACCCTCTGATAATGCAGCACTCCCTCAGTACTGACCCTCTGACAGTGCAGCACTCCCTCAGTACTGACCCTCTGACAGTGCGGCACTCCCTCAGTACTGACCCTCTGATAATGCAGCACTCCCTCAGTACTGACCCTCTGACAGTGCAGCACTCCCTCGGTACTGACCCTCTGATAATGCAGCACTCCCTTAGCACTGACCCTCTGACAGTGCGGCACTCCCTCAGTACTGACCCTCTGACAGTGCAGCATTCCCTCAGCACTGGCCCTCTGACAGTGCAGCACTCCCTCAGTACTGACCCTCTGACAGCGCGGCACTCCCTCAGCACTGGCCCTCTGACAAAGAACAAAGAACAGTACAGCACAGGAAACAGGCCCTTCGGCCCTCCAAGCCTGTGCTGCTCCTTGGTCCAACTAGACCAATCGTTTGTATCCCTCCATTCCCAGGCTGCTCATGTGACTATCCAGGTAAGTCTTAAACGATGTCAGCGTGCCTGCCTCCACCACCCTACTTGGCAGCGCATTCCAGGCCCTCACCACCCTCTGTGTAAAAAACGTCCCTCTGATGTCTGAGTTATACTTCGCCCCTCTCACCTTGAGCCCGTGACCTCTCGTGATCGTCACCTCCGACCTGGGAAAAAGCTTCCCACTGTTCACCCTAACTATCCCCTTCATAATCTTGTACACCTCTATTAGATCTCCCCTCATTCTCCGTCTTTCCAAGGAGAACAACCCCAGTCTACCCAATCTCTCCTCATAGCTAAGACCCTCCATACCAGGCAACATCCTGGTAAACCTTCTCTGCACTCTCTCTAACGCCTCCACGTCCTTCTGGTAGTGCGGCGACCAGAACTGGACGCAGTACTCCAAATGTGGCCTAACCAGTGTTCTATACAGCTGCATCATCAGACTCCAGCTTTTATACTCTATACCCCGTCCTATAAAGGCAAGCATACCATATGCCTTCTTCACCACCTTCTCCACCTGTGTTGCCACCTTCAAGGATTTGTGGACTTGCACACCTAGGTCCCTCTGTGTTTCTATACTCCTGATGACTCTGCCATTTATTGTATAACTCCTCCCTACATTATTTCTTCCAAAATGCATCACTTCGCATTTATCCGGATTGAACTCCATCTGCCACTTCTCCGCCCAATTTTCCAGCCTATCTATATCCTGCTGTATTGCCCGACAATGCTCTTCGCTATCCGCAAGTCCAGTCATCTTCGTGTCATCTGCAAACTTGCTGATTACACCAGTTACACCTTCTTCCAAATCATTTATATATATCACAAATAGCAGAGGTCCCAGTACAGGGCCCTGCGGAACACCACTGGTCACAGACCTCCAGCCAGAAAAAGACCCTTCGACCACTACCCTCTGTCTCCTATGGCCAAGCCAGTTCTCCACCCATCTAGCCACTTCTCCTTGTATCCCATGAGCCTTAACCTTCTTAACCAACCTGCCATGTGGGACTTTGTCAAATGCCTTACTGAAATCCATATAGACGACATCCACGGCCCTTCCTTCATCAACCGTTTTTGTCACTTCCTCAAAAAACTCCACCAAATTTGTAAGGCACGACCTCCCTCTTACAAAACCATGCTGTCTGTCACTAATGAGATTGTTCCGTTCTAAATGCACATACATCCTGTCTCTAAGAATCCTCTCCAACAACTTCCCTACCACGGACATCAAGCTCACCGGCCTATAATTTCCTGGGTTATCCCTGCTACCCTTCTTAAACAACGGGACCACATTCGCTACCCTCCAATCCTCAGGGACCTCACCCGTGTCCAAAGAAGCGACAAAGATTTCCGTCAGAGGCCCAGCAATTTCATCTCTTGTCTCCCTGAGCAGTCGAGGATAGATGCCATCAGGCCCTGGGGCTTTGTCAGTTTTAATGTTCCCTAAAAAACCTAACACTTCCTCTCTTGTAATGGAGATTTTCTCTAACAGGTCAACACCTCCCTCCGAGACACTCCCGGTTAACACGCCCCTCTCCTTCGTGAATACCGATGCAAAGTATTCATTTAGGATCTCCCCTATTCCCTTGGGTTCTAAGCATAATTCCCCTCCTTTGTCCCTGAGAGGTCCGATTTTCTCCCTGACAACTCTTTTGTTCCTAACGTATGAATAATCCTGCCTGCCAAGAACATCTCGTGACCTCTTTTTGCCCTTCTCACTCCCCGTTTGAGTTCTTTCCTACTCTCTCTGTAATCCTCCAGAGCTCCATCTGTTTTCAGTTGCCTGGACTTAACGTACGCCTCCCTTTTCATTTTAATCAGATCCTCAATTTCCCTGGTTATCCACGGCTCTCGAATCCTATCTTTCCTATCTTTCCTTTTTACAGGCACATGCCTATCCTGCAGCCTTATCAATAGTTCCTTAAAAGACTCCCACATGCCAGACGCGGACTTACCCTCGAACATCCTCTCCCAATCAACATCCACCAATTCCTGCCTAATCCGGCTATAGTTAGCCTTCCCCCAATTTAGCACCCTGCCCGTAGGACAGCACTCATCCTTGTCCATTACTATCCTAAAGTTAACAGAGTTGTGGTCACTATTTGCCACATGTTCCCCTACCGAAACTTTGACGACCTGACCGGGCTCATTTCCCAGAACTAGGTCCAGTATAGCCCCCTCTCTAGTCGGAATATCTACATACTGTTCCAAAGAACCTTCCAGTATGCATTTTACAAATTCCTCCCCGTCCGGACCCCCAGCTCTCAGCACTTTCCAGTCTGTGCCAGGGAAATTAAAGTCCCCCACTACAACAACCCTATTTTTTCTGCACCTATCCAGAATCTCCTGACATATCCTTTCCTCCACTTCCCGTGGGCTGTTGGGTGGTCTGTAGTACACCCCCAGCATAGTGACTGCACCCTTCCTGTTTCTGAGTTCCACCCACAGCGACTCAGTACATGACCCCTCCAAGTTGTCTACCCTCTGCACCGCGGTAATATGCTCCTTAACTAATATCGCTACTCCCCCACCTTTTTTAGCCCCTCCTCTGTCTCGCCTAAAACACTTATACCCCGGAATATTCAGCTGCCAGTCCTGTCCTTCTTTTAACCAAGTTTCCGTCACCGCAACCACATCCAAATTCCGCATAAGCATTAAGGCCCTAAGTTCGTCTGTTTTACCCGTTACGCTCCTCTCATTGAAGCAGATGCACTCCAGACCTCCAGGCCCACTCAGGTCCTCCTCCTCCAGAGTGCTCCTCTTCTTAGCTAGCCTTGCCCTGGCCCCCAGCTCAACCCCAGCCTCAGTATTTACTGACCTACTGTTTTGTTCCCCACCCCCCTGCCACACTAGTTTAAATCCTGCCGAAACACTCTAGCAAAACTCCCAGCCAGGATATTTGCTCCCTTCCAGTTGAGGTGTAACCCATCCTTTCTGTACAGTTGCCATCCTGACTTGAAGATTTCCCAGTTATCTATGAATTTAAACCCTCCCTCTTGCACCAGTCCTTTAGCCACGCGTTCAACTGTAGAATCTCCCTGTTCCGAGCCTCACTTGCACTAGACACCGGGAGCAGTCCAGAGATTGCTACCCTGGAGGCCTTACTTTTTAGCCTAGCACCCAACTCCCTGAATTTCTCTCGTATGACCCCCCTGCTCTTCCTACCTACATCATTTTCACCAATGTGTACAATCACATCCGTTTGACTACCTTCCTTTTTAAATATGCTTCCTACCCTCTCGGAGACATCCAGTACCCCGGCACCAGGGAGGCAGACTACCATCCTGGATTCTCGTTCACTCCCACAGAACTGCCTGTCCGTGCCTCTAACCATTGCGTCCCCCACAACTATCGCTCTCCCAAACCCCTTCTTTCCCTTCCGGACCCCTGAGCCTGTCTCCATGGAGGCGATCTGGTCCTCATGGCTTACCCCTGGAGGGTGCGGCATTCCCTCAGTGCTGACCCTCTGACAGTGCGGCACTCACTCAGCACTGACCCTTGACAGTGCGGCACTCCCTCAGTACTGACCCTCTGATAATGCAGCACTCCCTCAGTACTGACCCTCTGACAGTGCGGCACTCCCTCAGTACTGACCCTCTGATAATGCAGCACTCCCTCAGTACTGACCCTCTGACAGTGCAGCACTCCCTCAGTACTGACCCTCTGACAGTGCGGCACTCCCTCAGTACTGACCCTCTGATAATGCAGCACTCCCTCAGCACTGACCCTCTGACAGTGCAGCACTCCCTCAGTACTGACCCTCTGACAGTGCGACACTCCCTCAGCACTGACCCTCTGACAGTGCTGCACTCCCTCAGTACTGACCCTGTGACAGTGCGGCACTCCCTCAGTACTGACCCTGTGACAGTGCAGCACTCCCTCAGTATTGAAGTGGAGTGTTGGCCAGGTCTTGTGCTCAAGTCTTTTGTTACCTCAGGTTGAACTGAGCTGTGATCCATCCCGGGGGAAAAAAATCATATCCCAGCAGAGTTAAAAACCCCAAAATCCTCATGATTGTGTTTGTCTTGTGCTTAAGTCTTGTGGAACATTTGGGAGAATGTTTGTTTGTTATATGGAGTGATCGAGTACTCGGCAGCTTTGTAAATGTGGGGAGTTAGTGGATTATTAACTCTGATACGATGATAAGCTCATTTACTCAGGGATAGGTTCAGAGTGATTCACTATCAGCTGAAAGATTAAACCAATTCAGTTAGTGATTGGCTGGTTACCTGGAGCTTTACACACCTTTGTTTTTACAGACGTTGCCTCATTGTTTTTAATCGGAGTCACACTGATGATCATTTGACTGAAATACAACCTGTTTATGTAAAATTTTTACTCTGAGCTGGATATACGATAAATGTACAAGTCCGGCAAGGAAGGCGAAATGTTTTGTCAATCTCCCGCAGCATTGAACATGGGCTGCGGGATTTTACAGCCTTGTTCATACTGAAACCGTAAAATCCCGCCCAATGTCAAAGGACCTTCCCATGGTCCACCCCTCGCCCGCTCCGATTCCTGTGGCGGGCAGGGCGGTGAAATTCCAGCCGGGGAGCCAGGACAAAGTACATTCTCCAAAAGAAGATAATCGACTGTTCAGTCCTTGTTTCAAAGTCTGAATCAGTGAGGCGATGATGAAGTGTGACAGTCTGTGCCAGCCTGACTTCTGAATCAAATTCAGCTTCACGGTGGCACGGTGGTGAGCACTGCTGCCTCACAGCGCCAGGGATACCAGGTTTGATTCCCGGCCTGGGTCACTGTCTGTATGGAGTTTGCACATTCTCCCCGTGTCTGTGTGGGTTTCCTCCGGGTGCTCCGGTTTCCTCCCCAGCCCAAAGATGTGCGGGTTAGGTGGATTGGGCATGCTAAATTGCTCCTTAGTGTCAGGGGAACTAGCTAGGGTAAATGCATGGGGCTATGAGGATAGGGCCTGGGTAGAACCATAGAACCATAGAAAATTACAGCTCAGAAACAGGCCTTTTGGCCCTTCTTGTCTGTGCCGAACCATTTTTTGCCGAGTCCCACTGACCTGCACTTGGACCATATCCCTCCACACCCCTGTCATCCATGAACCCGTCCAAGTTTTTCTTAAATTTTAAAAGTCCGGCAGCTCATTCCACACTCCCACCACTCTCTGCGTGAAGAAGCCCCCCCTAATATTCCCTTTAAACTTTTCTCCTTTCACCCTTAACCCATGCCCTCTGGTTTTTTCTCCCCGAGCCTCAGCGGAAAAAGCCTGCTTGCATTCACTCTATCTATACCCATCAAAATCTTATACACCTCTATCAAATCTCCCCTCAATCTTCTATGCTCCAGGGAATAAAGTCCCAACCTATTCAATCTCTCTCTCTGTAACTCAGCTTCTCAAGTCCCGGCAACATCCTTGTGAACCTTCTCTGCACTCTTTCAGCCTTATTTACATCCTTCCTGTAACTAGGTGACCAAAACTGTGGACAATACTCCAAATTCGGCCTCACCAATGCCTTATATAACCTTACCATAACACTCCAACTTTTATACTCGATACTCCGATTTATAAAGGCCAATGTACCAAAGGCACTCTTTACGACCCTATCCACCTGTGACGTCACTTTTAGGGAATTCTGTACCTGTATTTCCAGATCCCTCTGTTCAACTGCACTCTTCAGAGTCCTACCATTTACCCTGTACGTTCTTCTTTGGTTTGTCCTTCCAAAGTGCAATATCTCACACTTGTCTGCGTTAAATTCCATTTCCCATTTTTCAGCCCATTTTTCGAGTTGGTCCAAATCCCTCTGCAAGCTTTGAAAACCTTCCTCACTGTCCACTACACCTCCAATCTTTGTATCATCAGCAAACTTGCTGATCCAATTTACCACATTATCATCCAGATCATTGATATAGATGACAAACAACAATGGACCCAACACCGATCCCTGCGGCACACCACTAGTCACAGGCCTCAGAGAAGCAATCCTCCACAACCACTCTCTGGCTTCTTCCATTGAGCCAGTGTCTAATCCAATTTACTACCTCCCCATGTATACCTAGCGACTGAACCTTCCTAACTAACCTCCCATGAGGGACCTTGTCAAAGGCCTTGCTGAAATCCAGGTAGACAACATCCACCGCCTTCCCTTCATCCACTTTCCTGGTAACCTCCTCGAAAAACTCGAATAGATTGGTCAAACATGACCTACCACGCACAAAGCCATGTTGACTCTCCCTAATAAATCCCTGTCTATCCAAATATTTGTAGATCCTATCCCTTATCACATCTTCCAATAACTTGCCCACCACCAACGTCAAACTTACTGGCCTATAATTTCTCGGATTTCTTTTGGAACCTTTTTTAAACAACGGAACAACATGAGCCACCCTCCAATCATCCGGCACCTCCCCCGTGAATACTGACATTTTAAATATGTCTGCCAGGGCCCCTGCAAATTCAACACTAGCTTCCCTCAAGGTCCGTGGGAATACCCTGTCCGGTCCTGGGGATTTATCCACTCTGATTTGCCTCAAGACAGCGAGCACCTCCTCCCCTTTAATCTGTAAAGGTTCCATGACCTCCCTACCTGTTTGCCCTATTTCCGTAGACTCCATGCCCGTTTCCTCAGTAAATTCGGATGCAAAAAAACCATTTAGTATCTCCCCCATCTCTTTTGGTTCCATACACAGTCTACCACTCTGGTCTTCAAGAGGACCAATTTTATCCCTCACTATCCTTTTGCTCCTAACATACCTATAGAAACTCTTTGGATTTTCCTTCACTCTGTCTGCCAAAGCAACCTCATGTCTTCTTTTAGCCCTCCTGATTTCCCTCTTAAGTAGCTTCTTGCACTTTTTATACTCCTCGAGCATCTGATCTGTTCCTTGCTGCCTGTACATTTCATACAACTCTCTCTTCCTCTTAATCAGTGTTACAATCTCCCTCGAGAACCAAGGTTCCTTATTCCTATTTACTTTGCCTTTAATCCTGACAGGAACATACAAACTCTGCACTCTCAAAATTTCTCCTTTGAAGGCCTCCCACTTTCCATTTACATCCTTACTAGAGAACAGCCTGTGCCAATCCACACTTCCCAGATCCCTTCTCATTTCATCAAATTTGGCCTTTTTCCAGTTCAGAACTTCAACCCGAGGACCAGATCTATCCTTATCCATGATCAGGTTGAAACTAATGGCATTATGATCACTGGATCCAAAGTGTTCCCTCACACTCACATCCATCACCTGCCCTAACTCATTTCCCAATAGGAGATCCAATATCGCATCCTCTCTAGTTGGCACCTCTATATACTGATGTAGAAAATTCTCCTGAACACATTTTACAAACTCTACCCCATCTAAACCTTTAACAGTATGCGAGTCCCAATCTATATGTGGAAAATTAAAATCCCCTACTATCACAACTTTGTGTTTCTTGCAGTTGTCAGCTATCTCTCCGCTGATTTGCTCCTCCAATTCTCGCTGACTATTGGGTGGTCTATAATACAAGCCCATTAATGTGGTCATACCTTTCTTGTTTCTCAGCTCCAACCATAGGGCCTCTGTAGACAAGCTCCCTAATCTATCCTGCCTGAGTACCGCTGTCACATTTTCCCTGACCAACAATGCCACCCCCCCACCTTTTATCCTTCTGCCTCTATCCCGCCTGAAACATTGGAACCCTGGAACATTGAGCTGCCAGTCCTGCCCCTCCTGTAGCCAAGTTTCACTAATGGCTATAATGTCATATGTTCACGCCTTCAGCTCATCTGCCTTCCCCACAATACTCCTGGCATTGAAATAGACACACCTCAAAAGATTATTTCCACCACACTCTTCCCTTCCATTTGTGATTTTGCTTGAACTAACCTGTCTTTTTACCCCTGCTCCACTATCTGCTCTGGCACTCTGGTTCCCATCCCCCTGCAAATCTAGTTTAAACGCTCCCCAATAACACTAGCAAATCTCCCTGCAAGTATATTGGTCCCCTTGTAGTTTAGGTGTAACCCGTCTCTCTTGTACAGGTCCCACCTGCCCCAGAAGAGGTCCCAATGATCCAAGAATTGGAAATCCTGCCCCCTGCACCAGTTCCTCAGCCACGTGTTCATCCGCCCAAGCATCCTACTCCTGCCCTCACTGGCATGTGGCTCAGGTAGCAATCCTGAGATTACTACCCTCGGGGTCCTGCTTTTTAACTTCCTTCCAAGCTCTTTGTACTCACTCTTTAGGACCTCCTCACTCTTCCTTCCCACGTCATTGGTACCGATGTGTACCACGACATCTGGCTGATCACCTTCCCACTTTAGAACGCTGTGCACGCGATCAGAGACATCGCTGACCTTGGCACCTGGGAGGCAACAAACCATGCGGGAGTCTCTGTCCCGACCACAGCACCTCCTGTCCGTACCTCTGACCATTGAGTCCCCTATCACTACTGCTCTCCTCTTCTTCATCCCACCCTTTTGCGCTGTAGAACCAGAGTCAGTATCAGAGTTCTGGCTGTCGCAGCTTGTCCCAGGTAAAGCATCTCCCACAACAGTATCCAATTCAGTATACCTGTTGTGGAGGGGTATGGCCACAGGGGAACCCTGCTCTGCCTGTCCTTTCACACTGCCATTTCCTCTCCTTACAGTAACCCAATTTCCTGTGCTCTGCTGCTTAGGTGTAACTATCTCCCTAAAGCTACTGTCTATATACTTCTCATTCTCCCCAATTAGATGGAGTCATCAAGCTCCTTCTCCAGTTCCCTAACACACTTTGCTAGCAGCTGCAGCTGGATGCATCTTTTGCAGGTGTTGTCGTCAACACTGGTAGGATTGTGGTCGGTGCAAACTCAATGGGCTGAATTGCCTTCTTCTTCACTGTAGGGTTTCTGTGATTCATTCTCAGTTGACTGCCTCTGCCAAGCTCTGGGTGTCTCACAGGACCCCAGTAGGCAACTTGCCACTTGAAGGGGGTGAGGAATAGGCTGGCTCCAATATTGAGCCGACTGCCAGCTCTGGTCAGTGGGGAATGATGGGGTGTAGGAGAGGAGAGGTCCCACCTGGAGAGGGCTTTGAATGGCTGGCAGCAGAGGAAGGGCACTCCTGCCCTTAGCTGGCACAAAAGCCCTGTCAATTTGCTGGGTTTGTTTTGGGTAGCCTCCACCTTTAAAGATCTCAGGTTAAATACCTCATACATCTGGGAGGAGATTGCATAACACTTCATGAACATGGTCCCGGAATCAGGACCTGTCATTGTTTTCAGAGGACAGAAGCATCCTATAATGCGATGTCTCATTTGACTATCCACTTGATGGTCTCCTGTGATGTTGAATGTTGAAATCAGGAACTTCTTCCATCCAGGAGCAGATGATAACCCACAAATACTCTCCCTGTATGTGCCTGTTCACCCATCACTGCTGCCTCACAGCGCCAGGGACCCGGGTTCAATTCCTGGCGTGGGTCATTGTCTGTGTGGAGTTTACACGGTCTCCCTGTGTCTGTGTGAATTTCCTCCGGGTGCTCCGGTTTCCTCCCACACTCCAAAGACATGCAAGCGAGGTGGATTGGCCATGGTAAATGCACGAGGTGAAGAGGATAAGGTGGGGTGTGGGCCTGGGTCAGATGTTCTTTCAGTGAGTCAGTGCAGACTCAATGGGCTGAATGGCCTCCTTCTGCACTGTAGGGATTCTGAGATGATTCAATAATCAAACACCCGGAAGTGACCCCTCAACCTGAGAAGCTTGAAAACATCTCCCTAATTTATAGACTTCAGTCCTGTTCCAGATTATCCAGATTCAGTCCCCGTTCCAAATTACCCATGTTCAGTGCCTGATCCAGATTACCCACATTCAGTGCCTAGAGTCATAGAGTCATAGAGGTTTACAGCATGGAAACAGGCCCTTCAGCCCAACTTGTCCATACCGCCCTTTTTTTTTAAACCCCGAAGCTAATCCCAATTGCCCGCATTTGGCCCATATCCCTCTAAACCCATCATACCCATGTAACTATCTAAATGCTTTTTAAAATAAAAAATTGTACCTGTCTCTACTACTACCTCTGGCAGCTTGTTCCAGACACTCACCACCCTCTGTGTGAAAAAAATGCCCCCCTGGACACTTTTGTATCTCTCCCCTCTCAACTTAAACCTATGCCCACTAATTTTAGACTCCCCTGCCTTTGGGAAAAGATATTGACTATCCAGCTGTTCTGTGCCCCTCATTATTTTATAGACCTCTATAAGATCACCCCTCAGCCTCCATCGCTCCAGAGAAAAAAGTCCCAGCCTATCCAGCCTCTCCTATAACTCAATCCATCAAGTCCCAGTAGCATCCTAGCAAATCTTTTCTGCACTCTTTCTAGTTTAATCAGATCCTTTCTATAATAGGGTGACCAGAATTGCACACAGTATTCCAAGTGTGGCCTTACCAATGTCTTGTACAACTTCAACAAGACATTCCAACTCCTGTATTCAATGTTCTGACCGATGAAACCAAGCATGCCGAATGCCTTCTTCACCACTCTGTCCACCTGTGACTCCACTTTCAAGGAGCTATGAACGTGTACCCCTAGATCTCTTTGTTCTGTAACTCTCCCCAACGCCCTACCATTAACTGAATAAGCCCAATCTACCAAAATGCATCACCTCACATTTGTCTAAATTAAACTCCATCTGCCATTCGTCAGCCCACTGGCCCAATTGATCAAGATCTCGTTACAATTGGAGATAACTTTCTTCACTGTCCACTTAGTGTCATCTGCAAACTTACTAACCATGCCTCCTATATTCTCATCCAAATCATGAATATAAATGACAAATAACAGTGGACCCAGCACTGATCCCTGAAGCACACCGCTGGTCACAGGCCTCCAGTTTGAAAAAAAACACTCTACAACCACCCTCTGGCTTCTGTCAAGAAGCCAATTTTGTATCCATTTAGCTACTTCACCCTGGATCCCGTGAGATTTAACCTTATGCAACAACCTACCATGTGGTACCTTGTCAAAGGCCTTGCTAAAGTCCATGTAGATAATATCAACTGCACTGCCCTCATCTACCTTCTTGGTTACCCCTTCAAAAAACTCAATCAAATTTGTGAGACATGATTTTCCACTCACAAAGCCATGCTGACTGTCCCTAATCAGTCCTTGCATCTCTAAATGCCTGTAGATCCTGTCTCTCAAAATACCTTCCAACAATTTACCCACCACAGATGTGAGGCTTACTGGCCTGTAGTTCCCAGGCTTTTTCCTGCACCCCTTTTTAAACAAAGGCACAACATTTGCCACTCTCCAATCTTCAGGCACCTCACCCGTGACTATCGATGATTCAAATATCTCGGCTCGGGGACCAGCAATTTCTTCCCTCGCCTCCCACAATGCCCTGGGATACACTTCATCTGGTCCCTGGGATTTATCTACCTTGATACGCTTTAAGACTTCCAGCAACTCCTTCTCTGTAATATGTACACTCCTCAAGACATCACTATTTTTTTTCCCAAGTTCCCTAACATCCATGCTTTTCTCAACAGTAAATACTGATGAGAAATATTCATTTAGGATCTCACCCATCCCTTGTGGACCCGCACATAGATGACCTTGTTGATCCTTAAGAGGCCCTACTCTCTCCCTTGTTACTCTTTTGGTTGTTCCAGATTACACACATTCAGTGCCTGTTCCTGATTACCCACATTCAGCACCTGTTCCAGATTACCCGCGTTCAATGCCTGTTCCGGAGTACTCACATTCAGTGCCTGTTCTGGATGAGTATCCATGTCACGATAATGTGCGTGTGTCAATATGATCGACGCCACACTCTGCTACCACAGAATTCAAAGAGCTATGTTTATGCCAGTTTTAGATTGAATAAACATGAGTGACCACGAGTGAAATTTCAGGCCACACATGCTGTGTTTATTTTTGTACAATTTAATATTGTTACTATTTACAAAGAAATAAATTCAGCAGCAGAAAAACAGGCAAAAGGATTTATTTGTAGTTCAGGATAAGGGACTGGGAGATATTCTGCTGTCGGTGTAGGGATTGTAATTATAGTCCAACAAATTTACACCAGTCAGTTCCATTAGAAACGTGGACCTTATAATGAAAATATGTTGAAAGTGAAGGCTTCACACTGAGGCCTTTAGGACTCTTTTGCCCTTGAGTTGCCTTCCATTCTTCCACCTTGTTAATGGCCCTAGATTCTCTCTGGTAATCAGCAGGGAACCTCTCAACATTCTAAACAGAATCTTAACCCAGAGTCAGCATCCTGAACGGGCCAGGGCAATCTTACGAGGCAGAGACACACCCCAATCCTAAAGGCAAAGGATTAGGCAAAAGCAGCCTATAAAGTCCTCATTTCCCCACGTCTACTCGATCCACCTTGGTAGCAATGCAAAACTGGGTAACTGGTTACTCAGGGACCACAATCTTCACTCTCGCTGAACTTCCCCTGGGAAACCCCAGAAGGAGTTTTAACAACACCAGGTTAAAGTCCAACAGGTTTATTTGGTAGCAAACACCATTAGCTTTCGGAGTGCTGCTCCTTCGTCAGATGGAGCCTCAGAAGAGCAGCTGAATGGGAAAATATGCAAGGAAAATTTTAAAAAGCAAAATACACCAGATAGTCAATCCACAGAACACTCAACAGGTCAGCTCACATCGCCACACATTAATGATATGGTTATCCTCTCAATAAAACGTTGGCAGATATACTAATTGAATCAGGAGAAAGGGGATAGGAGTAATGAAGGGGAGAGGGCTGAACGTAAGGGTGCTAACATAGATCACCCCCTCAAGCAGGATTAGTGCAGCGGCAGATGGGAGCAAAGATTCTGCTGCTTGGATTGGGAAAGCTCTGCTTCATGCCTCAGAAAAGATGTCAGGAAAGATCGTAGAATCAAAGAATCTCTACAATGCAGAAGGAGCCCATTCGGCCCATCGAGTCTGCACTGACAACAATCCCACCCAGGCCCTATCCCTGTAACCCCACATATTTACCCCACGAATCCCTCTCACCTATGCATCCCGGGACACTAAGAGTCAATTTAGCATGGCCAATCCACCTAACCCGCACATCTTTGGACTGTGGGAAGAAACCGGAGCACCCGGAGGAAACCCACGCAGACACGGGGAGAACGTACAAACTCCACACAGACAGCGAACCAAGCTGGGAATCAAACCCGGGTCCCTGGCGCTGTGAGGCAGTAGTGCTAACCACTGTGCCACCGTGCTGTCCGTAAGGAACCATCAGGCAGATTGTAAGAGAGTGATGATAGGTTTGGACAGAGGAGGATGAGGTTGAACCGTTTCCGGAGAACAACTGTGTGGAAAAGAGAGAGGAAATGGGGAATTGGGGATGTGGAACTGGGTGGATTGTTGCATTGGTTCCTGTTGCAATGAAGTCCTGGACTCAGCCTCTGCACAACTTGTCCTGGCCAGTGAACAGTGTGACATCCAATCCCATCCGCGCCAGTTCAGTGCCATGTTTGACAACCCTCTTATCTGCTGCCCTCTTCAGAGACTAACGTGAAATTAAGTGAAAAAAGATTATAAAAGGTATTGCCAAACTTAAACTTGCTGCAAAGACAAACATCTTTGATTTATTTTACTTTCATTTTGGAGTCAGATTAAACAATATGATGTGATGAACATTACGGTGTTCGCTCAATCCTGTCATTAACAGACCCATGTGACAATCGTCCTTTTATTAAAATACTATAACTATGCAATTATCAAATATTTTTCTTCTCTTCACATGAAAGGCTGGATTTGGAGCCAGTAATAACAGAGCCGTTGGTTCTCTTGGCCTTTCTCACTTACCAGCCCAGCGTATTTTCAGAGCAACATCCATGTTTATGTCCAGGGTGAAGTGAAACTCGAGATTTTTACAGATATAACATTTCAAACATTGACCAGGTTCGCTTGCCCTGAAGTGCCCCATTTCAATGTTTATATTTCCAGGCATTCCCAGATCTGTACTTTCCAAAAAATATCATTCAGAACAAAATTATTCAAAGCAAATACCACAGAGTCTCCTATTTTCAAATAAATTGGGCAAATTCTCGAGAAAAAAAGACATAAAATCCGAATCCCTGATGAGGGTATGTATAGTTTGAAGAATTCCGATATAGGGTTAATATGGAACTGAGTATTGTACTACCCACATAGTGATGTGAGAGGCACATCACCCACACCCAGGGTCAGCTGAGTGTTGGACAGAGCTGTGTGTGGACAGAGCTGAGTGTTGGACAGAGCTGTGTGTGGACAGAGCTGTATGTGGACAGAGCTGTGTGTTGAACAGAGCTGAGTGTTGGACAGAGCTGCGTGTTGGACAGAGCTGTGTGTTGGACAGAGCTGTGTGTTGGACAGAGCTGTGTGTGGACAGAGCTGCGTGTTGGACAGAGCTGTGTGTTGGACAGAGCTGTGTGTGGACAGAGCTGCGTGTTGGACAGAGCTGTGTGTGGACAGAGCTGTGTGTTGGACAGAGCTGTGTGTGGACAGAGCTGTGTGTTGGACAGAGCTGTGTGTTGGACAGAGCTGTGTGTTGGACAGAGCTGTGTGTGGACAGAGCTGCGTGTTGGACAGAGCTGTGTGTGGACAGAGCTGTGTGTTGGACAGAGCTGTGTGTTGGACAGAGCTGTGTGTGGACAGAGCTGCGTGTTGGACAGAGCTGTGTGTGGACAGAGCTGCGTGTTGGACAGAGCTGTGTGTTGGACAGAGCTGTGTGTTGGACAGAGCTGTGTGTGGACAGAGCTGCGTGTTGGACAGAGCTGTGTGTGGACAGAGCTGCGTGTTGGACAGAGCTGTGTGTGGACAGAGCTGTGTGTGGACAGAGCTGTGTGTTGGACAGAGCTGTGTGTGGACAGAGCTGTGTGTGGACAGAGCTGAGTGTGGACAGAGCTGTGTGTGGACAGAGCTGTGTGTGGACAGAGCTGTGTGTTGGACAGAGCTGTGTGTGGACAGAGCTGTGTGTGGACAGAGCTGCGTGTTGGACAGAGCTGTGTGTGGACAGAGCTGTGTGTGGACAGAGCTGTGTGTTGGACAGAGCTGTGTGTTGGACAGAGCTGTGTGTTGGACAGAGCTGTGTGTGGACAGAGCTGCGTGTTGGACAGACCTGTGTGTGGACAGAGCTGCGTGTTGGACAGAGCTGTGTGTGGACAGAGCTGTGTGTGGACAGAGCTGTGTGTTGGACAGAGCTGTGTGTTGGACAGAGCTGTGTGTGGACAGAGCTGTGTGTTGGACAGAGCTGTGTGTGGACAGAGCTGTGTGTTGGACAGAGCTGTGTGTTGGACAGAGCTGTGTGTGGACAGAGCTGTGTGTGGACAGAGCTGTGTGTTGGACAGAGCTGTGTGTGGACAGAGCTGTGTGTGGACAGAGCTGTGTGTTGGACAGAGCTGAGTGTTGGACAGAGCTGTGTGTTGGACAGAGCTGTGTGTTGGACAGAGCTGTGTGTTGGACAGAGCTGAGTGTGGACAGAGCTGTGTGTTGGACAGAGCTGAGTGTGGACAGAGCTGTGTGTGGACAGAGCTGTGTGTGGACAGAGCTGTGTGTTGGACAGAGCTGTGTGTTGGACAGAGCTGTGTGTTGGACAGAGCTGAGTGTTGGACAGAGCTGTGTGTTGGACAGAGCTGTGTGTGGACAGAGCTCTGTGTGGACAGAGCTGTGTGTTGGACAGAGCTGTGTGTTGGACAGAGCTGTGTGTTGGACAGAGCTGAGTGTGGACAGAGCTGAGTGTTGGACAGAGCTGTGTGTTGGACAGAGCTGTGTGTTGGACAGAGCTGTGTGTTGGACAGAGCTGTGTGTGGACAGAGCTGTGTGTGGACAGAGCTGTGTGTTGGACAGAGCTGAGTGTTGGACGGAGCTGTGTGTTGGACAGAGCTGTGTGTTGGACAGAGCTGTGTGTTGGACAGAGCTGTGTGTTGGACAGAGCTGTGTGTTGGACAGAGCTGTGTGTTGGACAGAGCTGAGTGTGGACAGAGCTGTGTGTTGGACAGAGCTGTGTGTGGACAGAGCTGTGTGTGGACAGAGCTGTGTGTTGGACAGAGCTGAGTGTTGGACAGAGCTGTGTGTTGGACAGAGCTGTGTGTTGGACAGAGCTGTGTGTTGGACAGAGCTGTGTGTTGGACAGAGCTGAGTGTGGACAGAGCTGTGTGTTGGACAGAGCTGTGTGTTGGACAGAGCTGTGTGTGGACAGAGCTGTGTGTTGGACAGAGCTGAGTGTGGACAGAGCTGTGTGTTGGACAGAGCTGTGTGTGGACAGAGCTGTGTGTGGACAGAGCTGTGTGTGGACAGAGCTGTGTGTTGGACAGAGCTGTGTGTGGACAGAGCTGTGTGTTGGACAGAGCTGTGTGTGGACAGAGCTGTGTGTGGACAGAGCTGTGTGTTGGACAGAGCTGTGTTGGACAGAGCTGTGTTGGACAGAGCTGTGTGTGGACAGAGCTGTGTGTGCCAGCAAGTATGGAGATCGCTCTGGCTTGAATCCTTCAGTGTTTATCTGTGCGCAGTTCTAGTGGTTAATAAATCCTTACAGTTAATTGACATATCACTACGCTGAAAGAGGTAGAGAGGTATCTCTCTATTTCTCTCTCTCTCCTTCAGAAAAGTGCAGTTACCTGGACTTCAATTCAGCTCCAGGATTTGAAAGGGAACCCATGAACTTTAATGACTGCAATGTTTAACAATCTACACCTCAAGGATAAGAAACAGGACTTGTCTTTTAACTTTTATTTGACTCTAACATCTCTCACTCTTGAGATCTGTGTTGTCTTTGTCATTGCATCTTCTATTGTTTTTCTCTTGAGTTTAGGATCATAGAAACATCAGAATTAGGAGCGAGAGTGGGCCATTCAGCCCTTCGAGCCTGCTCCGCCATTCTATATGATCATGGCTGATTTCCATCTCATCCTATATCCACTTCCCTGCCTTTTCCCCGTAGCCCTTTATCCCATTTTTGATCAAATAATTAACTATCTCTTTCTTGAATCCATTGATAACTAATACATTTAGTCATTCTTTGACTCAAGAAAATGTGTTTCATTGCCTCCTTATGACAAAGCAGATAGGATTAGATTGAAAAAGGCATTTACGGGGAAAGTACATTTAGAAACACCTTTGTTACAGCCAGACAAGGAGGGCTGAATAAAAGGGGGCCACACCCTCACCCAGTAACAGTGAGTCTCCATTAACTACTGGAACTATATACAAATATACAGGAATGGGTTCAAGCTCCATGCTTGCTGCAACACACAGTTCTGTCCAACACTAGATTGAGGGTGGTACAACACTCAGTGCCATATTATGGGTGGCTCGGTGACACAGTGGTTAGCACTGCTGCCTCACAGCACCAGGAACCCGGTTTCGATTCCTGGTTTGGGTCACAGTCTGTGTGGAGTCTGCACATTCTCCTCGTGTCTGCATGGGTTTCCTCCGGGTGCTCCGGTTTCCTCCCACAGTCCAATGATGTGCAGGTTAGGTTGATTGGCCATGCTAAATTGCCCTTTAGTGTCAGGGGGACTAGCTAGGGTAAATGCATGCGGTTGTGGGGATAGGGCGTGGGTGGGATTGTGGTCAGTGCAGACTTGATGGGCCGAATGGTCTCCTTCTGCACCATGGGGATTCTATGATTAACCCTATATATGCCACACCCTGATATTACACCTTCCCCCCAAGTCTTTATCCAAAGCATTTAAGTGATTATAGTTTATGTCTTACCATATTGCTATTACCGTATTCTCAATGCCCCATCTTCCCTCTTCAAGTCATTGAAATCTTGGGTTCCGGCTGTCTGCAGTTCTCGTATCCCTTTGTATCCTATTCACACAACTGTCAGAGGTGTGGCAGGCTTTGTCACTGTTGTGGAGGTTGTTCTGGCATCTGAGTTTGTTTTTATCATTTTCTTCCGTTGTTTCTTGTTGAGTTGCACTTGGTCAGTTTAACTGTTACGCTGGTCAGTGATTTCTGCTTTAACTGGTTTTGTTGTCAGGTGGATGGGCATTGCATTCATCTCCTTGTCTTCCTTCTCTGCGACAGTCAACGTGTGGATTGTGGTGATGTCAGCGATGGACGCCTGCGACCAGCTTCCAGCATTCTTTGCGACTTTGGCAGGTTGTCTGAGAGTTGCAGTGGATGCTGGGTGGTTGCAGTGGATATTGGGTGGTTGCAGTGGATGCTGGGTAGTTACAGTGGATACTGGGTGGTTGCAGTGGATGCTGGGTAGTTGCAGTGGTTGCTGGGTGGTTGCAGTGTTGACCTGGTGTACATCATCGAGCGGAACCAGAGGTTGAGGCTGATTGGGCTGGCGGTCACTCTCTTTTACATCCTCCATTGGAGCCACCAGGCGGGATTTTCCAGCCGCACTCACTCCAAAACCAGAAAATCTCACCCGAGGTCAACGGACCTTTGCATGACCCGCTCCCCTGCCCGCTACGATTCCCATGGCGGGTGGGACAGGAACATTGCCCCCATCATGCTTACCTTCTGGCTGGTTAGCTGGTCAGATCATTGAAGATCGTGTGGCATCTGTAATGAGAATCACTCCCGTTTCCACTTTCTCTCTCTTTCTGTTCTGATTCTTTCTTTGGAATGTTCTCTGGACGTTCACTGGCTTTGCAGGAAGTATGTGCAGCCTCTGTTTCTAATTCCATGTGAATGTGTCGGGTTGTTGGAATCACTGCTCTTGGGTTTTTGAAAAATACAACAAGAAAATCCTGACCCTCAGAAATAAACAACGGCGTGGAGATCAAATCCAGTGAACTCTATTCAATGTAGTCAACCTCAATGAAGTCTCGAGACAATTTGGATTATTTATTGACAGCAATGCAGACACTTTTGAAGAACGGGAAATGGCCAATGTGTACATCACAACAGTCTCCTGTAAGTGAACTAAGAACAGATCACTGGTATCTACAGAGATAGGCCGGAGCATTTACTCCCCCAATCTGAATAGATTGCCAGAAGCTTCTGACGACTCCATCTGTTTATCCAGGTTGGTTCAAGCCCCACCCTTCCCGAATTTCCCTTCAGTGACTGGTTGATCACTTCAGACAACAGGTAAGCTGTTTTGTTCGATCCGGAGTCACATGCCAGCCAGAGCAGATTTTTAATGACAATCACTCAGAACCAATCTTCAATTCCAGAATGATAAATTGAATTAAAATTCCACTAACTGCCTTGGTGGGATTTGAACTCCTGTCTCCAGGCCATTAGCCTGGGCTTCTCCATTACAAGTCTAGTGACATTCCAACATGCCACCATCTCCCTGGTGTGCACTTATTCTGGCTATTTTCATCACAGCAGAGTGAGATTACATTATTATCAGCCCTGCCAAGCAGTGACGTGCCTTGTGTGTTCATGTGCAATGAACTGGAGGATCCCAGATATGTGGCTGGTGGAGCCCTGGGTGAAAGGTTGAGGGCGGTAACCACTTTAGGAACCACAGAAAGAACACGGCCATCTGCAGGAATCCTGGCTGGAGGAAGGCTTCCTGTAGGAGCTTGCAGACGTCTTCAGCATCCTGACATGACAATCACAGCCTGTGCAGTCAGTCCGAGTGCGCAAGGGAGCTGACGGTCAGTTTGTTTATCCTGGGAGAGGCGGGGTGGTGCCTCCAGCAACCTTGGCCCCTTTCCTCTACATCTCCCTCCTGCGCATGTCATGGATAGCGGTAATTCTCCACATCAGATTTGCTTCCAACTCATTCCACGTACTTTCCATCTGGATCTTTCCCGCTTGGATCCTTAAAAGTATTATCCACATGAACACTTTTTGCCAAAGGTTTATTTGAGGGAACTGAGGCAGCAGCTACAACAATCGAGGTTTCAGATGGGTCAGCGATGGGTTTAAATATCCACCTGAACTTGCTACTCAAACTCACCTCTGTTTCTCTGCTTGACTTCCACAGTCTCTGAACCCCAGTCTACTGGAGTCTCATTGAAACAATTGGAATTACTCGTTAACACCAGCAAAGAATGTTTGTGTCGATGATGGACCACCCACAGCCACCCACATTTGGAAAGTAGATTCCTCGCTGGCATCAAATGTACTTCCCTTAAACCCAGTAATAACTGGGAAGGAGCTGGGAGTTCCCACTCTCAAAATCCCGTATTTTAAATTCTGTCACACACATTTTTGGGGGTTAAAAGTCCCCCCAGTAATCTAGAAAGTTGGAGCAGCCAAAGGGTGGATGCTTCTAGTTTGCTCAAATGAAAACGAAGAAGAAAGTGTTTAAGATTTTTACAATTCCATCCAGGACGTTAAGGAATCCCTCATGGGATGTTGTTATCCTGGAAGGTTTGGTATTTTCCAAAGAAACCTTTGCTACTGGAATAGATTAAAGTTAAATGAAATCTGTGCAATGGAACTGATAAAACAATTACCCGTGGGACTCACTAAAGGCAGTTGGAACCCATCACTCTTCCCATTCCATGAGCATTGTAGAAATTTAAAAACCTGTAATTCTTCAGTGAAGCAGTTTTTTGATTATTTGAAGTATTTCGAATGAAAAGCCTAAATATATTGGGTTTGATAGAAGTACATTTTGGTGTTAAGTCAAAATCGGGGTGGGGGGGGGGGTGGGTGATGGTGGCACGTTGGTAACATCACTGGGCTAGTAACTTACAGGCCCAGACTAATGCTCTGGGAACACGGGTCAAATCCCACCACTGCTGCTGGTCAAAGTTAAATTCAATGAATAAATCTGGAATCGCTAATGGTGGCCTCAAATCTATCACTGATGGTCATAAAACCCACCTGGTTCACCCATGCCTCTTTAGGGAAGGAAATCTGCTGTTCTTACCTGTCCTGATGTGGAGATGCTGGCGTTGGACTGGGGTGGGCACAGTAAGAAATCGCACAACACCAGGTTAAATTTGTACAGTTTATTTCTAAAAGACTCGCATTCCAACCACTATCTTGCAATTGTCTATGTATGCCATGTTTGTGAAACCTACCTCTCTACTCACCTGATGAAGGAGCAGCGCTCAGAAAGCTCGTGATTCCAAATAAACCTGTTGGACTTTAACTTGGCGTTGTGAGACTTCTTGCCGTGGATGTCGTCTATATGGACTTTAGTAAAGCGTTTGACAAAGTCCCTCATGGCAGGCTGGTGAAAAAGGTTGGATCTCATGGGATAAAGGGGGAGGTGGCTAGGTGGGTGGAGAACTGGCTTGGTCACAGAAGACAGAGGGTGGTAGTGGAAGGGTCTTTTTCCGGCTGGAGGCCTGTGACTAGTGGTGTTCCGCAGGGCTCTGTATTGGGACCTCTGCTGTTTGTGATTTATATAAACAATCTGGAAGAAGGTGTAACTGGGGTGATCAGTAAGTTTGCGGACGACACAAAATTGGCAGGACTTGCAGATAGTGAGGAGCATTGTCAGAGGCTACAGAAGGATATAGATAGGCTGGAAATTTGGGCAAAGAAATGGCAGATGGAGTTCAATCCTGATAAATGCGAAGTGATGCATTTTGGTAGAAATAATGTAGGGAGAAGCTATACGATAAATGGCAGAATCATAAAGGGTGTAGATACGCAGAGGGACCTGGATCACAGATCCTTGAAGGTGACGTCACAGGTGGAGAAGGTGGTGAAGAAGGCATATGGCATGCTTGCCTTTATAGGACGGGGCATAGAGTATAAAAGTTGGGGTCTGATGTTGCAGATGTATAGAACGTTGGTTCGGCCGCATCTGGAATACTGTGTCCAGTTCTGGTCGCCACACTACCAGAAGGACGTGGAGGCTTTGGAGAGAGTACAGAGGAGGTTTACCAGAATGTTGCCTGGTATGGAGGGGCTTAGTTATGAGGAGAGATTGGGTAAACTGGGGTTGTTCTCCCTGGAAAGATGGAGGATGAGGGGAGACTTAATAGAGGTGTATAAAATTATGAAAGGCATAGATAGGGTGAACGGTGGGAAGCTTTTCCCCAGGTCGGTGGTGACGTTCACGAGGGGTCATAGGTTCAAGGTGAAGGGGGAGAGGTTTAACACAGATATCAGAAGGACATATTTTACACAGAGGGTGGTGGGGGCCTGGAATGCGCTGCCAGGCAAGGTGGTGGAGGCGGACACACTGGGAACGTTTAAGACGTATCTAGATAGCCATATGAAGGGAGTGGGAATGGAGGGATACAAAAGAATGGTCTAGTTTGGACCAGGGAGCACTTACGGGCTTGGAGGGCCGAAGGGCCTGTTCCTGTGCTGTATTGTTCTTTGTTCTTGTTCTTTGTACTGTGCTTACCTGTTCTGGCCTACATGTAACTCCAGATCCAAACAATGTGGTTGATTCTTAATTGCCCTCTGAAATGGCCGAGCGAGACACTCTCTTCAAGGGTGATGAGGGATGGGCAACAAATGCTGGGCTTACTGGTGATCCCATGAAAGAATAAATTTTAAAAATATCTTCTTTCATTAGTGGGTGGCTATGTGTTGGACAATGTTAGAGAATCAGGGAAAATGGTCAGGGTGGACAATGAGGTGGGGATTTTGCCAGCCACACAGAGACATTCTGGGAGTTTGGTTGCCAGGGAACTAGCCGGGAACAGCATTCGGATGCTGGACAACTTCTGGGAAAGTTGCCCTGAGGCAAGGCAGATGCAGAATGGTTGCATGCCATACAGAGATAGGCAGGAATTCCACCGTTTACCCTGTTAGTGTTGACTGTGACAGGAGGCGACCCGGCGATTAACGAGGGAGGAGATACGAGGCTGAATTTTGCTGATTGGTTGAAGTGGGCTGGGAAGGTGGGTCACCAGAACACACACGGAGCAGAGGGACAGCAACCTCACTCTACAGGCAGTAGCTCATTAATTGGCTTCAGTGAGGGTTGCCACGCTGTTCAGGATGAAAGCTCACCCTCTGCTGGTACAATTCCAGGGTCCACAACTCAGGGTCCACAGCTCAGGGGCCGCAGCCCAGCAGGAAAGGTAGTCACTGCTGAGGCAGGCTTTCTTTGTTAGACTTCTTAATTCTCAGAATTTTATTGAATTCAGATTTCACCATTTGCCATGGTGGGATTTGAACCCTGGTCCCCAGAGCATTACCCCGGGTCTCTGGATTACTAGTCCAGCGACAATACCACATGATTGTAATCCATGATTGATGAGTTTTTTTCCTGGACCTGTTTCTGAGTTTAATTGTGTTTATAGCGGATGTTAAAAAACGGAAATAATCACATTCAAAATGCTTTTCTCTTTGTATGTCCTGTAGAACACAACACTGCAATGCTTCGTCTGTACCAACTTGAGGGTTGTTACTAGGTTACGAGTAATACTGAGATACCTTCAACTCTACAATTTGGCTGACATTCCCAATGCACTTTATACTTGGTCTTTGCATCAGTTTCTACCAGTGGTCTCTGATGAACTGAAATATTGGTAAATAAATAAATAATCTTTCTATTATCAGGAACGCGGTGCAATAATACTTTGCTCCTCCCAGTCTCCCCATTGCGACCAAATGGCCATGACGTTCAGGAAAGAAGCCACTAATTAATATCCTTAAAATGGCAAATTATGTCGAAGCCAGAATGAATTAACAGATAAGGTTGGGTATGGAAGCCAACTTCACATTGTTCCAAAACACCCGAACTTGTAAAATCTTAACAGATCTCATCAGTGCTATTTGAACAGGAGTTTGCAGTCAGAGGATTGGGTCCAAGAGTTCCAGCAGCTCCTGACGTGAACAGCAAAGCAAGACAGGAAGTTAAAGAGCAGGAATGTTCACCCTGTTATTGAACTCTCTTTATTATCTCCAAGTTGGCACAATGTATGATAAAATGTGTCTTTAATCATAGATTTTCCCCCTTCCAAATGGTCCCTGCAGGAACCAGAACAGCAGAACGAGGAATGTATAACTTCAACAAAGATTGGCTGATTTCAGCTTCTAACTGACCGCTGCTGGTGTATGGCACCCCCTCCCCCCACCCCCCCCCCCCCCCCCTCCCACCCAATCCCACCCCCGGTCCAGTGTAAGGAAAAACAGAACAAAATAACCACTGTCTGCTGAATCCTCCAGCCAGGGAGTGTAGGAATTAGTTTAAATTGCCAACACAAAGGTGGGCCAGACCACTGTGCGACTGTTCCAATGTCGAGTGATAGACTTCCTAAAATAAACGGGTAATAGGTTAAAGATGAAAGAAAGGCAAGCAATGTTTTCCAAAATTTGCATTTATATAGCACCTTTCACAATGGCAGCACCTTCCAAAGGGCTTTGCAGCGAGCGAAGGCATTTTGAAGGGTAATCACTGTTAAAATGAAGGGATTGGCAATTGGGAGGATGATTCAGAATGATTCACACATTAACAGAAAAACCGCACAGACTGCAGGGAGACTGTGGAGAGTGGGGAAAGCGATGGTGTGGAAAATAGGATAAAATAGAGGCAGAAGTATTGACTTTAGTTTGCAGCTTCTGACAGTAATCATCAATCTAGTTTGGGTTATGTGACACATTGTGAAAATATTCAAAACCGCAGCTTCTCTTTAAATGAATGGATCTGACTTTACGATTTAATTTTTCTTTTTGAGTTTGTGTTTGTTAGATGAGGGAAATTGAATGTTAGGAAATGGAATCCTTGGGTCAACGTCAAGCACCCTCAGGACAGGTAGAGCCTCGGTAGCTCTCAATAATACACAACAATGCATCCTAACCTCACCCTCCATCTATGAAACTATCGCAGTGTATACAATTTCTAATTTCCTCATGAGTCATTGAGGGCCCTCGTTGAGTGAAAGCAGCAACTTAATGCTAATCATTGCAGTATTATAGTCAACATTTACCGCTGAAACTCACTTCATTCCTAATTTTTATTCCCAACAGTGGAATGGGTTCAAGCAAGTCACAGGGGAAATGGGGAATATTCTAAACGGGTGCAGTGCAGTTGATGTTGTCTACATGGAGTTTAGCAATGCCTTTGGCAAGGTACTGCATGTTAGGCTGTTGCATAAGGTTAAATCTCACGGGATCCAGGGTGAGGTAGCCAATTGGAAATAAAATTGGCTTGACAACAGAAGACAGAGTGTGGTTGTAGAGAGTTGTTTTTCAAACTGGAGGCTTGTGACCAGCGGTGTGCCTCAGGGATCGGTGCTGGGTCCACTGTTCTTTGTAAGGCACGTAAGGCACGATCTGCCTTTGACAAAGCCATGCTGAGTATTCTTGAGCATACTAAACCTCTCTAAATGCTCATAAATCTTGTCCCCCAGGATCCTCTCCATCAGCTTACCAACCAGTAAGGTTAGACTCACCGGTCGGTAATTTCCTGGGCTATCCCTATTCCCCTTCTTGAAAATAGGAACCACATCCTCAATCCTCCAATCCTCCGGCACCTCTCCCGTCTCCATCGACGACGCAAAGATCATCGCCAGAGGCTCTGCAATCTCTTCCCTCGCCTCCCACAGTAACCTGGGGTACATCCCATCCAGACCCGGCGACTTATCTATCTTGATGCCATTCAAAGATTCCAGCACAACCTCTTTCTTAAAGTCCACATACTCAATCTTTTCAGTCCACCGCAAGCCCACAGTACATCCACCCAGGTCCTTCTCCTCTGTGAAAACCGAGGCAAAATACTCATTAAGCACCTCTGCCATTTCTACTGGTTCCATACAGACTTTCCCGCCTTCACCTTTTATAGGCCCTATTCCTTCACGTCTCATCCTTTTACTTTTCACATATTTATAGAATGCCTTAGGGTTTTCCTTAATCCTACCTGCCAAGGCCTTCTCGTGACCCCTTCTGGCTCTCCTAATTTCCTTCTTTAGTCTCTTCCTACAAGCTGTATACTCATCTAGACCCCTATCTTCGCCAAGCTCTCTGAACCTTTTGTACGCTTTCCTTTTCTTCTCGACTAGGTCCCGCACAGCTTTCGTGCACCACAGTTCCTTTAACCTACCAACACCTCCCTGTCTGCTCGGAACATTGTCCTGTCGAACTCAGTAAGAAGTTTAACAACACCAGGTTAAAGTCCAACAGGTTTATTTGGTAGCAAAAGCCACACAAGCTTTCGGAGCTCCAAGCCCCTTTGAACTCTAGACAGACATTCCTTGAAAAATTGCCACCTCTCTTCAGGACATTTCCCCGAGAATGCCTCCTTCCAATTTACTCCTCTAATTTGCTGCCTTATGTCTTCATATTTCCCCTTACTCCATATAAACGCTTTCCTAGCTTGCCTGATCCTCTCTTTTTCCAATGCAAGCATAAAGGAGATAGAGTTATGATCGCTATCCCCAAGATGCTCTCCCACTGAGAGATCTGACACCTGTCCAGGTCCATTGGTCAGTATCAGATCAAGTACAGCCTCTCCTCTTGTATATTAATATTGTCAATATCTTTTCCCAAAGGTAGAGGAGTCCAAAACTAGAGGGCATAGGTTTAAGGTGAGAGGGGAGAGATACAAACGGGTCCATAGAGGCAATTTTTTCACTTAGAAGGTAGTGAGTGCCTCGGACAAGCTGCCAGAGGTAGCAGTAGAGGTGGGTACAATTTTGTCTTTTAAAAAGCGTTTAGACAGTTACATGGGTAAGATCGCCTCTGGCGATGATCTTTGCATCATCAATGGAGACGGGAGAGGTTCCGGAGGATTGGAGGATTGCGGATGTTGTTCCTTTATTCAAGAAAGGGAGTAGAGATAGCCCTGGAAATTATAGACCAGTGAGTCTAACCTCAGTGGTTGGTAAGTTGATGGAGAAGATCCTGAGAGGCAGGATTTATGAACATTTGGAGAGGTATAATATGATTAAGAATAGTCAGCATGGCTTTATCAAAGGCAGATCATGCCTTACGAGCCTGATTGAATTTTTTGAGGATGTGACTAAACACATTGATGAAGGAAGAGCAGTAGATGTAGTATATATGGACTTCAGCAAGGCATTTGATAAGGTGCCCCATACAAGGTTTATTGAGAAAGTGAGGGGGCATGGGATCCAAGGGGACATTGCTTTGTGGATCCAGAACTGGCTTGCCCACAGAAGGCAAAGAGTGGTTATAGATGGGTCATATTCTGCATGGAGGTCGGTCACCAGTGGAGTGCCCCAGGGATCTGTTCTGGGACCCTTACTCTTTGTGATTTTTATAAATGACCTGGATGAGGAAGTAGAGGGATGGGCTGATAAGTTTGCTGATGACACAAAGGTTGGAGGTGTTGTGGATAGTTTGGAGGGATGTCAGAAGTTGCAGCAAGACATCGATAGGATGCAAGACTGGGCGAAGAAGTGGCAGATGGAGTTCAACCCAGATGTGAGGTGTGAGGTGGTTCATTTTGGTAGGTCAAATAGGATGGCAGAGTGGAAGATCAGAAGGATCTTGGGGTCCGAGTTCATAGGACGCTCAAAGCAGCTGTGCAGGTTGAGGCTGTGGTTAAGAAGGCGTATGGTGTACTGGCCTTCATCAATAGAGGAATTGAGTTTAGGAGTCGTGAGATAATGTTGCAACTATATAAGACCCTGGTCAGACCACACTTGGAGTACTGTGCTCAGTTCTGGTCGCTTCATTACAGGAAGGATGTGGAAGCCATAGAAAGGGTGCAGAGGAGATTTACAAGGATTTACAAGGCCTTGCCTGGGTTGGGGAGCATGCCTTGTGAGGATAGGTTGAGTGAGCTCGGCCTTTTCTCCTTGGAGAGACGAAGGATGAGGGGTGACCTGATGGAGGTGTATAAGATGTTGAGAGGTATTGATCGAGTGGATAGTCAGAGGCTTTTTCCCAGGGCAAAAATGGTTGCCACAAGAGGACGCAGGTTTAAGGTGCTGGGGAGTAGGTACAGAGGAGATGTCAGGGGTAAGTTTTTCACTCAGAGGGTGGTGGGTGCGTGGAATGGGCTGCCAGCAACGGTGGTGGAGGCGGATTCGATAGGGTCTTTTAAGAGACTTTTAGATAAGTACATGGAACTTAGTAAGATAGAGGTTGATAAGTAAGCCTAGTAATCGCTAAGGTAGGGACATGTTCGGCGCAACTTTGTGGGCTGAAGGGCCTGTATTGTGCTGTAGTTTTTCTATGTTCTATGTTCTATGAGTATAGAGGGATAAAAAAAAAGGGGCTGCATGGGCAAGTTGGGTTGAAGGTCCTGTTTCCATGCTGTAAACCTCTATGACTCTATTCACTGCCCTTAACTCGTTGCAGAATGATGGAGAAGAAAGGAATGGGTTGACCTTTGCACCTAACTTTTTCTAAGTTCTTTGACAGTTCTCATCCCCTTGTCCAGAGTTAGATGCAATGATGCACCAGTCGCTTTTCCAGGAGGTACAGTATTTGTGTGGCTGGGTTTCATTGGAAAGATGCTCTATAAAGTCCCAATCTTTTCCACGGTGACTGTCACAAGTCAGTTTCCTTGGGAGAGTGCTCTGGATGTGCCACACATCTTGCTGCTAACTGTCTTCAGAGCCATTCTCCTCCTGCTGGGATTATCTTCCATTGTTCACATACAAAAGAGTGACACCCCCATCGATATCAGGTGAAGCTGATATCTTCTCTTAATCTAGTTTGTCAGCTGAGGCCCGAGACCAGGACGCCGGTGCGCATTCCAGCAGTTTGGAGACTTTACTGAGAGAGGATGACTGTGAGACACCAAGTGTACTTTATCCACATTCAATCTGGAGTGTGTGGCTGGTAATGATTCTGAGGTGATAATCCCGTCACAAAAACCCTCATTTACCCCCATCTGAATTATCGGAATGGTGTCGCTTATATTTGAGTTTTGACACCAGATTAACACCTGGGGCCCGATTTTACCATCAGGTTGCACCTGTTTTCGGGTGTGAAAACTTGGTAAAGTTGGGCGTGAGGCGAGTAGCGCGATCCGCAACTGCCTCCGTGCCAGTTCCCCCTTTACCAAGGGCCGAAAATGGCCGCGATTGGCACCGCACCCAAAACGGGCGCGACGGCCATTTAAATGCATCTGCATGCATTTAAATTGACTTAATGGGCTACACGCCCAATCTTACTGGCCCTCCCCCCTTTACCACTGCATTCTCCCATCCAGATTCGGCACGAAACAGACATGCTCGGCAAAGGTCCGATTCAGGCGCCCCATTTTCTGAGGAGGTAGGTTCAGAACTTCCAGTGGCTCTCTGACTCAGATCGGTGATGGGGTGGGGGAGGGGGGGGTGCAGATCAGACGGCTCTCTGGTGGGGGGTGGGAGGTGCAGGAGGGGTCTGCTGCCACTCTGCATGTGATCAGGGGGAGGAAGGGGGGTCCGCTGCCACTTTGCGTGTGATCAGGGGGGAGGCAGGGGGAGATCCGCTGCCACTCTGCGTGTGATCAGGGGGAGGCAGGGGGGTCTGCTGCCACTCTGCATGCGATCGATGGGGGGGAAGGGGTGTCCGCTGCCACTCTATGTGAGATCGGTGGAGGGGAGGGGGGCAGGGGGCCTGATTGGTCTGGATAGCAGGGGGTGGGGGGATAAGGGGAACAGTAATGTTGTGGGGGTGGGGCAATGTCTGTGGGGGCCAGGGGGAGGCATGATCCGGCCCGGGAGCGATGTGGCAGGGAAGCAGTTTTTCTATTTGTTTTCTGTGCATGCGCAGTTAGAGGCTCCGATTGGAGCTGCAGGATTTCGCGCACGTTAAGCTCCGCCCACAGGCTTGTGCAGCGCGATTCGGAATCACTGATAATTTTTCAGGCAGAGTGCGTATAGGGACGCCTGAGAACGGGTCTAAAAGTCGGATTTGAAACACTCCCAGTTTCAAGTCTGCCCAACAGTTAGAATGAAAATGGTAAAATGGGGTCCCTGGTGTCAGAGCACCAGGGTGCCAGCTGATTGAATTGTTAAAATCCAAATCTGAACTTCCTCATCCCAATTTCAGTGATATCTTCAGATCTGATTAGAATCAAACACCAAGCTAGTGAGACAGAGTTCGGTGAATCAAAGCTGGTAACTGGTGCTGAGTTGCATCATAAGAGGAAGGCTTTGATATTTCCTGCATTAAACTAGAAGAACAGGTGACAGATGGAAGATTTTGCACAGGCAATTGGACTGATGGAGGAGATAAAGTGGGAGAGCAGGATAAAGACATAGAAGATCAGAGCAGGAAGAGGCCATTCGGCCCTTCGAGTCTGCTCCACCATTCATCACCATCATGTCTAATCAGTCAACTCAATAGCCTAATCCTGCTTTTTCCCATAACCGTAACCAAGGATATTTCAGGATACCCACAATCCCAGCTGATTGGGACATGAATAGTCAAAAAGATGGTGACGAGAGGCAGATAAACCCTTTAAACATCAGCAGTGAAACATCGGAGCTGCTAATTCATCGGACTGCCATTTGTGGAATCTTAAAAGTAAAAGTTTATTTATTAGTCACAAGTAAGGCTTACATTAACACTGCAATGAAGTTACTGTGAAATTCCCCCAGTCCAGCACCTGTTGGGGTCAATGCACCGAACCAACAAATCTTTCAGAATGTGGGAGAAAATCGGAGCACCTGGAGGAAACAGATCTCTCCCATCTGTCACTCAGACACGGGGAGAACTTGCAAACTCCACACAGACCCAGGAATTGAACCCGGGTCCCTGGCGCTGTGAGGCAGCAGTGCTAACCACTGTGCTACCGTGCCGCCCCTATCTTGCTGTGCACAAACTGGCTGGCATGTCGCCGTACAATGCAGCAGGAGGGCATGTTAGTGTGCGTGAAATGCTTTGGGACGTCCTGGGGAGACGGAGACAGCTTCAGAAAGGCAAGTTTATCTTATTGATACAACCTTCAGCTGGAGTCATAGCAACCAAAGCTGTCTGAGGTCAAAGCACCTGCCATTGAGAGAGCTTGTGTTCAGTGCAGGAGTAACTGGTATCTGAGAAGGGGAGAGGCTAAGAGACAAGGATTAACTAAAACAGCTGTGAACATAGTGATGGAAAAGCTGACTCTCCTGTCTCAGTTTACCGATCTGCTAAGCGGGCTTTCTAATTATACACTCTGTGATCACAAAATCTGTATTAAAAAGGAGGGCTCATCGCAGAGCCATCCACATCTCCAAATACTGTATCAGCAGCCACCAGCTTGGGGGCAGCGTCCAACCCCAGCCCCTTGGAAAAGAAACACCAAAGGAACCAATTTCTCCTGTGCCACCTATGATTGAGGAAACGCCAAGGCAAGTTCATTGTGCCAATATTCTGATCAAAGTCAATCGATATTTCTGCTGGTGATGAAGGAGGCCTGATCTCAGAAAGAGAGGTTCTGCTTGTTGCTAACAGCTGATTCCAGTGTTCATTTGCTTGTTGTCAGAGAGAGGGGCTGCAGCATTGGAACTGGCAATGTTTCCAGCTGGACATAGACGCAGCGAACAACATGAAGGAGACGAGAGACATTTCAACCTCAATGTAATCACAGCTACGGTTAAAATGTCAATAACAATCAGCGACTTAAACGCCCTCTTCTAGTGGGGAGCCATTCTAGAAATTTAAAAAACCGTGATTAACGAAAAGAATTTCTGTGTCCCGGGGCGTGTAAGATCTCAATAGAAGAATAAAAGAACAGAGTGGGGTGGAGGAGCCCATTTCTGGGTGGAAATGGAGGAGGTGGAAGGTTTGGGCCTGAATATTGAAGCTCGGGACACATCCCGTTTGGGTCTTGAATCTTATTCCAATGGATCCGGGGTGGAGGGGCAAGAGGGGGGCAGCACATGTTACTGTTATTCTCTCTCGGGAAGTGAAGCCAGAGTGATGGGGGAGGGGGTGGGGGAGGGGGTGGGGACTGGGAGTGGGGATGGGAGTGGCATTGGGGTTGGGGGAAGGGAGGGGTTGGAGGAGGGAATGGGGTTGGGGAGGGGGAGGGGGTCAGGGTGGGGGTGGGGAGGGTGGCTGGGGTTGGGGAGAGGCAGGGGAGGGGGAGGAAGAGGATCGGGGTGGGGGAGGGGGAGGGGGTGGAGAGGATTGGAGGCAGGATAGGGAGTGATGATGGGGAGAGTGTTGTGGGGTGAGTTTTGACAAGCTCCCTAAGTGTGGTTTTTGGAGTTTTTCTCTTCCTCTGGTCGTTATCCTGACAGATGTGATGACATTTGAAAAACTCACCTCTCAGCTAATCCCACACATTACTTTTCTTTATGCATTTGATGCAGACTGTCTGTCTCGGGGGGGGGTCGGCTATCACTGAAATTAGCCCTCTTATTTTGACAACGCTTTCAGCTACCACCGCAGAATTCCGAATTTCCTTCCTTTATCAACATGGAACACGCAGCTGGAAAAATCCAAAAATAAAATACTGCAGATGCTGGAAATCAGAAATAAAATCAGAAAATGCTGGAAAAACTCAACAGGTCTGGCAGCATCTGTGGAGAGAGAAACAGATTTAATGTTTCCAGTCCAGTATGACTCTTCTATGGAACTCAACCTGATGTAATCACCTGTTTCCTGCCCGCCATACTGAGGGTTTAAATACAAAGAAAATTCAGCACAGGAACAGGTCCTTGGGTCTCCAAGCCTGCACCGACCATGCTGCCCGACTGAACTAAAACCCCCTACCCTTCCGGGGACCATATCCCTCTATTCCCATCCTATCCATGTATTTGTTCAGATGCCCCTTAAAACTCACTATCGTATCCGCTTCCACTACCTCCCCCGGCAACGAGTTCCAGGCACCCACTACTCTCTGTGTAAAATATGTGCCTCGTACATCTCCTTTAAACCTTGCCCCTCGCACCTTAAACCTGTGCCCCCTCGTAATTGACTCTTCCACCCTGGGAAAAAGCTTCTGACTATCCACTCTGTCCAAGCCTCTCATAATCTTGTAGACTTCTATCAGGTCTCCCCTCAACCTCCGTCGTTCCAGTGAGAACAAACCAAGTTTCTCCAACCTCTCCTCATAGCTAATGCCCTCCATACTAGGCAACATCCTGGTAAATCTTTTCTGTACCCTCTCCAAAGCCTCCACATCCTTCTGGTAGTGTGGCGACCAGAATTGAACACTATATTCCAAGTGTGGCCTAACTAAGGTTCTATAAAGCTGCAACATGACTTGCCAATTTTTAAACTCAATGCCCCAGCCGATGAAGGCAAGCATGCCGTATGCCTTGTTGACTACCTTCTCCACCTGCATTGCCACTTTCAGTGACCTGTGCACCTGTACACCCAGATCCCTCTGCCTATCAATACTCTTAAGGGTTCTGCCATTTACTGTATATTTCCTATCCGTGTTAGACCTTCCAAAATGCATTAAACTCCATCTGCCATCTCTCCGCCCAAGTCTCCAACCGATCTATATCCTGCTGTATCCTCTAATGGTCCTCATCACTGTCCGCAAATCCACCAACCTTTGTGTTGTCCGCAAACTTACTAATCAAACCAGTTACATTTTCCTCCAAATCATTTATATATATTACAAACAGCAAAGGTCCCAGCACTGATCCCTGAGGAACACCACTTGTCACAACCCTCCATTCAGAAATGCACCCTTCCACTGCTACCCTCTGTCTTCTTTGACCAAGCCAGTTTTGTATCCACCTTGCCAGCTCACCTCTGATTCCGTGCAACTTCACCTTCTGCACCCGTCTGCCATAAGGGACCTTGTCAAACGCCTTACTGAAGTCATCCACTGCCCTACCCTCATCAATCATCTTCGTCACTTCCTCGAAAAACTTGGTCAAGTTAGTGAGACACGACCTCCCCTTCACAAAACTATGTTGCCGCTCACTAATATGTCCACTTATTTCCAAGTGGGAGTAAATCCTGTCACGAAGAATCCTCTCCAATAATTTCCCTACCACTGATGTAAGGCTTACTGGCCTGTAATTACCTGGATTATTCTTACTACCCTTCTTAAACAAAGGGACAACATTGGCTATTTTCCAGTCTTCTGGAACCCCCCTGTAGCCGTGAGGATACAAAGATTTCTGTCAAGGCCCCAGCAATTTCCTCCTTTGCCTCTCTCAGTATTCTGGGGTATATCCCATCAGGCCCAGGGGACTTGTCTAGCTTAATGTTTCTCAAGAACCCGAATACCTCTTCCTTTTTGATCTCAACGTGACTCAAACTATCTCCACATCCTTTCCCAGACTCATCATCCACCAAGTCCTTCTCTTTGGTGAATACTGACGCAAAGTACTCATTTAATACCTCACCCATTTCCTCTGGCTCCACGCATAGATTCCCTCCCCTGTCCTTGAGTGGGCCAACCCTCTCCCTGGCTACCTTCTTGCTCTTTATGCACGTCCAAAAAGTCTTGGGATTTTCCTTAATCCTGCTGGCCAATGACTTTTCGTGGCCCCTTTTAGCCCTCCTTACTCCTTGCTTAAATTTCTTTCTGCTTTCCTTGTATTCCACACTTGCTTCGTGTGTTCCCAGCTTCCTAGCTTTGACAAATGCTTCCTTTTTTTCTTTGACTAGACTCACAACACCTCTTGTTATCCAAGGCTCCCAAAACTTGCCATACTTACCCTTCATCCTGACAGGAATGAGTTTTGTAAAGTAAGAACATGCGTCCATGAGCCACAGAGTGCCTTTGAGGACAAATTTAAAACATTAGTTAAGGAACATCTTTTTCGCATTAATCCTACAGTTGAGCTGGGGTTACAGTGGATAATCCTTGTTTCAACAATTTGTCTTGAAGTATATTTGGAATTATGTACGGAAAGTGTTGTAATTGAAGTAAATCTAAGTTCATGTGGACATTAACGCTCTCATTCTAACATCCTAACCAGGAAACACCAGTAAAATCTCACAGCTCTGGTTAATTAATCCTTTCCACCAGCCAAATGCAATGATTATTTCAACAATTACCAGGTTTTCTTGAGGTTATCTCTGTGGCTGGGATTTTCTGGTCTTGCCCAACGAGGAACCAAACCTTCCCACCCAAAGTCAACGGACCTTTGGCTGGTCTGTCAAATTTTCCATCCCGTTGGTGACTATTCCCACCACGGGCGACACCAAAACACCCTGGTCAGAACTGAGCCTCCAATTCCTTTCTCTTCCTGTCTGTAATGAGTGTGCTTTTTTTAAACGGAAAGCGGGTGTGTTTCTCACCCCTGAGTATGTGAACAATTTTAATAACCAGCCACAAGCTTCCATGGGTTTAAATAACGAGAATTATTTATTCATGCATTATTCTGCAAGTCTAAACACTGTGCCACTTAGTCACAGAAACTCACACTCAAGAATGACACCGTTCAAGGAAATAGTGCACTTTCATGAGTTGTAAACAGAAGAATAGTTCATGGTTCATAGTTCATATCCTCAGCTGATTGTAGTAAAAAACAGACATTGCAGCCCATTGAAGAAGGTGTTTTCACTCTTAAAGGGATTGGGGTAGTCGAGGTGGTTTCAGGAGCTGGAGGCGTATATCAGAGTTTTTGCTGGAGTCCCTCGAAGAGATGGACTTTTCCAGCTGGACTTGAAGTTGATTACATGGGGCTGAATTTTACAGCCTTTTTCATCAATGGGATCTTCCATTCCCACCAATGGCAACACTCAGCGGTGGGTTCTCTGGTGGCATGGCTGGTGAAAAATGTGAAACTCTTTAGACATTGACAGGACTGGAAGAGCCCTTTATTGGCCAATGATGAGCTGCATTCACTACCAGAAAACATGCTGGTGGGGTGGGGGGGGGGGGGGGGGCGGGAATCCCACCCTTGTGGTTTTCTTGCCAGGAGGTCAGGTTTTTGGTCGGTGGAGTTGGAACAGGAACAAGGCTGGAAGACATTTAAGATGTAGGAGTCTTCTCCTTTTATCTACTTCTGATGTTTGGCATCTGGTGTTCTACGTACACTGACCAGATTTTCTCTGGTCCTTGGGATGAAGGAATTTGTGATCAGAAGTCACTTTTACTCACATGATCAACTGCCATTGTCCACCTAGAATAGTTTAAAAGCCTGAAGCCATTGCTACACAATGAGAGATAGATGATGACTATTCACACCTCTTTGTGATTAACCGGTTTCCACAACTTACTTTCATTAGAAGTCAAGCTTGGGGATGGTGAGTCTAGTTTTTAAACTCCATCCCTCCAGCATGCGATTCATGCACAAGGACACCCAGGTCCCTCTGCATAGCAACATGGATCGAGGATTGGTTAACTAACAGAAAGAAAAGAGTGAGGATAAATGGGTGTTTTCCTGGTTGGTGACCAGTAACTAGTGGTGTGCCTCAGGGATCAGTTTTGGGAGTGCAATTGTTTATAATTTACATAGATGATTTGGAGTTGGGGACCAAGAGTAAAATGTCAAAGTTTGCATATGACACTAAGATGAGTGGCAGAGCAAAGTGCACTGAGGACACTGAAAGTCTGCAAAGGGATATCAATAGTCTAAGTGACTGAGCGATGGTCTGGCAGATGGAGTACAATATTGGTAAATGTGAGGTCATCCATTTTGGTAGGAATAACAGCAAAATGGACTATTATTTAAATGGTAAAAAATTGCAGCATGCTGCTGTGCAGAGGGACCTGGGTGTCCTTGTGCATGAATCACAAAGTTGGTTTGCAGGTGCAGCAGGTAATTAAGAAGGTAAATGGAATTTTGTCCTTCATTGCTGGAGGAATGGAGTTTAAAAACAGCGAGATTATGTTGCAGCTGTATAAGGTGCTGGTGAGGCCACACCTGGAGCACTGTGTACAGTTTTGGTCTCCTTACTTGAGAAAGGACATACTGGCACTGGAGGGGGTGCAGAGAAGATTCACTAGCTGGTTCTGGAGTCAAGAAGGTTGGCTTATGAGGAGAGACTGAGTAGACTGGGACTATACTCATTGGAATTTAGAAGAATGAGGGGAGATCTTATAGAAACATATAAGATTATGAAGGGAATAGATAAGATAGAAGCAGGGAAGTTGTTTCCATTGGCGGATGAAACTAGAACTAGGGGGCATAGCCTCAAAATAAGGGGGAGCAGGTTTAAGACTGAATTGAGGGGGATCTTCTTCACCCAAAGGGTTGTGAATCTGTGGAATTCCCTGTCCAGTGAAGCAGTTGAGGCTACCTCATTGAATGTTTTTAAGGCAAGGATAGATACATTTTTGAACCGTAAAGGAATTAAGGGTTATGGTGAGCAGGCAGGTAAGTGGAGCTGAGTCCACAAAAAGATCAGCCATGATCTTATTGAATTGCAGAGCAGGCTCGAGGGGCCAGAAGGCCAACTCCTGCTCCTAGTTCTTATATTCTTATGCAAACAACTGACAATAACAAATGTAAATCTCACAGACAGAATTGCTATTTCCAATCAAGGGTGAGGTCCCCACACCCAACCCCTGGTTATTCCATCAGAAATTTTCCAGAAACTTGAGGCAGAAATGGCCAAAGTCACCTGATCTTCAGCAGCCATCATAGCCACCTGTTAGTGTCCAATTTTTGAAAAAAGTAAGTTAGTTCCGGAAGATTCTGAACTGATTACAGTCCATGTTGTACAGTTATGGATAGGACATGCCTCAACAGGGCATGGTTTCCCTTTACTTTGCATTGGTTTTCTACTTCTTACAAAGGTAGCAATACTTAAATTCTTTGAGAAATTTGAATCTCTAAAAGCTTTACCACCGCACTGTCTCAACAATCCCACTGGGTCTCATTGAAGTTGAATTGATTGGTGACATTGGGGATCAAGTTTAAAAGATAATTCCAGGATTCGAAGAGCTTGTATTTAAGATAAAGAGCTCTTCTATCATGAAGTCACAAATGAATTTCATTGGCACATTGATCGATGTTTCCTAAAGTTCCCACTCTTTAACAGGAGACATTTCTAGCTTTGGGCAGATTACTTACTGCTTTTTATCATCAGGTAACGACTTTGCATCAAAAATACCAGGAAATGATCAATTTCTAACAGAAAGTACTTGTTGATTATATTTCCTAATTTGTTTCTTTTTATATTTGCAGCACACACAGGCCAAAACCCGACCACCTCTCCTGCCCTGGAATTGGTGCGGGCGACATTCCCAAAATGGAAATCTTCGTTGGCCTCGGGTGGGTTTTTACGATCTCGCCCAGTGTGTTTGGTTTAACGGCCCCAGAGCAGAGTTGGTGCTTCACTCAAACCAGATACTGAATTGAATAGAAGATGAGTTTTGTGAAAAACGCAGGTGCTAGAAATCTGAAATCAAAGCAGAAAATGCTGGAAACACTTGAAGTATCGGCAGCATCTGTGGATAATGGAACAGAGTTAATGTTTCAGATGGAAGGACTTTTATCACGGTGGTGAAAGGTGAAAGCTCTGAAACATTGGGCGGCACGGTAGCACTGCTGCTTCACAGTTCCAGGGACCTGGGTTCGATTCCTGGCTTGGGTCACTGTCTGTGTGGAGTTTGCACATTCTCCTCGTGTCTGCGTGGGTTTCCTCCGGGTGCTCCGGTTTCCTCCCACAGTCCAAAGATGTGCTGGTTAGGTTGATTGGCCATGCCAAAAATTGCCCCTTAGTGTCCTGAGATGCGTAGGTTAGAGGGATTAGTGGGTAAATCTGTAGGGATATGGGGGTAGGGGCTGGGTGGGATTGTGGTCGGTGCAGACTCGATGGGCCGAATGGCCTCTTTCTGTACTGTAGGGTTTCTATGATTTCTATGATTGGACTGGATTTTCCAGCCTTAACTCCGGCAGAAACCCCCGTCCCCAGCACCCTCCAATGAACGTTAGAATACGACATGATAACCTTGCAAGGGCAATACGGTGTCATCGCACCATCTCAGGTATTACAGAAAGCAAAGCTGCTGCCAAACAAGACTTGATTAGCTGCAAAGACTCGCATTCCAACCATTATCTTGTAAATTGAGTTTGTGTCTTTATAGGTCCTGTTTGTGAACACAACTCCTCACTCACCTGGTGAAGGAGCCTGAGGCTCCAAAAGCTTGTGCTGCCAAATAAACCTGTTGGACTTTAACTTGGTGCTGAGAGACTTCTTCGTGTGCCAAACAAGAAGCCAGGCCGCCTTTTTAAAATGACCAATTAACAATCAGCTTTCTAATGAGCCAATTATCTGAAATTTCTCAATGCTTGCTGAATTTTTGGGTGCCAGATGGGAAGAGGTTTGGGAGTGTTTTAAGACGGGTGCAAGGAGATGGTATAAAGATTTGCTTTTCTGATTTTATTTGATTTATTATTGTCACATGCATTCGTATACAGTGAAAAGTATTGTTTCTTTGTTCTTTAGAGGGATATGGTCCCCGGAAGCGTAGGGGGTTTTAGTTCAGTCAGGCAGCACGGTCGGTGCAGGCTTGGAGGGCCGAAGGGCCTGTTCCTGTGCTGTAATTTTCTTTGTTCTTTGTTCTTTCTTTGTTCTTGCGCACCATACAGACAAAGCATACCATTCATCGAGAAGGAAACGAGAATGTAGTGTTACCGTCATAGCTCGGGTGTAGAGAAAAGTCAACTTAATGCGAGGTAGGTCCATTCAAAAGTCTGATGTAGCAGGGAAGAAGCTGTTCTTGAGTCAGTTGGTACATGGCCTCTGACTTTTGTATCTTTTTCCCGACAGATGAAGGTGGAAGAGAGAATGTCCGGGGTGCGTGGGGTCCTTAATTATGATGGCTGCTTGTCCAAGACAGCAGGAAGTGCAGACAGATTGTGCTGGTGAAGTGTCTGTCTGGACATTGATCTGAGCCTGCCATAGGAAATAAAGACAGATTGTGAGAGCAGGTGTGACTGAATCCACAGTCACGGTATAACCTCTCTCCCACCTGTCGTCCAGCCTACACTCCTGATTGGACTCATTCAAACTGCTAATTAGCCAGCTTCCTGTTGGGCAGCCACTAACTGGCCACCTGCTGCTTGACTGTGTTGAGACAGCAGGTCAGGAGCGAACTGACCACGCTCCGTTTCCGTTTCATCTCTCTCACTCACCAAATACAATAAAATCCAGCCCATTAACTGTGTTTCCCTCTCCACAGATGCTGCCTGAATGATGGAGTATTTGCAGCATTTTCTGTTTTGATTTTGTATTTTACGTGTATTTTGTGGCTTTCGAGTCTCCAGTTTTCTCCCCTTTTCCTCACCTTAAGGTGCTGACACTTGTGCTCAAGGTCATGTCATGACCAGTGAAAGCCCTTTGGTTCCATCCCCTAGTGCCCATTATTTATTTTTTATTCATTTGTGGGACAATGGCATCGCTGGCTGGCCAGCATTTAATGCCCATCCCTAGTTGCCCTTGATCAGAGTGCAGTTGAGAGTCAACCACATTGCTGTGGCTCTGGAGTCACATGTAGACCAGACCAGGTAAGGACGGCAGATTTCCTTCCCTAAAGGACATTAGTGAACCGGATGGGTTTTTCCGACAATCGACACAAGTTTCGTGGTCATCAGTAGATTTTATTGAATTCAAATTCCGCCATCTGCCATGGTGTGATTTGAACCTGGGGTCCCCAGAACATTGGCTGAGTTTCTGGATTAATACTCTCGCGATAAGACCACTCGACCACCACCGCCCCAAGTGTCCATTGCTTTATGTATGCTGTTGACTAATTAGACAGTGGGAGGAAACACAGTCAAGTCCAAACTTGTCCTGACTGACATCCACACACTCTTCCTGGGAGGTAACAGCACATCCAGGGTGAGGTTTCTAACCATATGTTCTCTAATACTACCTCAGATCATTCAGACTGTAGCAGCAAACTGACCTGGGACCTTCTTGATCTGCATGTCTTCATTCATCATTTTCCAAATGAAATAGAAGGCCAACAGGTCTCAATTTGTTAAATATTTTGGGTTAGCATTCGTACTGCAATGTGATATTTGGCAATCTTCCAGTTGTAATGGACAACTACCTAGTTGCACCATGTACTGAACAAATGTTGGCAAATAGCCATCGGACTAATGGTCCATGCCATGTAGTCAGAAACCTCTCAGCCATCACAGCAGTTGTAATAAGTGACTGCTATCTTTCAGCTATCAATCTCTTTGTTGCAGAATAATACTGGGCCATGTTTTACCTGGAGCCACTGACGAACAACGGTAATATTGGGCCTTTTTTAGGTATTACCATTGGCATAACATTTGCTGAATGGTGTGAGGAGAATAGCAGCATCTATTTCTTTATGAAGAAATTAAAAGATTGAGTTTTTTGAAGGGGTAACCAAGAAGGTAGATGAGGGCAAGTGCAGTTGACGTTGTCTACATGGACTTTAGCAAGGCCTTTGACAAGGTACCACATGGTGGGTTGTTGCATAAGGTTAAATCTCATGGGATCCAGGGTGAGGTATCTAAATGGATACAAAATTGGCTTGATGACAGAAGACAGAGGGTGGTTGTAGAGGGTTGTTTTTCAAACTAGAGGCCTGTGACCAGCGGTGTGCCTCAGGGATCAGTGCTGGGTCCACTGTTATTTGTCATTTATATTAATGATTTGGTTGAGAATTTAGGAGGCATGGTTAGTAAGTTTGCAGATGACACCAAGATTGGTGGCATAGTGGACAGTGAAGAAGATTATCTCAGATTGCAACGGGATCTTGATCAATTGGGCAGTGGGCTCATGGCAGAATGGCAGATGGAGTTTAATTTCGATAAATGCAAGATGATGCATTTTGGTAGATCGAACCAGGGCAGGACTTACTCAGTTAATGGTAGGGTGTTGGGGAGAGTTACAGAACAAAGAGATCTAGGGGTACATGTTTATAGCTCCTTGAAAGTGGAGTCACAGGTGCACAGAGTGGTGAAGAAGGCATTCAGCATGCTTGGTTTCGTTGGTCAGAACATTGAATACAGGAGTTGGGACGTTTTGTTGAAGTTTACAAGACATTGGTAAGGCCACACTTGGAATACTGTGTACAGTTCTGGTCACTCTATTATTGAAAGGATATTATTAAACTAGAAAGAGTGCAGAAAAGATTTACTAGGATGTTACTGGGACTTGATGGTTTGAGTTATGAGGAGAGGTTGGATAAACTGGTACTCTTTTCCCTGGAGCGTAAGAAGCTCTAATTTTATAGAGGTCTATAGTTGAGAGGGGAGAGATACAAACGGGTCCAGAGGGGCAATTTTTTCACTCAGAGGGTGGTGAGTGTCTGGAACGAACTGCCAGAGGCAGTAGTAAAGGCAGGTACAGTTTTATCTTTTAAAAAGCATTTAGACAGTTACTTGGGTAAGATGGGTATAGAGGGATATGGGCCAAATGAGGGCAATTGGGACTAGCTTAGTGGTTAAAAACTGGGCGGCATGGACAAGTTAGGCCAAAGGGCCTGTTTCCATGCTGTAAACCTCTGTGACTCTGTAAGACTAATTTGAGTCCTTGCTGTATGTTCTTATACACAAGGGTGAAATTAAGCATAAAGCACGTCTCGACCTCTGTTCAGAGTGGGAATTATTGTTACAAAGTAAAAGAAAATAATGCTCAACTCAATCCACTTTCCTTGTTTATTTTGCAAAACGTATTTCCAATGTGAATGAGCATGTGTGTAGAGGAAAGAAATGTGGATCTGTTCCCCTGGAATCGAATGGAGGATACAAAGTTTGTAAATTATCGTCTGAGTTTTAGTCGATGTGGCTTAACAGTTAGTATCTGTTTCTATGTATTGAATAGTCCATGGTTATATTAGAGAGGAGAAGTCCAGATAATTAGATTCTTTTGAAGGCATGGATAAAAGTTAAATATAACAGGGGTAAAAATTCAAATGTATGCCAATTGGGAAATATTTAAACTCGAAACAAAAAGAGAAAAGACAAATAAAACATGAAATTGAGAATGGGAGAAATATCTCCCAGGATACTGTCTCTAAATAAACTGCTGATATTGGAAGGCCATGCAGTCTAACACTGTGACACGGGTTGGTAATTGATGAGGAGATGGGATGAAGATGGGCTGTTGGATTGCAGGGATGTGCCCAGCCGTGTCCCACAGGGATCTGTACTGGGGCCTCAGCTTTTCAGTATGTACGTTCATGGCTTTTGGGTTAATAGAGAGTTCCATGTCCAAACTTACAAATGACATTAATTTAGGAGGCACAATCAGCTCTGTTGATTAAATAGGAATTTGAAATAAAATAAACAGGAAAACTTTATTTTTCCGAACAGATTAAAATATATATCCATCAGTGTGATTTGGACAGGCTAAGTGAGTGACAAATGCTTGGCAGATGCAGTATGATGTGGGTAAATGTGAGGTTATTCACTTTGGTCGCAAAAACAGGAAGGAAGACAGATTATTTTATGTGAGTGGCTATAAATTGAGAGAAAGGAATGTGCAAAGAGGTGGTCACTGAAGGTAACCATGCAGATGCAGCAGGCGGTAAAAGTGGCAAATGGTATGTTGGTTTTCATAGCGAGGGGATTCAAATACAGGAACAGGGATGTCCTGCTGCACTTATACAGGGCCTTGGTGAGGCCACACCTGGAATATTGTGAGCAGTTTTGGTCTCCTTATCTGAGGAAGAACATTCTTGCCAGAGAGGGAGCGCAGCGAAGGTTTACCAGACTGATTCCTGGGATGGCAGGTCTGTTATATGAGGAGAGACTAAGTCGGTTAGGATTCTATTTACTGGAGTTTAGAAGAGTGAGAGGGGTCTCATAGAAACTTATAAAATCCTAACAGAACTAGGCAGCGTGGATGCAGGAAGGATGTTTCTCATGGTGTTGGAGTTCAGAACCAGGGGTCACAGGCTGAGGATACAGGGTAGACAGTTTAGGACAGGGGTGAGAAGAAATTTCTTCACCCAGTGAGTGGTCAGTCTGTGGAATTCACTCCCACAGGAAGTAGTTGAGGCCAAAACATTGAATATTTTCAAGAAGGAGTTAGATATAGCTCTTGGGGAGAAGGGGATCAAAGGAAATGGGAGGAAGGTGGGATCAGGCTATTGAGTTGGATGATCAGCCATGACCTTACTGAATGGTGGACCAGGCTTGAAGGGCCGAATGGCCTCCTCCTGCTCCTATTTCCCCTGTTTCTATGATCTTTCTCACCTCATCTTCCGCATGTGAAAACAAAGTAAGAAACAGATGAATGTACCTATACACGGCACAATATTCTCACAATGTCCTGAAGCAGGTTATATCTGGAGTGCACTCGCTGCCGTCCTGTGGATGCACCCAGTCCATTTGTACACAGCAGGTCGCAGCAACAAGCAAACAGCCAGAGAGTCTGTGTTCAATAGTGTCCGTTGGTTCAGTGGTGGCCTGAACACGGCAGGTTTCCGCCTCTGGCCAGCGTCATGGGATCCTTTAATCCAAGGATGGACATGTTGGGTCCGATTTTACCATTTTGATTCTAAGTGCTGAATCTGGGAGTGTTTCAGATCCGACTTTTAGACCTGTTCTCAGGCGCCCCCATACGCACTCTGCCTGAAAAATTATCAGCGATTGTGAATCAACAACAAACAAAGAACAAAGAAAATTACAGCACAGGAACAGGCCCTTCGGCCCTCCAAGCCTGCACCGACCATGCTGCCCGACTGAACAAAAACCCCCTACCCTTCCAGGGACCATATCCCTCTATTCCCATCTCATTCATGTATTTGTCAAGACGTCCTTTAAAAGTTACTACCGTGTCCGCTTCCACTACCTCTCCCGGCAACGAGTTCCAGGCACCCATAAGACCATAAGACATAGGAGCGGAAGTAAGGCCATTCGGCCCATCGAGTCCACTCCACCATTCAATCATGGTTGATTTCAACTCCATTTACCCGCTCTCTCCCCATAGCCCTTAATTCCTCGAGAAATCAAGAATTTATCCATTTCTGTCTTGAAGGCGCTCAACGTCTCGGCCTCCACAGCCCTCTGTGGCAATGAATTCCACAGACCTACCACTCTCTGGCTGAAGAAATTTCTCCTCATCTCTGTTCTAAAGTGACTCCCTTTTATTCTAAGGCTGTGCCCCCGCGTCCTAGTCTCCCCTGCTAATGGAAACAACTTCCCTACGTCCATCCTATCTAAGCCGTTCATTATCTTGTAAGTTTCTATTAGATCTCCCCTCAACCTCCTAAACTCCAATGAATATAATCCCATGATCCTCAGACGTTCATCGTATGTCAGGCCTACCATTCCTGGGATCATCCGTGTGAATCTCCGCTGGACCCGCTCCAGTGCCAGTATGTCCTTCCTGAGGTGTGGGGCCCAAAATTGCTCACAGTACTCCAAATGGGGCCTAACCAGTGCTTTATAAAGCCTCAGAAGTACATCCCTGCTTTTGTATTCCAAGCCTCTTGAGATAAATGACAACATTACATTTGCTTTCTTAATTACGGACTCAACCTGCAAGTTTACCTTTAGAGAATCCTGGACTAGGACTCCCAAGTCCCTTTGCACTTTAGCATTATGAATTTTGTCACCGTTTAGAAAATAGTCCATGCCTCTATTCTTTTTTCCAAAGTGCAAGACCTCGCACTTGCCCACGTTGAATTTCATCAGCCACTTCTTGGACCACTCTCCTAAACTATCTAAATCTTTCTGCAGCCTCCCCACCTCCTCAATACTACCTGCCCCTCCACCTATCTTTGTATCATCGGCAAACTTGGCCAGAATGCTCCCAGTCCCGTCATCTAGATCGTTAATATATAAAGAGAACAGCTGTGGCCCCAACACTGAACCCTGCGGGACACCACTTGTCACCGGTTGCCATTCTGAGAAAGAACCTTTTATCCCAACTCTCTGCCTTCTGTCTGACAGCCAATCGTCAATCCATGTTAGTACCTTGCCTCGAATACCACACCCACTACTCTCTGTGTACAAAATCTGCCTCGTACATCTCCTTTAAACCTTTCCCCTCGCACCTTAAATCTATGCCCCCTAGTAATTGACTCTTCCACCCTGGGAAAGAGCTTCTGACTATCCGCTCTGTCCATGCCTCTCATAATCTTGTAGACTTCTATCAGGTCTCCCCTCAACCTCCGTCGTTCCAGTGAGAACAAGCCTGTGGGCGGGGCTTAATGCGCCCAAAATCCTGCTGCTCTGATCAGTGCCTCCAACTACGCATGCGCAGTAAAAAAAAAGAAAAATGCTTTCCTGCCGCATAGCTCCCGGGCCGGATAATGCCTCCTCTTGGCCCCTACAGACATTGCCCCACCCCTACAACATTACTATCCCCCTTATCCCCCAACCCCCAGCTACCCAGACCGATCGTGGGTTCCTGACCCTCTTCCCCCCCACCGATCGCACGCAGAGTGGCAACAGACCCCCCTTCCCCCCCAACAAGAGAGCCATCTGACCTGCCTCCCTCCCACCTCCAGAGAGCCATCTGACCCGCCTCCCTCCCCCCTCCAGAGAGTCATCTGACCCGCCTCCCTCCGACCCGCCTCCCTCCTCCCCACCAGAGAGCCATCCGACCCCCCCCCCCCCCACCCCTCTCAACACCGATCAGAGTTAGAGAGCTGCTGGAAGCTCTGAACCTACCTCCTCAGAAGATGGAGCGCCCAAATCGGACCTTTTCCGAGCATGTCTGTTTTGCGCCGAATCTGGATGGGCGAACGCAATGGTAAAGGGGGAAATACCGGTAAGTTTGGGCGTTCAGCCCATTAAGTCAATTTAAATTCATGCAAATGCATTTGAATTGCCGTCATGCCCGTTTTGGGCGTGGTGCAGATGGCGGCCATTTTAGGCGCTTGGTAAAGCGGGAATCGGCGCAGTGGCAGGTGCAGATCCCACTACTTGCCTCACACCTGACTTTACCAAGTTTTCGCGCCCAGAAACGGGCACAATTTGATGGTAAAATCAAGCCGGAGAGTGAAAGCACTGTGATACACAGTACAGTGTGTGCAGAGAGGGATGGGGCGCATTGGGCAATGGCAGGATATTGATACTAAACTGTAATTTCAGATCAAAAGCAGCTTCACCCTGCAGTTTGTAGCTGAAAACAGAAACTAAACTGGGCCTGGCAGCAAGGCTCAGAGCAAAATGAATGATTGTAGCACTCAGAAAGGTCAAATAATTCTCACAGCAGCGACTGCAGGCAACTTTTGAAGCTTTGCTGCTCTTTGTTATTCCTTGTAGCCTGCAGCTGTGCTCTGAGTAATTCCTCGAATACTTTAATATGTGAGAATAACGAAAGGGAACAATGACTATCTTGTTCTTTCTGTTTATGCTACAGGTCCACTATCTACAATCAACAAATCCACACACAGGGACCAATCCATTTTTAAACTGTTCCTGCATCAACTCCACGTTCTGCCACGTGAGTGATTTCACATTTATTTTCCTTGCAAGGTTAAGGAGATTGAATTGTTTTTCTTTCCGCACCCAACTGAGTGACCTGACGGAACTCGTTTCCAGTGGTAGAATTTAAGTTTCTTCAGTTTATAAGAAGCAGCTGAACTGCGAGGATTTTATTGTCTCCCGAATTCCTTTATTGCCAATTTAATAACGAAGAGTTTAAAATATTCACCATGTTTCACATTAAAAGAATCCTAACATCAAATAGGATGACACCATTGGAATTGTTGATTGTATTTGATCTGAAACTTCCTGCTGTCCAGGATACAACATATTGTGCAACAGGCGATTCTGTTCCAGCCCAGTGAGACACTGCTACAACTTTTCATGATGTGGAGATGCCGGCGTTGGACTGGGGTGAACACAGTAAGAAGTCTCACAACACCAGGTTAAAGTCCAACAGGTTTATTTGGTAGCAAATACCATAAGCTTTCGGAGCACTGCTCCTTCGTCAGATGGAGTGGAAATGTGCTCTCAAACAGTGCACAGACACAGAAATCAAGTTACAGAATACTGATTAGAATGCGAATCCCTACAACCAGCCAGGTCTTAAAGATACAGACAATGTGGGTGGAGGGAGCATTAAACACAGGTTAAAGAGATGTGTATTGTCTCCAGACAGAACAGCTAGTGAGATTCTGCAAGTCCAGGGGGCAAGCTGTGGGGGTTACTGATAATGTGACATAAATCCAACATCCCGGTTGAGGCCGTCCTCATGTGTGCGGAACTTGGCTATCAGTTTCTGCTCAGCGACTCTGCGCTGTCGTGTGTCGTGAAGGCCGCCTTGGAGAACGCTTACCTGAAGATCCAAGGCTGAATGCCCGTGACTGCTGAAGTGCTCCCCAACAGGAAGAGAACAGTCTTGCCTGGTGATTGTCGAGCGGTGTTCATTCATCCGTTGTCGTAGCGCCTGCACGGTTTCCCCAATGTACCATGCCTCGGGACATCCTTTCCTGCAGCGTATCAGGTAGACAATGTTGGCCGAGTTGCAAGAGTAGGTACCGTGTACCAGGTAGATGGTGTTCTCGCGTGAGATTATGGCATCTGTGTCGATGATCCGGCACGTCTAAGGAGGCCTTCACGACACACGACAGCGCAGAGTCGCTGAGCAGAAACCGATAGCCAAGTTCCGCACACATGAGGACGGCCTAAACCGGGATGTTGGATTTATGTCACGCTATCAGTAACCCCCACAGCTTGCCGCCTGGACTTGCAGAATCTCACTAGCTGTTCTGTCTGGGGACAATACACATCTCTTTAACCTGTGTTTAATGCTCCCTCCACCCACATTGTCTGTATCTTTAAGATCTGGCTGGCTTTAGGGATTTGCATTCTAATCAGTATTCTGCAACTTGATTTTGTGTCTGTGCCCTGTTTGAGAGCACATTTCCACTCCATCTGACGAAGGAGCAGTGCTCCGAAAGCTTATGGTATTTGCTACCAAATAAACCTGTTGGACTTTAACCTGGTGTTGTGAGACTTCTTACAACTTTTCAGACCAGGGCCAATTGCCCCACAGAAAGAACATAAAGTTATATGACAATGACATGGGTTAGCACAGAGTGTTTGTTCTGTGTTTAGTGACATATAAAGAACATATGATTCCATTCACTGAAAAGAAAGGGTATTTTACCCAGTGTTCATACGAAATATCAGTTTGAGGAAGACTTTTTTTATGCAGTGACGGGGAATTCATTGCATAAAGTTCCCTTTGCTTTTGTTCCTCTGCTAGTTGTTTCGGTTTGAGGTTAGATATTTTATTGATGACAATATGGGGAAATCTCACACGGGCTTTGACAAAATGTCCCACACATTTATGCTGAAAGCCAATTTTCCCATTGAACTTGGTACCAAGTTTTCCTCGAAGCAGCGCATTGACTACAGGGTTATTGTGGATGGGAGAAGTGACTCCAGCCAGTTTAATTAACATTTGGTAATTATGCATTGCTGTAAGTGTGTTGCACCAGACTACTTTGTAAATGTTGCGCTTAACTTTTAAAAATCCATTGAACTCCATTGACCAGTTCTGGTCGCCGCACTACCAGAAGGACGTGGAGGCTTTGGAGAGAGTGCAGAGAAGGTTTACCAGGATGTTGCCTGGTATGGAGGGTCTTAGCTATGAGGAGAGATTGGGTAAACTGGGGATGTTCTCCCTGGAAAGACGGAGGATGAGGGGCGACCTAATAGAGGTGTATAAAATCATGAAGGGCATAGGTAGAGTGAACAGTGGGAAGCTTTTTCCCAGGTCGGAGGTGACGAACACAAGGGGTCACGGGTTCAAGGTGAGGGGGGCAAAGTTCAACACAGATGTCAGGGGGACGTATTTTACACAGAGGGTGGTGGGGGCCTGGAATGCACTGCCAAGCAAGGTGATTGAGGCGGACATGCTGGGATTGTTTAAGACTTATCTAGATAACCACATGAACAGATTGGGAATAGAGGGATACAAACGAATGGTCTAGTGGGCATGTGAGCGGCGCAGGCTTGGAGGGCCGAAGGGCCTGTTCCTGTGCTGTATTGTTCTTTGTTTGAAACACTCTTCAGTAAATTGAGGCACAGAAAAGGTCAACCTAAACATTGACCTCTGAAAGGAAGCAGGTTCACATGAAACACCAGGTTGTTGAATCTCTGAGTTCCAAGGTGTCTCCTCAAGAACTGCGCCACAGCCAGGCATCGGGGGACACAGATCTTTATTCAGTCTACTCGCTCCACACTCCAAACGTTGACCGCCCACTCCGGGCAGCTCCCAGCCAGCTCACCACATACCCCAGGTCACATGACCCATTCCCTTCAATGTAACTCACAGATCTCTCCAGATCAGTTAGACTCCACACCGGGAGACAGAGTGAGCATTGATAGGCTGAAAGGGATTTCCGAAACATTCTTCTTGTATTAAATGAAAACCCATTAGAGAAGTCAATTTATGTGAAATACCTCCACCTGATACCAGAGAAAATGCACATGTATCACGGGAGAGACTCTGAATTTTAAATTGGCAATAGATATTATTTTCTGACAGTTGGCAATATGATTAGATACTCAATTGATGGAGCCACTGTTTTCTGAGCTCACAGCGGGGCCGAATGGCGATGAAGGTTCATTTCCTCGACAGGAGTTGGTGCTAGTTCTGGTGAGAAGGAGCGAGGAAATTGGAGAGAAGAACAGCAACTTGCTTTTAAATAGCACCTTTTATGATTCTTAAGGCAATTTACAGAAATTTTATACAACAAAATATGACACTGACCAAAAAGTCAGAGACAGGCTTTAAGGAGCATGTTAAAGAAGGAAAAATATCACCATTTAGAGAGAGCAGCAGAGAGAGGGAGGAGCGGAGAGAGGGAGCAGCGAGAGAGGGAGCAGCGGAGAGAGGGAGCAGCGGAGAGAGTTGGGAGCGGAGAGAGGGAGCAGCGGAGAGAGGGAGGAGCAGAGAGAGGGAGCAGCGGAGAGAGGGAGCAGCGGAGAGAGGGAGCAGCGGAGAGAGGGAGGAGCGGAGAGAGGGAGGAGCGGAGAGAGGGAGCAGCGGAGAGAGGGAGGAGCGGAGAGAGGGAGGAGCGGAGAGAGGGAGCAGCGGAGAGAGGGAGCAGTGGAGAGAGAGAGGAGCGGAGAGAGGGAGCAGTGGAGAGAGAGAAGAGCGGAGAGAGGGAGGAGCGGAGAGAGGGAGCAGTGGAGAGAGGGAGGAGTGGAGAGAGGGAGCAGCGGAGAGAGGGAGGAGCGGAGAGAGGGAGGAGCGGAGAGAGGAAGGAGTGGAGAGAGGGAGCAGCAGAAAGAGAGGAGCAGAGAGAGAGAGGAGCGGAGAGAGGGAGGAGCAGAGGGAGGGAGGAGTGGAGAGAAGGAGCAGCAGAAAGAGGGAGCAGCAAAGAGAGGGAGGAGCGGAGAGAGGGAGAAAATAGTCCTGTAAAGTTATGATGCAATTGTTGTTTGGTAACCGAGTGTTGCTCCTCTTTATACTGAATGAGGATGTGGGAAGTTTTCTGGGTCAGATATACAGGAAGTTGGAATCTACATTACTCTCCCAATCTCAACAATAACAACTCCATCCTCCAAAGCGTCTGATGCTTCAGGGTGACAAACTAACAATCCTTATGGTTTCCCCGAGAGAGTTAATAACCTTACATCATTTTCTCTGTTGTTGATTCATGTCCACTGGGATCCGGATAAAAGAAATTAACTTTGTTTACCTCACATTCTGAACAGCAGTCATCAAGAGGAGAAGTTCATTCATTCAAGTTCGGCTTTACTTGAATTGACAGCTGGAGAAGAGGCTGCGGTGTTTGAACTCAGCAAACTTTATCAACCTTTGCACTTTGCTCACAAATATAATGTTAAAATAAAAAATTGTTAAAGTTGAGGCAGAGGGTCCAATTAAAGAGCAGTTAATAATGCTGCAAAGTTTGACAGTTGCCAACAGGCCTTATTGTTTGAGGACGGTCGAGGACGGTCGAGGATGGGAGAGGATGGGAGAAAGTTACTTTGCCAATATTGCTGCATGGTGCTTTGGCAATTATGTAAGATCTGTCTGGTTGTTTATCCATTTAAGGCCATTCGATATAAAGATGCATTGTATGAAATCAGAATTACTCAGACTTTAGAATAGTTTAGAAGCTTAATTCACATAATCATAGAATCCCAATAGTGCAGAAGGAGGCCATTTGGCCCATCGAATTGGCACCAAATTTCCAACAGAGCATCCCACCCAGGCCTATCCTTGTAACTCCACATATTTACCCTGCTAATGCCCCAACCTGCACATCTTTCGACATTAATCGTGAGAATCGTGATGAGGTGACTGAGAGCGAGGAGGTTAGCCCGCAAAGAGAGAAGGATTGTAGACAGTGTAAGAGGGAGAATAGACGGGTGATGGAGAAGGGGAGAGCTCAGACCAAAGGTTTGAGATGTGTCTATTTTAACGCCAGGAGTGTAGTGAATAAAGTGGATGAGCTTAGAGTGTGGATCGATGCTTGGAAGTGTGATGTGGTGGCCATTACGGAGGCTTGGGGACAGGGACAGGACTGGATACTTCAGGTGCCTGGTTTCAGATGTTTCAGAAAGGACAGAGAGGGAGGCAAAAGAGGGGGGGAGTGGCACTGCTGATCAGGGATAGTGTCACAGCTGTAGGGAAGGTGGAAGCCGTGGAGGGATAACTTTGCTGGGTGTTTTCTACAGGCCACCCAATAGTAGCAGGGATGTTGAGGAGCAGATAGGGAAACAGATCCTGGAGAGATGTAGTAATCATGATGTGGAGATGCCGGCGTTGGACTGGGGTAAACACAGTAAGAAGTTTAACAACACCAGGTTAAAGTCCAACAGGTTTATTTGGTAGCAAAAGCCACACAAGCTTTCGAGGCTCTGAGCCCCTTCTTCAGGTGAGTGGGAATTCTGTTCACAAACAGAACTTATAAGACACAGACTCAATTTACATGAATAATGGTTGGAATGCGAATACTTACAACTAATCCAGTCTTTAAGAAACAAAACAATGGGAGTGGAGAGAGCATCAAGACAGGCTAAAAAGATGTGTATTGTCTCCAGACAAGACAGCCAGTGAAACTCTGCAGGTCCACGCAACTGTGGGAGTTACAAATAGTGTGACATAAATTCTGATTCTAGGATCGCATGATAAAGACTCAGGAGGAAAAAAGCAGAAATATTTATGTGAAATAGTGTGACATAAACCCAATATCCCGGTTGAGGCCGTCCTTGTGTGTGCGGAACCTGGCTATCAGTTTCTGCTCCGCGACTCTGCGCTGTCGTGTGTCGCGAAGGCCGCCTTGGAGAACGCTTACCCGAATATCAGAGGCCGAATGCCCGTGACCGCTGAAGTGCTCCCCAACAGGAAGAGAACAGTCTTGCCTGGTGATTGTCGAGCGGTGTTCATTCATCCGTTGTCGCAGCGTCTGCATAGTTTCCCCAATGTACCATGCCTCGGGACATCTGTCCCGAGGCATGGTACATTGTCCCGAGGCATGGTACATTGGGGAAACTATGCAGATGCTGCGACAACGGATGAATGAACACCGCTCGACAATCACCAGGCAAGACTGTTCTCTTCCTGTTGGGGAGCACTTCAGCGGTCACGGGCATTCGGCCTCTGATATTCGGGTAAGCGTTCTCCAAGGCGGCCTTCGCGACACACGACAGCGCAGAGTCGCGGAGCAGAAACTGATAGCCAGGTTCCGCACACACAAGGACGGCCTCAACCGGGATATTGGGTTTATGTCACACTATTTCACATAAATATTTCTGCTTTTTTCCTCCTGAGTCTTTATCATGCGATCCTAGAATCAGAATTTATGTCACATTATTTGTAACTCCCACAGTTGCGTGGACCTGCAGAGTTTCACTGGCTGTCTTGTCTGGAGACAATACACATCTTTTTAGCCTGTCTTGATGCTCTCTCCACTCCCATTGTTTTGTTTCTTAAAGACTGGATTAGTTGTAAGTATTCGCATTCCAACCATTATTCATGTAAATTGAGTCTGTGTCTTATAAGTTCTGTTTGTGAACAGAATTCCCACTCACCTGAAGAAGGGGCTCAGAGCCTCGAAAGCTTGTGTGGCTTTTGCTACCAAATAAACCTGTTGGACTTTAACCTGGTGTTGTTAAACTTCTTACTGAGATGTAGTAATAACAGGGTTGCCGTGATGGGAGACTTTAATTTCCCAAACATCGATTAGAATATCCCGAGGGTAAGGGGTTTGGATGGGGAGGAGTTTGTTAGGTGTGTTCAGGAGGGTTTCCTGACACAGCATGTGGATAAGCCTACAAGAGGAGAGGCTGTACTCGATCTGGTACTGGCTAATGAGCCTAGACAGGTGTCGGATCTCTCAGTGGGAGAGCATCTTGGGGATAGTGATCATAACTCTATCTCCTTTACGCTAGCATTGGAAAGAGAAAGGATCAGGCAAGCTAGGAAAGTGTTTATCTGGAGTAAGGGGAAATATGAAGCCATCAGGCAGGAGATTAGAGGCGTAAATTGGAAGGAGGTATTCTCGAGGAAAAGCACCAAAGTAAGGTGGCAGATTTTCAAGGAATGTTTGTCTGGAGTCCTGCATGACAACGTTCCGATGAGACAGGGAGGTTTTGGTAGGTTACGGGAACCATGGTGCACGAAAGCTGTGCTGAACCTAGTCAAAAAGAAAAGGAAAGCGTACAAAAGATTCAGAGAGCTAGGCGATGATAGGGATCTAGATGTGTATACGGCTTGTAGGAAGGGACTTAAGAAAGAAATTAGGAGAGCCAGAAGGGGTCATGAGAAGGCCTTGGCAGGTAAGATTAAGGAGAACCCTAAGGCATTCTATAAATATGTGAAGAGTAAAAGGATGAGATGTGAAGGAATAGGACCTATAAAATGTGAAGGTGAGAAAGTCTGTACAGAACCAGAAAAATAGCAGAGGTGCTTAATGAATACTTGACCTCAGCATTCACGGTGGAAAAAGACCTGGGTTGTTGTACTACAGGATTGAGGCGGACTGAAAAGATTGAGTATGTGGACATTAAGAAAGAGGATGTGTTGGAAATTTTGAATAGCATTAAGATAGATAAGTCGCCGGGACCGGATGTGTTGTACCCCAGGTTACTGTGGGAGGCGAGGGAAGAGATTGCAGAGCCTCTGGCGATGATCTTTGCTTCGTCGATGGAGACGGGAGAGGTTCCGCAGGATTGGAGGATTGCGGATGTGGTTCCTATATTCAAGAAAGGGAATAGGGATAGCCCAGGAAATTACCGACCGGTGAGTCTAACCTCAGTGGCTGGTAAGTTGATGGAGAAGATCCTGAGGGACAGGATTTATGAACATTTAAAGAAGATTAGTATGCTCAAAAGTAGTCAGCACGGCTTTGTCAAAGGCAAATCATGCCTTACGAGCCTGGTGGAATTCTTTGAAAATGTGACGAAACACATTGACGAAGGAAAAGCGGTAGATGTGGTTTACATGGACTTCAGCAAGGCATTTGATAAGGTCCCCCGTGCAAGACTTCTCGAGAAAGTGAGAGGGCATGGGATCCAAGGGGCTGTTGCCTTGTGGATCCAGAACTGGCTTGCCTGCAGAAGGCAGAGAGTGTGTATAGATGGGTCTTTTTCTGAATGGAGGTCGGTCACCAGTGGAGTGCCCCAGGGATCTGTTCTGGGACCCTTGCTGTTTGTCATTTTCATAAATGACCTGGATGAGGAAGTGGAGGGATGGGTTGGTAAGTTTGCCGATGACACAAAAGTTGGTGGTGTTGTGGATAGTTTGGAGGGATGTCAGAAGCTGCAGCATGCCATAGATAGGATGCAAGACTGGGCGGAGAAGTGGCAGATGGACTTCAACCTGGATAAATGTGTAGTGGTCCATTTTGGCAGGTCAAATGGGATGAAGGAGTATAATATCAAGGGTAAGACTCTTAGCAGTGTAGAGGATCAGAAGGACCTTGGGGTCCAAGTCCATAGGACTCTTAAATCGGCCTCGCAGGTAGAGGAGGTGGTTAAGAAGGCGTATGGTGTGCTGGCCTTCATCAATCGAGGGATTGAGTTTAGGAGTCGGGAGATAATGATGCAGCTTTATAAGACTCTCGTCAGACCCCACTTGGAGTACTGTGCTCAGTTCTGGTCGCCTCATTATAGGAGGGATGTGGAAATTATTGAAAGGGTTCAGAGAAGATTTACAAGGATGTTGCCTGGATTGGTTGGCATGCCTTATGAGGATAGGTTGAGAGAGCTCGGTCTTTTCTCCTTGGAGAGACGAAGGATGAGAGGTGACCTGATAGAGGTGTACAAGATGTTGAGAGGTATAGGTCGGGTGGATTCTTGGAGGCTTTTTCCCAGGGTGGAAATGTCTGCTACGAGAGGACACAGGTTTAAGGTGCTGGGGAGTAGGTACAGAGGAGATGTCAGGGGTAGGTTTTTCACTCAGAGGGTGGTGGGTGAGTGGAATCGGCTGCCGGTGGAGGCAAACTCGATAGGGTCTTTGAAGAGACTTCTGGATGAGTACATGGAACTTAATAGGATTGAGGGTTATAGGTAAGCCTATATATAAGCCTAGGTAGGTAGGGACATGACCGGCACAACTTGTGGGCCGAAGGGCCTGTTTGTGCTGTATTTTTTCTCTGTTCTATGTTCTATTAAGGGGCAATTTAGCGCGGCCAGTCAAAGAACAAAGAACAAAGAACAGTACAGCACAGGAAACAGGCCCTTCGGCCCTCCAAGCCTGTGCCGCTCCTTGGTCCAACTAGACCAATCGTTTGTATCCCTCCATTCCCAGGCTGCTCATGTGACTATCCAGGTAAGTCTTAAACGATGTCAGCGTGCCTGCCTCCACCACCCTACTTGGCAGCGCATTCCAGGCCCCCACCACCCTCTGTGTAAAAAACGTCCCTCTGATGTCTGAGTTATACTTCGCCCCTCTCAGCTTGAGCCCGTGACCCCTCGTGATCGTCACCTCCGACCTGGGAAAAAGCTTCCCACTGTTCACTCTATCTATACCCTTCATAATCTTGTATACCTCTATTAGATCTCCCCTCATTCTCCGTCTTTCCAAGGAGAACAACCCCAGTCTACCCAATCTCTCCTCATAGCTAAGACCCTCCATACCAGGCAACATCCTGGTAAACCTTCTCTGTACTCTCTCCAATGCCTCCACGTCCTTCTGGTGGTGTGGCGACCAGAACTGGACGCAGTACTCCAAATGTGGCCTAACCAGCGTTCTATACAGCTGCATCATCAGACTCCAGCTTTTATACTCTATACCCTGTCCTATAAAGGCAAGCATACCATATGCCTTCTTCACCACCTTCTCCACCTGTGTTGCCACCTTCAAGGATTTGTGGACTTGCACACCTAGGTCCCTCTGTGTTTCTATACTCCTGATGACTCTGCCATTTATTGTATAACTCCTCCCTACATTATTTCTTCCAAAATGCATCACTTCACATTTCTCCGGATTAAACTCCATCTGCCACCTCTCCGCCCAATTTTCCAGCCTATCGATATCCTGCTGTATTGCCCGACAATGCTCTTCGCTATCCGCAATTCCAGCCATCTAATCTGCACATCTTTGGAGTGTGGGAAGAAACCGGAGCACCCAGAGGAAACCCACGCAGGCACAGACAGTGACCCAAGGCTGGAATTGAACCCGGGTCCCTGGCGCTGCGAGGCAGCAGTGCTAACCACCATGCCATCCATCATAATTGTCTGCTATTTATTTTGATTTAATAATAACAAACAGATCAACAATGAGCAGATAGTAGAACGCGCTTGTAAACCATAAAACAACATTTAAGTGGGCAGTTTAAAGTTCGCTGTAAGCAGGCTGCTTAGAAGTGAATAGGAAAAAATATTAAAGGATATAAATCCACATATACAGTTCATCAATAGATGCAGTTTGATATCGTGGATCGTACAAGTGTATTCTCAGTTTCAACATGCATCATCAGCACTTCCATATTATGGTTTTACACCAGAATTGGACCGATTGTATTCTCTATATTCCAAGGTAACAATGAATCTCATTAACATTTTTTTCATCTTATAAGATTGACATTTCCTTCCTCACTTTTGGAAATCGAATTCCCCCTCATTAGAGATGTTCAAAATCGTCAGGGTGCTGGACAGAGTGGTTAGGGAGAAACTGTTCCCCTGGCAAAGGGGAAGAGAGCGAGAGGGCACAGATTTAAAATTATTTGCAAAAAAAGCAAATATGATGCGAGAAAACACTTTTCACGCAGCGAGTGGTTGGGGTCTGGAATGTTCTGCCTGGGAGTGTGGTGGAGGCAGGTTCAATCGAGGCATTCAAGAGGGTATTTATTGGCCATCCCTCATTGCCCTTGCGAAGGTGGTGGTGAGCGTCTGCAGCCATGTTGTGTAGGTACACCCACAGTGCTGTTAGGGAGGGAGTTCCCAGACCTTACATACTGACCCTCACCCTGGCTTCTCAAAGTGCCTGGATCCTTAAACTTACCGCTTTACAGAACCGAGAGCGTGGATTCACCTCCCCCTGACCCTGCTGCCCTCCCCAGCCCAGCCCTACTCTGCCTTCCCTGATCCTCCCCGACTCTGCTGCCCTCCCCGATTCGACCCTCCCCGATCCTCCCTGACCCTACCCAACCCCTGCTGCCCTGCCCTGCCCTCCCTGCCCTGCCCGATCCGAGCCTGCCCTGCCCACTTCAACCCTGCCCTCCCCGAACCTCCCTGACTCGAGCCTGCCCTGACCCTGCCCTCCCCGAACCTCCCCGACCCTACTGACCTCCCCGACCCTGCCCTCCCCGATCTGACTGTCCCCAGTCCTTCCTGACCCTGCCCGACCCCTGCTGCCCTGTCCTGCCCAGACCTGCCCTTCCTGCCCTGACCCTGCCTCCTCGGCCCTGCCTCCCTGACCCTGCCTCCCCAGCCCTGCCCTACCCGACACTGACCCTGACCAGCCCTGCCCTGTTCTCCCCGACCCTAACCCTGACCAGCCCTGCCCTGTCCGACCCGACCCTGCCTCCCCGACCCTGCCACCCCGGCCCTGCCTCCCCAGCCCTGCCCTTCCCTGCCCTGCCCTCCCCGACCCTGCCCTCCCTGACCCTGCCCTCCCTGACCCTGTCCTCCCTGACCCTGCCTCCCTGACCCTGCCTCCCCAACCCTGCCTCCCCCCCCAGCCCTGCCCTCCCTGACCCTGCACTCCCTGACCCTGTCCTCCCTGACCCTGCCCTCCCCGGCCCTGCCCTCCCTGACCCTGCACTCCCTGACCCTGCCCTCCCCGGCCCTGCCCTCCCTGACCCTGCACTCCCTGACCCTGTCCTCCCTGACCCTGCCCTCCCCGGCCCTGCCCTCCCTGACCCTGCACTCCCTGACCCTGTCCTCCCTGACCCTGCCCTCCCTGACCCTGCACTCCCTGACCCTGTCCTCCCTGACCCTGTCCTCCCTGACCCTGCCTCCCCGACCCTGCCTCCCCCCCCCAGCCCTGCCCTCCCTGACCCTGCCCTCCCTGACCCTGTCCTCCCTGACCCTGTCCTCCCTGACCCTGCCCTCCCTGACCCTGTCCTCCCTGACCCTGCCTCCCTGACCCTGCCTCCCCGGCCCTGCCTCCCCCCCCCAGCCCTGCCCTCCCCGACCCTGCCCTCCCTGACCCTGCCCTCCCTGACCCTGCCCTCCCTGACCCTGTCCTCCCTGACCCTGCCTCTCTGACCCTGCCTCCCTGACCCTGCCCTCCCTGACCCTGTCCTCCCTGACCCTGCCTCCCTGACCCTGCCTCCCCGGCCCTGCCTCCCCGGCCCTGCCTCCCTGGCCCTGCCCTCCCTGACCCTGCCCTCCCTGACCCTGCCCTCCCTGACTCTGCCTCCCTGACCCTGCCTCCCAGACCCTGCCCCCCCCCCCCCCAGCCCTGCCCTCCCCGACCCTGCCCTCCCTGACCCTGCACTCCCTGACCCTGCCCTCCCTGACCCTGCACTCCCTGACCCTGCCCTCCCTGACCCTGCACTCCCTGACCCTGTCCTCCCTGACCCTGTCCTCCCTGACCCTGCCTCCCTGGCCCTGCCTCCCCGACCCTGCCCTCCCTGCCCTGCCTCCCCGGCCCTGCCTCCCCGGCCCTGCCTCCCTGGCCCTGCCTCCCCGACCCTGCCTCCCCGACCCTGCCCTCCCTGCCCTGCCTCCCCGGCCCTGCCTCCCCGACCCTGCCCTCCCTGCCCTGCCTCCCCGGCCCTGCCTCCCCGGCCCTGCCTCCCTGACCCTGCCTCCCTGGCCCTGCCTCCCCGGCCCTGCCCTCCCTGACCCTGCCCTCCCTGACCCTGTCCTCCCTGACCCTGCCTCCCTGACCCTGCCTCCCCGGCCCTGGCCCACCGCCCCCAGCCCTGCCCTCCCCGGCCCTGCCCTCCCTGACCCTGCACTCCCTGACCCTGTCCTCCCTGACCCTGTCCTCCCTGACCCTGCCTCCCCGGCCCTGCCTCCCCCCCCCAGCCCTGCCCTCCCCGACCCTGCCCTCCCTGACCCTGCCCTCCCTGACCCTGCCCTCCCTGACCCTGTCCTCCCTGACCCTGCCTCTCTGACCCTGCCTCCCTGACCCTGCCCTCCCTGACCCTGTCCTCTCTGACCCTGCCTCCCTGACCCTGCCTCCCCGGCCCTGCCCTCCCTGACCCTGCCCTCCCTGACCCTGCCCTCCCTGACCCTGCCTCCCCGGCCCTGCCCCCCCCCCCAGCCCTGCCCTCCCCGACCCTGCCTCCCTGGCCCTGCCCTCCCTGACCCTGCCCTCCCTGACCCTGCCCTCCCTGACCCTGCCTCCCTGACCCTGCCTCCCAGACCCTGCCCCCCCCCCCCAGCCCTGCCCTCCCCGACCCTGCCCTCCCTGACCCTGCACTCCCTGACCCTGCCCTCCCTGACCCTGCACTCCCTGACCCTGTCCTCCCTGACCCTGCCCTCCCTGCCCTGCCTCCCCGGCCCTGCCTCCCCGGCCCTGCCTCCCTGGCCCTGCCCTGCCCTGGAAGGTGTCCGGGTTGCTGAGCTTCACATAACTCACCAGATCTGGGTTAGAAGCTCAGCTGAAAAATGTGCAGCTGCCGAGCTGGGTAAAAAGGGGAAAGAGGCAGAGTGGCACTCCGACTGTGACATCACTTCACCCAGTCCTTGCCCAGGATTAGTTTATAAAGCTCAGAGCTCCAACATTGGTGAATACCTTTCAAAAAGCAAAACTGAAATACTCAGATCATCTCGCAGCATCCGCGGAGCGAATAGTCCCACCACCCCAACCTCAGACCCATCTGGGCAACATGGTGGCACAGTGGTTAGCACTGCTGCCTCACAGCGCCAGGGATCCGGGTTCAATTCCCGGCTTGGGTCACTGTCTATGTGGAGTTTGCACTTTCTCCCCGTGTCTGTGTGGGTTTCCTCTGGGTGCTCCGGTTTCCTCCCACAGTCCAAAGATGTGCGGGTTAGGTTGATTGGCCAGGATAAATTGTCCCTTAGTATCAGGGTGATTAGCAGGGTAAATACATGGGGTTACAGGGATAGGGCCTGGGTGGGATTGTTGTTGGTGCAGCTTCGATGGACCGAATGGCCTCCTCCTGCACTTCGGGAATTCTGTGATTCTATGATCTCCAAAGACAACGCAACTGACTCGAGCTCTGTTAGTCAAAGCTGCTTGATGTGGAGATGCTGGTGTTGGACTGGGGTGAACACAGTAAGAAGTCTCACAACACCAGGTTAAAGTCCAACAGGTGCAGCCAATCCAAGGATATTTTAATATTTCTATTATTGAGTTTCAGCTGTAATTTCTCTGTTCGTCTGTTTACATCAGGAGATTGAATTGAGTTTGGTCAACACACCTGACGTCAGTGTTTGCTTTTGCATTGCCCTAACATCAAAACATTCAGAAAACACAATAGCTAACGCAATAAATTATCCAAAATCAGAACAAAGCGAAACCTTTGTGTTTATACTGAATATCCAGGAGAAACTAACATTGCACCTCCACATTCTACACTCACCAGTACATCAGCAATGCAAGCTCACACACATCCTTTTCTATGTGTCTGCTATCTACTGGGCAATGTTTAACTGTTGTACATATTAGTTTAATCAGAGTTAATAATTTCAGGGCCACTTTTTACAGCGGTCAAATCAGTGACATTCCATTTTTATTATATGCCATTCCAGGATTCTCCCACATTTTTATGGCTGTTATGAATATTATATTTTATGATTCTGTCTGAATGTGGAAATTGCAAATTGGAAGCCTTGATATTATAGTTTCATAGAATCCCTGCAGTGCAGAAGGAGGCCATTCGGCCCATCGAGTCTGCACCGACCACAATCCCACCCAGACCCTATCCCCATAACCCCATGCATTTACCCCAGCTAATCCTCCTGACACTAAGGGGCAATTTTAACATGGCCAATCCACCTAACCCACACATCTTTGGACTGTGGGAGGAAACCGGAGCACTTGGAGGAAACCCATGCACACCGTGACCCAAGCTGTGAATCGAACCCGGGTCTCTGGCGCTGTGAGGCAGCAGTGCCAAACGCATATTTCCTAAATCCTATCGATGTATCCAATCTGGGGTGAAATTCCACAGATCAATTGATTTCATTTTCATTTACGATTGTCCTAAAATTATTAACAGGAGGAATTTTGTTCTAGAATGGTTTTTCGGCCGGTAACTCCCTTTTCTGATGTCCCCATTATCTGCCACAGTCTATTATTGGTCCAGTTACAGCTGGCTAAACCTTAATAAAAACACAGTTTATGGAACTGTCTGAAATTTCAGTCTGTGAAACAGGCCTTCGTCTAGTGCCGATCTGCATTGGACGGAAAGGCTTTGACCCTCTGACAGACTCATGGTCATGTTTAGATTGTTCTTACTGTTCTCCTGTCCCCTGGCAGTCTAGAAATAGTGATGTCCTGTAACTGGTCCAAGCCGTGCAGCATTTACACATAGTCTCACTCTCTCTGCCGCCATTTCCCCAAGTCTGGCTCTTCCTCACAAACAACCCATTGGCTCAATGCTATTGTGAAGTTAATGTTTCAACAGAAAGCCACATCCAATAGGAATGCACCAAGCTCGAAACTGGCATCAAGTCCTCGCAACTCTCCAAACATCCATTGGTTATATGATAAATAATTGTGGCCAGACTCTGAATTTTAATGGTTTGGAGATCACAGAACAGGGTTTACTGATATCAAATCAAAACCGCTGATGAAGGAAATCGCGGTTCGCATTTGCAAAACAGATTTTTGTGTCGATTTGTGAAGGTGAACATGTGAAATACAATGACGTGTGTTTTATTTTAAGGGCCTCTGATTAATGTTGACCCTCCCGTCCATTCAGCCCCGGATCATTCATCTCAGTTCCTCAGTTCCTGCCATTATTCTTTCCACTCTGATTGTTCTCCTGTTCTGTGAGTTAGTAACCGCACGTGTGTGACTGTGCACTTGCTCCAACTAGCTGAAGAACTGAGAACTGTCAGAGCTTCATCCCTCTGAGATATTTCAATTACACGTTGTGGCTGCGATTTGAACTCATTACCACCCTCCGGAATGGAAGGGCTTTGCAAGATACTCCCCGTGTCAGCCCCAACACATTTATTTATTCGTGTTGCCAAATAGACAAGGTACAATGTGAAAGAAGCAGAAAATGCTGGAAATCTGAAATGAAAAGGGGGGTAATGCTGGAAATATGCAGCAGGTCAGGCAGCAAGGTTTCAGGTCAATGACCTTTTATCACAACTGAATTTGTGAAGCAGTTCTTAAAGGGTTAATCTTTCTGGGAAAAGTTATAAACAGTGACCCTTGCCACGCTGAATTTGAGTAATTTCTGTAGCTCTGTTGGTGCCTGCCTAGAATATAGACGAGAGTAAGGAATTCATTTTTTGTGTTTCGACTTCCCCTGGAACTGTGTCTGGCTCAGACCGGTCTATTCTTTGGTTTGGTGAACACAGTTGGGAAGTAGCAAGACCCGTGTCCAATTCAAATACAGTGTGAAAGGCCCGCAGTGAACAAAAATCTCATTAAAACATCACTGAAATGTACCCGACAATTTCTCTCGAGTGAGAATACATCGCCCTTTTACTTTTCATTTGTATCAGTTCTCAGATGTTAACGAATATTTTTTTGGTATATTTGAATTGATTATGTGCACTGAATTAAAGCTGGAATATTTATCTACCCCAGTCTGACTCGGAGACTTCCACAGAGTAACAGCAATGAGCCAGCACCAATCAATACACAGCTAGCCTTATGGCAGAGAGTTGCTAAGCAACCTGCTTCGGTGAACAATTAAAATTCTTCAAAGGTGTATTTTGACCGGATGCAATAATACCCAAAACCGTAACCTAAAGATTCAAATTGAATATTATTGGTGTATTTTTTTTGACATTATTTGAAGAGACAAGCTGGCCGGGATTTTATGGCACGCTCGTCCCAAGATCGTAAAATCCCACCTGAGGTCAACGGACCTTCCCATGGTCCGCCCCTCGCCCGCTCCAATTCCCGTGGCGGGCGGGAGGGTAAAATTCCGACCGCTGGGTCCAATTTAATCCCCACGATGGCAAGAATGGATAATTATGCAGTGAATTTTATGGGCCTCCCAACCGTGGTATTTACAGGTGGGGAGGGGATGTAAAATAAAGCAGATGGCCAACTGGCCACCCAGGAGCTTACCCCGTATTGCGGAGCGGGGCTGGGGTAAGATGTCAGTTAGACCCACTGAGATCCTTAGGTGGACAATTAACCGGCACACAATGACCTTATTCCACCTTGCCGCAATTTCACCGTCTGTGTGGGGAAGGCAGAAGCAGGTTGGGCAGCACGGCAGCTTTGAAATGTGACTGCTGTTGGGTGGGTGTCCTGGAAGGTATCTCCCTTGGGTGGGACGGGGGGGGGGGGGGGGGGGTTTGTCCTGTGCCCATCAGGGTATTCTTCCAAGGATGCTATCCAGCTTTGTCCCTCTCAACCCAGCCACCCACTCCCCCTCCCACCCACACCCAGCTGTGCCCATCAAACATCCCTGGAATTTTCTGAAGTCTGGGGGATATTCACGCTTCTTTCTGGGACTGGTTGCAATCCCAGAATTGGCCACTACTCTGTCCTGGGGCTGTTGAGACTACAGAACAGCGCTCCATCTGATTGGTCAGCAGTTCTCTTGGGCAGGATATCCTGTTCCTGAGGGGCAGAATTCCCATACCGTATGTATTAATCCCATCCTTGGCGTGTTATTGCTGTGAGACAGCCAGATTTCGTGTGCTAGCCTATTTTTAGGCTGGGCCAGGGGACGGTAATCCATTTCCCCTCCCCCAGAAAATCAATCCCTAGTTTTTCCCACTTCGATTACCTACACTGCAGAAAGAGGCCATTGGGCCCATCGAGTCTGCACCGACTCTCCCACAGAGCATCCCAGGTTCTATCCCTTAAATCCACATTTTTACCGGCTAATCCCCTAATCTACACATTTTGGGACACTAAGGGGCAATGTAGCACGGCCAGTCCACCTAACCTGCACATCTTTGTAGATGTGGAAGGAAACTGGAGCACCCGGAGGAAACCCACACAGACATGGGGAGAACGTGCAAACTCCACACAGACAGTGACCCGAGGCTGGAATCGAACCCAGGTCCCTGGCGCTGTGAGGCAGCAGTGTTAACCTTGAAGAATAATGGCACTTTTGTCAATTGTATACAGGTCTTCTAAAACTCAGGTTCTAAATCTTCTTTGGGATGGAGGGGCAGAACCTTAGAATAGCTAACTGTCATAGACAGTGTCTGATAGCCTCAATTCCCATTCCCAGCTCAACACCCAGACCACGGGCATTGAGCAGCAAAGATGAGGAGGACATCCTTGTCAAATCATCTGGGATTGCTGAAAATTGCAATTTCCAACAATCTCAGAATGTCAGCTAAAACTGGGAAAGCCAATATCAGGAGTGGACATGAACCCAACTCTGTTCAACTGCAAATTCATTTGCAAGTGTTCAGGGGATTGTGTCACCCAAAGCACTGAGGTTTATCCAAATGAAAAGAAGCCAAACAGAAATAGTTAATCCCGAAAGAAATGTAGCAACAGTCGATCAGAGATTAATTACTCCTAATCTGCTTTTTATAGAATTAAAGCAAGCTCTGTACTCTGAGGTCAGGTATATGTCTGTTGATTACAACGATCCAATCAGAATAGGAAATGCATTGCATCATTTTCTGTTTCGGAGCATCCAGTCTGGTGTCCTGCAGTTAATCCTGCTGTTAAATCACTCGCGTTCCTTTATCCAGTTCAGCCTGAACTGAAACACTCTGCAGAGCGAGATTTCAGCATTCCGCCTGTGTTTCTCAATGCTGATGTGGAGATGCCCGCATTGGACTGGGGTAAACACAGTAAGAAGTCTCACAACACCAGGTTAAAGTCCAACAGGTTTATTTGGTAGCAAAAGCCACTAGTTTTCGGAGCGCTCGCTGCTCCTTCGTCAAGTGAGTGGGAGTTCTGTTCACAAACAGGGCATATAAAGACACAAACTCAATTTACAAAATAATGGTTGGAATGCGAGTCTTTACAGGTAACCAATTCTTAAAGATACAGACAGTGTGAGTGGAGAGAGGGCCAAGCACAGTTTAAAGAGATGTGTATTGTCTCCAGACAGGACAGTTAGTGAGATTTTGCAAGCCCAGGCAAGTCGTGGGGGTTACAGATAGTGTGACATGAACCCAAGATCCCAGTTGAGGCCGTCCTCATGTGTGCGGAACTTGGCTATCAGTCTCTGCTCAGCGACTCTGCGCTGTCGTTTGTCGTAAAGGCCGCCTTGGAGAACGCTTACCCGAAGATCAGAGGCCGAATGCCCATGACTGCTGAAGTGTTCCCCAACAGGAAGAGAACACTCCTGCCTGGTGATTGTCGAGCGGTGTTCATTCATCCACTGTCATAGCGTCTGCACGGTTTCCCCAATGTACCATGCCTCGGGGCATCCTTTCCTGCAGCGTATCAGGTAGACAACGTTGGCCGAGTTGTAAGAGTATGTACCGTGTACCTGGTGGATGATGGATCCGTGTCGATGATCTGGCACGTCTTGCAGAGGTTGCTGTGGCAGGGTTGTGTGGTGTCGTGGTCACTGTTCTCCTGAAGGCTGGGTAGTTTGCTGCGGACAATGGTTTGTTTGAGGTTGTGTGGTTGTTTGAAGGCAAGAAGTGGGGGTGTGGGGATGGCCTTGATGAGATGTTCGTCTTCATCAATGACATGTTGAAGGCTCTGGAGAAGATGTCATAGCTTCTCCGCTCCTTATACACAGGATCTGTTCAGATGAGGAGGATCGCAACAGACACCTCCAGAGGCTGAAAGATGCCCTCATAAGAACAGGATATGGCGCTCGACTCATCGATTGACAGTTCCGACGCGCCACAGTGAAAAACCGCACCGACCTCCTCAGAAGACAAACACGGGACACGGTGGACAGAGTACCCTTCGTCGTCCAGTACTTCCCCGGAGCGGAGAAGCTACGGCATCTCCTCCTGAGCCTTCAACATGTCATTGATGAAGACGAACATCTCGCCAAGGCCATCCCCACACCCCCACTTCTTGCCTTCAAACAACCACACAACCTCAAACAGACCATTGTCCGCAGCAAACTACCCAGCCTTCAGGAGAACAGTGACCACGACACCACACAACCCTGCCACAGCAACCTCTGCAAGACGTGCTAGATCATCGACCCAGATGCCATCATCTCACGTGAGAACACCATCCACCAGGTACACAGCACATACGCTTGCAACTCGGCCAACGTTGTCTACCTGATACGCTGCAGGAAAGGATGTCCCGAGGCATGGTACATTGGGGAAACCTTGCAGACGCTACGACAGTGGATGAATGAACACTGCTCGACAATCACCAGGCAGGAGTGTTCTCTTCCTGTTGGAGAACACTTCAGCAGTCATGGGCATTCGGCCTCTGATCTTCGGCTAAGCGTTCTCCAAGGCGGCCTTTACGACACACGACAGCGCAGAGACACTGAGCAGAGACTGATAGCCAAGTTCCGCACACATGAGGATGGCATCAACCGGGATCTTGGGTTCATGTCACACTATCTGTAACCCCCACGACTTGCCTGGGATTGCAAAATCTCACTAACTGTCCTGTCTGGGGACAATACACATCTCTTTAACCTGTGCTTGGCCCTCTCTCCACTCACATTGTCTGTACCTTTGAGAGTTGATTACCTGTAAAGACTCGCATTCCAACCATTATTTTGTAAATTGAGTTTGTGTCTTTATATGCCCTGTTTGTGAACAGAACTCCCACTCACCTGACGAAGGAGCAGCGAGCGCTCCGAAAGCTAGTGGCTTTTGCTACCAAATAAACCTGTTGGACTTTAACCTGGTGTTGTGAGACTTCTTACTGTGCTTACCCCAGTGCTGACCAGGGGAAACGTAGCCACAACCTGCAGCCTGATCGTTTCGCTGAGACTTCATGTGTCGGCATCATCACTGTCAAATCAAATTATTTTGAACTCTTCAAAATTGTCAAGGTGGTGACTGTTTATGATTGTGTAGCCATCAGGCTTTGCACAGATTAAGTGATTATGTTAAAATCTAAGATGTAAGTCACCACTGCCTCCATATGTTTTCCATCAGAGTGAGCCCCTTTGGGCAGTTACAGTCACAATACTCACTCTGAGCGATCTCATTTTTTGGTACAAGCCTTCCACCTGGTGTTTACTTTGCTGAGATTTGTTCCAATGTCCACAGAGGAATCCTTGGTTCGTAACTGATAAATGAGTTTATCAACAAAAATATTTGCAAATCCAAATTCATTCCCAACTGAAGTTGAAATTCAAAAAGCTGCAGGAAAATGGTTCCTGTGGCATGTTTTTGACAATACGGATTTATTAATCTCGATCTCTTAAAACAGTGGGCAGCTGGGTTGGTGCAGCCATGCATTGTGCTAGTCAAAAGTAGCCTATCCATTGGTGCGTTTGGATTTCAGGTTAACCACTGCTGGAACCTTGGCGATTTTTCCTTCAGGAAAGGGGAAAGAGCTCCCTGTCCAGCGTCAGAATGGCAGCAACAAGTTGTACCATTCTTAGTTAGCACCACGGAATCTCAGATTACATGCAGTGCAGAAGAAGGCCATTCGGGCCATTGTGCCTACGTGGGCTGTCCAAATGAACATTGTGATTGAGATAGGTGCATAATAAGGAGGTGGGGCAGAGGGGTGGGGGGGTGGTGGTGGTGTTATTAAAAGAGGAAATAGAAGCCAAAAAAATCCCAGTTGAGGTTGTGTAAAGCGTATGGATCCTCCAGTTGTGTCCTGATGAATGCTGGCAGAGTGTTGAGTGTTTGGAGATTAGTGAATGGCAGACAGTAAATTCTCTGTATATTTTTAGATTGAGGTGTAGTGGGTAATGATGTCATTGGAAGTGAGGGAAATATAAACAGCTGATTATAGGATAGGCTGAGGGAGCTCGGTCTTTTCTCCTTGGAGAGACGTAGGATGAGACGAGACCTAATAGAGGTATATAAGATGTTGAGAGGCATAATCGGGTGGACTCTCAGAGGCTTTTTCCCAGGGTGGAAATGGCTGCTACGAGAGGGCACAGGTTTAAGGTGCTGGGGGGTAGGTACAGGGGAAATGTTAGGGGGACGTTTCTCACACAGAGGGTGGTGGGCGAGTGGAATCGGCTGCCGTCAGTGGTGGTGGAGGCAAACTCAATAGGGTCTTTTAAGAGACTCCTGGATGAGTACATGGGACTTAATAGGATGGAGGGTTATAGGTAGGCCTAAAAGGTAGGGATATGTTCGGCACAACTTGTGGTGCCGAAGGGCCTGTTTTGTGCTGTAGTTTTTCTATGTTTCTATGATTTCCTACTCCTGTGCTAGGGTTGACCAGTTGTCTCGTGGGGCTAGTGGAATGTAGCTCGAAGCTATTAGGCTGAAAAATTAACCTCCGTAGTGATGGTGATTTCCATCGCTACACTTGCCAATTTAGCAGAAAAATGGATTATGTGCACATTCTGCCCTTCCCTGACACTTCCCATCCCAAATGTGATCTTTGTGACATTGGTGTACCTTGAAGAGATGTGTTTTGTTTGAATCATGTTCTCTGCAGCTCTCAGTATTGCCGAGCTGTCTGTAGAAGCCCTTTTATTGCTCCTTCAGTGGTTTAAATGGGGTTTGTTTATTTTTACTCTGGGTGTTTTATGACCCTGCATTGTTTGGAGGAAGGTCATGTGTTCTGGACAGTTTCTCTTTTCTCCCCAGTGAATTTAAGGTTTCATTTTCTGTTGGGCTGCAGTTGGAGTTTAGAAGGGAGTGGATATCAGACTGAAATCAGTGTTTCTCTCTGTCCCTGGTTTTGGAAGTTTTGCTGGTTAGCTGAAAGCAAGGCTTCTTGCCTTCCTGGAGTAGAGAATCTGCTGTGACTTTAACCTGGTGTTGTGAGACTTCTTACTGTGCTTACCCCAGTCCAATGCCGGCATCTCCACATCATGGGTGTTTTGACCAGAATCTCTCCCTGGTGTTCTGGGAAACTGTCCTGACTTCAAACTGTTCTGTGTGTATCCAGAGGGCTGCTAGAAGTTACAAGACTGAGAGTTCAGGGTTTCAATTCTCCAACCAAAGGACTCAGTTCCAGTATGGTGTGAGCATTAGTCTTTGCTGTGTTAAACCTGTGGAAAGGGTTTTTTTGTTCATGGGGAGTTTTGTTTGATTGGAACATTTTAGAAATATTTGTTGAGGGTTATACATTATAGTGGTTGTTTTGTTTTTGTCTGTAATTGATAAAACTTATTACTAATTTTCTTTCCATACATGTTAACTGTATTCTTAAATAAACTTTGTTTGATAAAAGCTCCCTAGTGAATCATTTGAATCATACCTGAAGTGAAACCTATCATGCTTATCCTCGCCAAATTCAAGAGGCAAAACTGATGATCCAGATGGGCTCCAGAAAACACTGTGGAGTTTCTGACCTGAACCATGACATCTTGGTGAGGCTGTTAGAGTGGGTGCTGCACACATACGAGGGTTCAGAGCGGCATCAATCAGTATCTAACTCTGATTTAATGAAAGTCTTGCCATTATTAATTATAAGCACACACTGAGGGCGTCCAGCAGCACCAAGCAGCCTCTACTGCGGCTGTTTAAAGGTGACATTGACAATTTGAAGGGTACATGCTTAACACCTTTTCATGTTTCTTGTTGAGCTAGTGGAAATATTGGCATTTGGAGGAGTTCAGAACAGTTGACAAAGTCTGCAGAATGATGCTAGAGTTTGGCTGTGAAGGATTGGTTGCTGCTGTAAGGGTTCTGAGAGCATCACTTGCCCCTGGTTTTGGTGTTATAGTTACACTTTCTCTTGAGCTTCAGTATCAGAGAGAGATGGAGCAAAGGCAGCAGAGAGGACAAGCTACCTGCAGAGGGAGGAGGAGGGGGGTGACTCTGAGTGGGAGGCATTGTCCTCGTGGAGTCAAACTGGGCTGTGCCAGCTCTTGAAACCAGAATTGTAGCCTCAGAACAAGGCGAGGACGGCACTGCCAGTGGCCATCAAGGTGATGGAACCCTGAATATTTGAAGCAATGGCTATTTCCAGACTAGAGGAGCATTCACCAGACACGATGAACATTGCACAGTTCACCATCCATTGCTACATCTGAAAGACTTGCTCTGAATGACTCGAGACTGAATGTCTTCTCTCTAATCTGTGAGAATCAGGAGGAGAGGGGACTCGGCTACTCCATATTGCCAGGAACCATCCATCACGCATACATGAATGCCACAACTCGATACTATATTGCACTGAAACTGTAAAGGTGGCTGTTCACTGAATGTCCACTTGGTGTTTGATGATGCACAGCTCAGCAATGCTGAGAAATACCACATTCCTGGCAGCAGTCATGGTGCGTCCATCATGTCCAGGGTTCCAACCACCCTGAAAAAGCATAGGGTGATCCCACCAACCAGGGCTAAATTCTTTAAATCTGCTAAATAACGTACCTCCACAACCCAAACACACATGTGGTCAGCATTCAGATAACGGGAGCCATGCAGTCACAAGGAACATTGATTGAAGCAATGGTTTAATTACCTTGACTGTTCTGGAGAAATCCTCCGGCACTCACCAGAACGGACTTCCACATTCACCATGTTCTGCTGCAGCCTCGATGTCTTCACCATCATGACGCCGTGCTGATCCTTGGCAGCACAGCTCGGCAAGTAGCTCAGGTGGAAGACGAGGTCGAAGTGGTGGAGGTAGAGACACATCCCTACTTTAGACAGGCTAACTGCGAGAGCATCATTTAACTCTGATTTCCTGAGTACCATCCCAAATCTCAGTGATTCCACATCTTATCATCGCACTGTGACAGTCTGCACCTTGAGGCCTCATGGGCGGCACGGTGGCACAGTGGTTAGCACTGCTGCCTCACAGCACCAGGGACCCGAGTTCAATTCCCGGCTTGGGTCACTGTCTGTGTTCGCACATTCTCCCCATGTCTGCATAGGTTTCCTCCGGGTGCTCCGGTTTCCTCCCACTATCCGAAAGACGTGCTGGTTAGGTACATTGATCCGAACAGGTGCAGGAATGTGATGACTAGGGGAATTCCACAGTAACTTCATTGCAGTGTTAATGTAAGCCTCATCTTGAGACACTAATAAATAAACTAAAACAGTTTCAGGCCGTGCTACCTCAGGCTGAGTGCCAGCGGTTTGAGTTGGCTGACTGGCAACAACAAGGGCACTGGCAGAATGGCAAAGGTAGGAACACAAATGCTGTCACAGAGGGCAGCAGGTCCATGTTCCATTGCAGCCATTGCCACTTGCCGAGGACAGGATCGCAATGAACCTGGAGGAAAGGTGGCAGGACTCTGTGAGGAGCTGCCTGTGCATTTGAGCTCCGAGATTCACAGCCGTGATGGTCAGTAACGCAGCGGACGCTAAGATCTTGGTCATCAGCTGCTGCATCATGGCCGGCTCCCAAAGTGCCCTCAAGGAGTTCACCACCATGTTTACACCATTGGCTCAAAGCTCTGAATGATCCTGGTGCCAAATTGAAGCCAGATTTATCCATATTCCTTCACAGTTATGCAAACTTTCCAACAGGCCAACTATTTCTGTGTACATTACCCATCAACCTTTATCTACCCATGGCCCCATTGAAGTCCTCATTTCAGTCTATAGCAGAACCTGAGTGGAACCTCATCCTCTGGAGAGCTGACACCTACTGATCCTCCACCACCCCCCCCCACCCCCCCCGCCCCCCCACTACCCAACCACCCCCCCCAAGCCCACTGATCCCTGGTGATTCACCACATCTAGATTCTGCCTCTATCCTCCAGGTTTGTCCATCCATTTTGTGTGCGCAGGTTGGTGAGGGGTGTGTGGGGGGGGGGGGGGGGGGGGCATCTAAAACATTTTCTCACTCAAGGGGCCAAGAGAAAATTTTAGTAAGACAAAATTTGGCACAAGATTAAACCTTGCCACCTCCCCCAACCCTCCCGACCCCCACCTGAGCGTGAAATGCCTTCAGGAAAACTGACTCACGGGCGGGCTCCTGACTGTGGGGCAGAGAAGGCTTCACCCCATAAAACCCAGTCCTTAGAATTTGGGACAAAACATCTGAAGTAAAATTTCAGAAATTAGGTGCTCTTTAATGGAAACAGGGAGATCATTTTGTTCTATTTTCTTTCTGTCCTTTCCTCTGTAGTAAGAAGTCTCACAACACCAGGTTAAAGTCCAACAGGTTTATTTGGTAGCAAAAGCCACTAGCTACCAAATAAACGCTACCAAATAAACCTGTTGGACTTTAACCTGGTGTTGTTAGACTCCTTATTGTGTTTACCCCAGTCCAACGCCGGCATCTCCACATCTTTCCTCTGTACCCATTCTGGTCTTAACATAATGTTGTGAACTTTACAACACTTCAATTTAACATTTTTGCAATCAGTCTGAGCTTAAATAAACCCCAGTCACAGTTAATATAGCAGCTCAGAGGTTCATATCCAATGGTACATGGACCACTATGGAATTAATCAGGATTATTGAATATTAACACAGACCTCATTTAATATTCAGAGGAAATTCCTGCACTAATGATCAGCCTAGATTGGTCTAGACTTGAAACGTTGGCTCTATTCTCTCTCCACAGATGCTGTCAGACCTGCTCAGATTTTCCAGCATTTTCTGTTTTTGAGCCAAGATTGGTGAACTGGTTTCCCACAATTGGACCTCACAGCATCAATTGTCATTTCAGGGTGTGGGGTTCCTAACACCATCCCTGGCTGGTGCCTCCTATTGTTCACTCTGCTGAAACCAGATGATGAATAGATTGTTCCCCGGACTTTCCCTGGTCTTTGTGCACACTGACACTGTGATCTGCTACAGTCACACCCAGTCAGGCGCTCACACATTCAGTCCTTCATGGCCGAAATTGGGAAAGGGATCAGCAACAGCTTTCTAGTTTCTTGCCCAGATGTCATTCTTCATGTGAGTGCAGTGGGAGTCAGCAGGATTTTACCCCCTGGGGTATAACGTGCAAGGTCACACCCAGCAGCTGGACATAAGCAGCAACTTCCAGTCAAGGGGCAAGCTCTCGGAATCAGAAAGAAGAAGCTTCAGATAATTTCTAACGGTGAAATGTGAAACAATACTTCACTGGTAGAAAGATTATTCAGCATCAATTCACTCCAAATTAATCCGAAATTGCCTGAAGCTGTGACCCCATTAGGACTGAGTGGAATAATTCTGGGACTTCGATGGCTTTTCCCCACACTGGAGTAACCCTGGAGCAAAGGGTGAATTCTCAAAAACAAAATCAAAGATTTTATTGACAAACCAATATTTTTAAGAGTTTAATGTTTTCCACTGGGATTAAAATGTGTTTCCTCTCTAAGAAGAGATATTTTAAAAGCATTAATGATTGGACTCCATCGGCTGGGAATGTTAATTGGTGTTAGCAGGAGGTCCAGTTGATAAAGAGTGAATGCATCAATTATTTAATCAGAACAGAAGTTTTCCATTTATATCCACTCAGCTGGGACCTTTTTACACCATTTCTACAAATGTGGCTGGAATGGAGGATCCATTCAAACCATTGTCTTCATTTCCACCGTTTGAGCATAACGAAGAATTATCCATTCTCCAACACAATAATCTATCAGATTGAAAGAAAACACGGTGACTGTGATTGGTGTTTATTGCTGCACAAGTTAACGGCTGCTCTAACACAACGAGGAAAGGTTGATCAGAGCAATTGGTTAAGACGCCAGGTACAATGGGTTTATCTGATGCAACAGTGGACGTACCACGTCAGTTCACACTATTGGAACGGACAACATCCAACTCCCTGGGAGTGCTGGAGTTATAGAAACTGGGTTGCATAATTCATCATCTGGGGGTAATGTATGTATTATACTAAATATAAAATCGACATTGCAGCACAGCAAATCTTTTCAATCACGTCATTGATAAAGTAAAGAGGTGGTGTACTGAGGATGTGAAAATAAGAAAGGAGTTTGTGATAATTTTGTACAGATGTGGAAGTGCAAATTGTGCATATCCTTCCCCCCATTCTTTTCCAATTCTCTGAAGAACACGACCCTTACTGGTGTCAAGAGAATGAACACCAGCAGGTTCCGGCTAAGTACTTTTCTCGTACATCCGTGTGAGCATCAGTGACCAGACCAGCATTTATTCCCATCCTTATTTACCTTTGAGAAGGTGGTGGTGAGCTGTCTTCTTGAATCGCTGCAGTCTGTTTTTTAAAAGTTATTAATTTGCAGGATGTGGGCATTGCTGGCTCGGCCAGTATTTATTGCCCACTGTGCTTTTAGGGAAGGGGTTCCACAGGAACGTAGGGACAGGGAGAGGTTATTTAATGTCTAACCTGTTCCAACATTCAGTGAGGCCATGGCTGACCTGTGTTCTAATTCCATATCCCCCCGTTGCCACATAACCTGCATCTTAACAGAAAATCAAAGCATGAATGTTAATTGCCATTTGCAGAAGAGAAATCCAAACATTGGGCTGAATTTTCCCATCCCGACTGTGCTGGCTTCCATGGTGGGCAGGAGTGGAGAATCCAGTGGTAGGCACCTTCGTAAGACCATAAGACCATAAGACATAGGAGCAGAATCAGGTCACTCGGCCCATCGAGTCTGCTCCGCCATTCAATCATGGCTGATATTTTTCTCATCCCCATTTTCCTGCCTTTTCCCCATAACCCCTGATCCCCTAATTAATCAAGAACGTATCTATCTCTGTTTTAAAGACATTCAATGACCCGGCCTCCACAGCCGTCTGCGGCAAAGAGTTCCACAGATTTGCCACTCTCTGGCTGAAGAAATTCCTCCTCATCTTAAGACTTACCTGGATAGTCACATGAGCAGCCTGGGAATGGAGGGATACAAACGATTGGTCTAGTTGGACCAAGGAGCGGCGCAGGCTTGGAGGGCCGAAGGGCCTGTTTCCTGTGCTGTACTGTTCTTTGTTCTTTGTTCTTTGTATCTCTGTTTTAAAGGATCGTCCTTTTAGCCTGAGGTTGTGCCCTCTGGTTCTAGTTTTTTCTACTAGTGCAAACATCCTCTCCACGTCCACTCTATCCGGGCCTCAGTGTAAAACGAGTTTGCAATTCCCCAGTGGCAGGTTAATGGTGGTTTGGTTATCCCGTTGCTTGTGGCGTGAACACCATTTTCATTCATTTACGTCTCATGAATGCTGATTAAAACAGCTGCTCGCTGGAATCTCCTCACGCCATCCAGTCTTTGTTTGGGACTTTGAGATGAGTGTAGTATACACAGCCTCCCTGCCGTAACGCTGTGACACTCTTTCTATAGGGCGTTGGTGAGGCCACACCTGAAATATTGTGTGCAGTTTTGGTGTCCTTATCTGAGGAAGGATGTCCTTGCTATAGAGGGAGAACAGCGAAGGTTTATCAGGCTGATTCCTGGGATGGCAGGTCTGTCATATGAGGAAAGATTAAGTCGGTTAGGATTATATTCACTGGAGGTTCGAAGAGTGAGAGGGGATCTCATAGAAACTTAGAAAATTCTCACAGGGTTAGACAGGGTAGATTCAGAAAGAATGTTCCCAGTAGTGGGGGTATCCAGAACTAGGGGTTATAGTTTTGAGGATAAGGGGTAAACCTTTTAGAACTGAGGTGAGGAGAAATTTCTTCACCCAGAGGGTGGTGAATCTGATGAATTCACTCCCACAGAAAGTAGTTGAGGCCAAAATGTTGTCTGATTTCAGGAAGAAATTAGATATAGCTCTTGGGACTAAAGGGATGAAGGGATATGGGGGGAAAGGGGGATCAGGATATTGAATTCGATGATCTGCCATGATCAAAATGAATGGCGGAGTAGGCTCGAAGGGCCGAATGGCCTACTCCTACTTCTAGTTTCTATGTTTCTTGTTGTATGAACCCCACATGGCTCGGGGTGTAGGGTTGCTCTGCTCCTGCTCTTTGCCAACATTGTCTGGAAGGACAGCACCATGCTGATGGACATGTCCAACCGCCACTTTCTGGTGTGTCCACAGGATAGATGTGAGGAGGGACAGAGGCTACCAAATGAAAGGAGTTTATTAACGAGGTGTGTTCGGTACTGGCTGTCGCTTTACTCTGTAGTTGCTTGCGCTAGCGATCGGTGACATCATGCGTATATTATTATACGTTGCTGAGTGCTGCTTCTCTGAAATCAATATAAATACTTTCAGACACTGACCAGTACGGAGGCCCGGAGTGCAGGAGGTTTCTGCTCCCAATGGCTCACATCATCGTCGGGGTGGGATGTGAAGGGAGAGAGGTGATGACCAACACATTGCCTCATAAATGCAAAATTCCATCCTTTGTGTAGAAGTGTTTCTTAGTTTGACTCCCGGAGATACGGGTATCCTGGTGGGGAGGGATGCTTTTAACGGGACACTCCATTGACAATGGCAGGACCAAACAGTCCCGGCACCAGCCAATAGCGGGCGACCCCTGCCGCCACGAAACACGCAGCGGGATGCACCGAAAATCCCACCTTGGAGCCCAGGTATCATATCCAGGACAATCGTCAAAACCTGCCAGTTAGAATACCATTATCCCAGATCTTTCTCCCTCCACTCAGCCAGTTTCCAAACCCTGCCTTCAACTCCATGAGCTTCAGCTAATCATTTCCAGGATTCTAACCGTGATGACCAGTGAAATATTTCTGTGCCAGGGTGCTGGGTGGTTTAGAGGAGAACCTCCAGGTGCTGGTGTTCTGTCTGATGCCCTTCGATGGCACAGGCCACACGTTAGGGAGTGAAGGAGATTGTCCGAGTGTGATAATATTTTCAGATTATTAAATACTGAGAGCATCGTGATTCAGAATGTGATCCTGTTCCCAGTTCAAATCGGCATCTTCCAGTGTGGCCTTCACGGGACAATCATTGGAGTGACTCCCAGTGTCGAATTTAATCCCTTCCATCGAACACAAACATCGAGGCCAATCAGCCTCTGCCTTCACTCTTTCCTTGAGCACCTGGGGCTGGCTGACTACAATACTCAGATGTGTTGCCTTAGCAACTGGGCCAGCAGAAATGTCTTGCTGGTTAGAGCAGCCACATTTACCCCAGCGTTGAAAATGTCACTGGCTGTGTCGGATTTGGGATTTCATACCTGACATTTGTATGGGGAAGTAAAGGACCTTCCTGCTGGGATGAGCTATTCTGCCAGTTGGAGTTCCCAGGAATATTGGCTACAGCTCGGATATCAAACTGACATGTCATTTCTGACATCCTCTGTGTCTCCATGGCGACAGGATTATATGGGCATGCACAGATGCAGGCAGCAGCTGTAGTGCCGTGCTCAGTGCAACGTACAGGTTTAATATTCACACCGTAGAGACCGACAAGGGGATTTCACCAAGGCTGGAATCTATCAGTCCCGAATCCAGAGGCAGGATGGCAGGAATGTTAAATATTCTCGGAACCACCTCCTCGTTTCATTGCGGTTATAAACCCTGGGATTGAATTATTCACATTACTCAGGCTGCTGCTTCCCGAACACTGTGGGTCAGAGCTGTGGGACTCCCAAACATGATGTTTCGCCTCCAAGTCAACAAAAACATAACTGCCTTGTCATTTTGACTGGGGGAATGTCCTGTAACAATCCTGTTGGTGAGGGAGCAATTCAGGAAGCTTTACTCATTACACAAGACAGTTTATCTATTATCAAAATGACTCAGAACCAGAATGAACTTTCTGGTATGTTTGGGTTGTTGGATCGAAGCAACTCCTGCAGCAATCGATTATTTTCAGAAATGTATTGTGGATGACCATGTGGTGACATCATCACCTACCAAGAATTAATGCTCCTAGCATTGTTACACTGCAATGATTTCATGCATCGGGTATATCGAGTGTGAATGGGTAACACTCCCAGGAGGATTGTGGGTTCATGATCATTTCACTGCCATTTATTTAAGGCTGTCACCCCAGAGAGGTGCTGAGGGAGTGCTGCACTGCCGGTAATGCTGTCTTTCAGCTCGAGCTAAAACACCCCATGGTGTTTTAAGCACAGTCTCCTGGCCGATATTTATCCATTATTATCACACTGGTGTTTGTGGGAGTTTCTCGACGCTAACCGACTGCTCTTTTTCCCAAACTGAAGTGACTGAAAATATTTCATTGACAGTAAAGTATCTCGGGATGTGTAAGTTACTGTATTCTGTCTTCTGTATTTTGATTCAATTTGATTTGATTTATTATTGTCACATGTATTGGGAAACAGTGAAAAAAATTGTTTCTTGCGTGCTATAGAGACAAATATACTGTTCATAGAGAAGGAAATGAGAGAGTGCAGAATGTAGTGTTACAGTCATAGCTCGGGTGTAGAGAAAGATCAACTTAATGCGAGGTAAGTCCATTCAAAAGTCTGATGGCAGCAGGGAAGAAGCTGTTCTTGTATCATTTGGTACGTGGCCTCAGACTTTTGTGTCTTTTTCCCAACAGAAGAACATAGAACATAGAACATTACAGCGCAGTACAGGCCCTTCGGCCCTCGATGTTGCGCCAACCCGTGAAACCAATCTAAAGCCTATCTAACCTACACTATTCCAATATCATCCATATGTTTATCCAATGACCATTTAAATGCCCTTAATGTTGGCGAGTCCACTACTGCTGCAGGCAGGGCATTCCACGCTCTTACTACTCTCTGAGTGAAGAACCTACCTCTGACAGAAGGTGGAAGAGAGAATGTCTGGGGTGCATGGGATCCTTAATTATGCTGGCTGCTTTGCCGAGGCAGCGGGAAGTGTAGACAGAGTCAATGGACGGGAGGCTGATTTGCGTGATGGATTGGGCTACATTCACGACCTTTTGTAGTTCCTTGCAGTCTTGGGCAGAGCAGGAGCCATACCAAGCTGTGATACAACCAGAAAGAATGCTTTCTATGGTGTATCTGTAAATGTTGGTGAGAGTTGAAGCTGACATGCCAAATTTCCTTAGTCTTCTGAGGAAGCAGAAGCGTTGATGGGCTTTCTTAACTATTGTGTCGGCATGGGGGGACCAGGACAAGTTGTTAGTGATCTGGACACCTAAAAACTTGAAGCTCTCAACGCTTTCTGCTTCGTCCCCGTTGATGTAGACAGGGGCATGTTCTCCTTTACGCTTCCTGAAGTCGATGACAATCTCCTTCGTTTTGTTGACATTGAGGAAGAGATTATTGTTGCCGCACCAGTTCACCAGATTCTCTATCTTGTTCCTGTACTCTGTCTCATCATTGTTTGAGATCCGACCCACCATGGTGATGTCATCAGCAAACTTGAAAATTAAGTTGGAGGGGAATTTGGCCACACAGTCATAGGTGTATAAGGAGTATAGTAGGGGGCTGAGAACACAGCCTTGTGGGGCACCGGTGTTGAGGATGATCGTGGAGGAGGTGTTGATACCTATCCTTACTGATTGTGGTCTGTGGGTTAGGAAGCTCAGGATCCAGTCGTAGAGGGAGGAGTCGAGGCCCAGGCCACGGAGTTTGGAGATAGATTTCGTAGGAATAATAATATTGAAGGCTGAGCTGTAGTCAATAAGTAGGAATCTGACATCGGTGGCTTTGTTATCCGGGTGTTCCAGGCTTGAGTGCAGGGCCAGGGAAATGGCATCTGCTGAGGACCTGTTGCGGCGGTCAGTGAATTGTAGTGGATCCAGGCAGTCCGGGAGGCTGGAATTGATTCGTGCCATGACTAACCTTTCGAAACACTTCATAATGATGGATGTCAGAGCCACTGGATGATAGTCATTAAGGCACGCTGCCTGGCTTTTCTTTGGTACTGGGATGATGGTCGTCTTCTTGAAGCAAGGATCTAACCTTAGTCGTTAAGAACAATAAACATTTTCTTCACCTTTTTGCCACTTCCATGCTGACTCTGAGGGTTCAATGGGTTCTGGAAGCTACCTCATGTATTCTGCAAATATTAATTTTTCATGTGTGAAGCTCGGAAATGATGGTCAGCTGGTGAGGGACCATGCAAGGAGGGACTGTGCAAGGAGGGACTGTGCAAGGAGGGACCATGCAGTGAGGGACTGTGCAGTGAGGGACTGTGCAGTGAGGGACTGTGCGAGGAGGGACTGTGCGAGGAGGGACTGTGCGAGGCGGGACTGTGCGAGGCGGGACTGTGCGAGGAGGGACTGTGCGAGGCGGGACTGTGCGAGGCGGGACCATGCAGTGAGGGACTGTGCAAGGAGGGACTGTGCGAGGAGGGACTGTGCAAGGAGGGACTGTGCGAGGCGGGACTGTGCGAGGAGGGACTGTGCGAGGAGGGACTGTGCAAGGAGGGACTGTGCGAGGCGGGACCATGCAGTGAGGGACTGTGCGAGGAGGGACTGTGCGAGGTGGGACTGTGCGAGGAGGGACTGTGCGAGGAGGGACTGTGCGAGGAGGGACTGTGCGAGGAGGGACTGTGCGAGGAGGGACTGTGCGAGGTGGGACTGTGCAAGGAGGGACTGTGCGAGGAGGGACTGTGCGAGGTGGGACTGTGCGAGGCGGGACTGTGCAAGGCGGGACTGTGCGAGGCGGGACTGTGCGAGGAGGGACTGTGCGAGGAGGGACTGTGCAAGGAGGGACTGTGCGAGGCGGGACTGTGCGAGGCGGGACTGTGCGAGGAGGGACTGTGCGAGGAGGGACTGTGCGAGGAGGGACTGTGCGAGGAGGGACTGTGCGAGGAGGGACTGTGCGAGGAGGGACTGTGCGAGGAGGGACTGCGAGGTGGGACTGTGCGAGGAGGGACTGTGCGAGGAGGGACTGTGCGAGGAGGGACTGTGCGAGGAGGGACTGTGCGAGGAGGGACTGTGCGAGGAGGGACTGTGCGAGGTGGGACTGTGCGAGGAGGGACTGTGCGAGGAGGGACTGTGCGAGGAGGGACTGTGCGAGGAGGGACTGTGCGAGGTGGGACTGTGCGAGGTGGGACTGTGCGAGGAGGGACTGTGCGAGGAGGGACTGTGCGAGGAGGGACTGTGCGAGGAGGGACTGTGCGAGGTGGGACTGTGCGAGGAGGGACTGTGCGAGGAGGGACTGTGCGAGGAGGGACTGTGCGAGGAGGGACTGTGCGAGGTGGGACTGTGCGAGGAGGGACTGTGCGAGGAGGGACTGTGCGAGGAGGGATTGCACGGGCAGGGACTGTGCGCGGAGGGACTGTGCGAGGAGGGACTGTGTGGGGAGGGACTGTGCGAGGAGGGACTGTGTGGGGAGGGACTGTGCGAGGTGGGATTGTGCGCGGAGGGACTGTGCGCGGAGGGACTGTGCGAGGAGGGACTGTGCGGGGAGGGACTGTGCGAGGAGGGACTGTGCGAGGTGGGACTGTGCGAGGAGGGACTGTGCGAGGTGGGACTGTGCGAGGAGGGATTGCACGGGCAGGGACTGTGCGCGGAGGGACTGTGCGAGGAGGGACTGTGTGGGGAGGGACTGTGCGAGGAGGGACTGTGCGCGGAGGGACTGTGCGAGGAGGGACTGTGCGAGGTGGGACTGTGCGAGGAGGGACTGTGCGAGGAGGGACTGTGCGAGGAGGGACTGTGCGAGGAGGGACTGTGCGAGGAGGGACTGTGTGGGGAGGGACTGTGCGAGGTGGGACTGTGCGAGGAGGGATTGCACGGGCAGGGACTGTGCGCGGAGGGACTGTGCGAGGAGGGACTGTGTGGGGAGGGACTGTGCGAGGTGGGATTGTGCGCGGAGGGACTGTGCGGGGAGGGACTGTGCGAGGAGGGATTGCGTGGGGAGGGACTGTGCGAGGAGGGACTGTGCAGTGAGGCGGAACAGTGTGGGTGGTGTGTGGGATGAATCCACAGATTACCTTTCCACACTCAACACGTCCATCTTTCCAGCAGGGATCACTGTTCCGGAGTTCTGGATGGATTTCCCAAGCTTGCCAAGTGTCTCTGAGATGCTGATGGTTGTTATAATGGCCTCGCTCTCACTCTGTATCTTAGCTTTTCCATTCCACTATTGGCTGGGTTATTTTAACTTTCTCATGTTTTGAAATTCTTTTCAGGAGATGGGAAAGAACAATTTTTGGCCCAGATAAAGTCTCAATGATAAGAGGAGCGGCAGAGTTGATTGTGAAGCATTTCCTGAAGATTTCATCGTATCTTTCCCAGTCTCCTTGAACTTTTCCTGTCTTGTCCATGTTGACTCTGCTCAGGAAGGTCAGGTTCGATGTCTGACTTTGCCAATAGCAGATTTTAGAAAGCAGGACAATCCTGTTCAGCTTGTCCCAAATGTTTACAAGATGCAGGAGAGAGCCTCAACTCCAAGGAATAGGAAAGGCAGGTCCCACTATCTAGCGGGCAGCGTTGGGAGCGGGCAGCGGAGTGAGACGGAGCTGAGTGAGAACTGAGGGGCTTTGGCTCATCGGGCTTAGGCAGAAAGGGCGAGCAGGGGTGAGTTTCTTATTTTTAAAAAATTTTATTTATAAGTTACTTTTCTCCGGGTACCTTGGTAGAAATAATTTGGAACAGAGAGGAATAATCTTCATTCACTTTTTTCCCTGTGTTTAAAAGGGCAATTATGACTGTCAGGCCAGTATGTTGTTCCCAATGTAGGATGTGGGAGGTCCTGGAGGCTCCTAGCCTCCCAGACGACCATATCTGTGCTGGGTGTGTTGAGCTGCGGTTCCTAAGGGACCATGTTAGGGAACTGGAATTGCAGCTCGAGGACCTTCGCCGGGTTAGGGATAGTGAGGAGGTCATTGACAGGAGCTATCGGCAGGTGGTCACACCGGGACCACGGGAGGAGGGTAACTGGGTAACAGTGAGGAAGGAGAAAGCTCGGGTGATGGTGAGCACCCCGGTGGATGTGCCCCTTAATAATAAGTACTCCTGTCTGAGTACTACTGGGGTGGACAGCCCACCTGGGGGAAGCAGCGGTGGCAGTGTCTCTGGAGCTGAGCCTGGCCCAGTAGTGCAAAGGGGTAAGGAAAGGAGGGTAGTGCTAATTGGGGACTCTACGGTGAGAGGGTCAGATAGGCGTTTTTGCGGACACAGACGGGACTCTCGGATGGTGGTTTGCCTCCCTGGTGCAGGGGTCCGGGATGTCTCTGGTCGAGTCCCAGAAATCCTGAAGGGGGAGGGAGAGGAGCCCAAGGTCGTGATGCATATAGGTACTGCTGACATAGGTAGGAAGAGGGAAGGGGTCATGAAAAGAGAATATAGGGAGTTGGGTAGACAGCTGAGAAAGAGGAATGCAAAGGTAGTAATCTCGGGATTGCTGCCTGTGCCGCGGGAGAGTGAGAACAGGAATCGGTGGAGAATTAATGCGTGGCTGAGGGACTGGAGCAAGGGACAAGGATTTGGGTACTTGGATCATTGGGACCTCTTTAGGGGCAGGTGTGACCTGTTTAAAAAAGACGGGTGGCACTTGAATCCCAGGGGGACCAATATCCTGGCGGGAAGGTTGGCTAAGGCTACTGGTGAGACTTTAAACTAGAAAGGTTGGGGGGAGGGAATCGAAATGAGGGGACTGAGAGCGAGGAGGTTAGCTCGCAAATAGATAAGGAATGTAGACAGGGTAAGAGGGAGGTTAGACGAGTGAGGGAGAAGGGAAGTGCTCAGGCTGAAGGTCTGAGATGTGTCTATTTTAATGCCAGGAGTGTAGTGAATAAAGTGGATGAGCTTGGAGCGTGGATTGCTGCTTCGAATTGTGATGTGGTGGCCATTACGGAGACTTGGATGTCTCAGGGACAGGACTGGGTGCTTCAGGTGCCGGGTTTTAGATGTTTCAGGAAGGACAGGGAGGGAGGCAAGAGAGGGGGGGGAGTGGCACTGTTGATCAGGGATAGTGTCACGGCTGTAGAGAAGGTGGACGCCGTGGAGGGACTGACTACGGAATCTCTGTGGGTGGAGGTTAGGAACAGGAAGGGGTCGGTAACTTTGCTGGGTGTTTTCTATAGGCCGCCCAATAGTAACAGAGATGTTGAGGAGCAGATGGGGAAACAGATCCTGGAGAGATGTAGGAATAACAGAGTTGTCGTGATGGGAGATTTTAATTTCCCAAACATAGATTGGAATATCCCTAGGGCTAGGGGTTTGGATGGAGAGGAGTTTGTTAGGTGTGTCCAGGAGAGTTTCCTGACACAGTATGTGGATAAGCCTACTAGAGGAGAGGCTGTTCTTGATCTGGTGCTGGCTAATGAACCTGGACAGGTGGAGGATCTCTCGGTGGGTGAGCATCTTGGGGATAGCGATCATAATTCTATCTCCTTCACGATAGCATTGGAAAGAGATAGGGTCAGGCAGGCTAGGAAAGTGTTTCTCTGGAGTAAAGGGAAATACAGTGTCATCAGGGAGGAAATTAGACGGGTAAATTGGAAGGAGGCATTCTTGGGGAAAAGTACCGAAGGAAAGTGGAGGATTTTCAAGGAATGTTTGTCTGGAGCTCTGCATGACAACGTTCCGATGAGACAGGGGGGTGTTGGTAGGGTACGGGAACCGTGGTGTACGAAGGTTGTGATGAACCTGGTGAATAAGAAAAGAGAGGCGTACAGAAGGTTCAGAGAGCTAGGAGGTGTTAAGGATTTAGAGGAGTATACGCGATGTAGGAAGGAGCTTAAGAAGGAAATTAGGAGAGCGAGAAGGGGTCATGAGAAGACCTTGGCGGGTAAGATTAAGGAGAATCCCAAGGCTTTCTACAAATATGTCAAGAGTAAAAGGATGAGATGTGAAGGCATAGGACCCTTAAAAGGTGAAGGGGGAAAAGTTTGTGCGGAACCGTTAGAAATGGCGGAGCTGCTTAATGAATACTTTACCTCGGTATTCACGGTGGAAAGGGATCTGGGTGGTTGTACTGCTGGATTGCGGAGGACAGAAAGGATCGAGCATGTGGACATAAAGAAAGAGGATGTGTTGGAACTATTGAATGGCATCAAGGTTGGTAAGTCGCCGGGACCGGATGGGATGTACCCCAGGTTACTGTGGGAGGCGAGGGAGGAGATTGCGGAGCCTTTGGCGATGATCTTTGCATCGTCGATGGAGACGGGAGAGGTTCCGGAGGATTGGAGGATTGCGGATGTGGTCCCTATATTCAAGAAAGGGAACAGGGACAGCCCGGGAAATTACCGACCGGTGAGTCTAACCTCAGTGGTTGGTAAGTTGATGGAGAGGATCCTGAGAGACAGGATTTATGATCATCTAGAGAAGTTTAGTATGATCAAAAGTAGTCAGCACGGCTTTGTCAGGGGCAGGTCGTGCCTTACGAGCCTGGTTGAGTTCTTTGAAAATGTGACCAAGCACATTGACGAAGGAAGAGCGGTGGATGTGGTCTATATGGACTTCAGCAAAGCGTTCGATAAGGTCCCCCATGCAAGACTTCTTGAGAAAGTGAGAGGGCATGGGATCCAAGGGGCTGTTGCCTTGTGGATCCAGAACTGGCTTGCCTGCAGAAGGCAGAGAGTGGCTGTGGAGGGGTCTTTCTCTGCATGGAGGTCAGTGACCAGTGGAGTGCCCCAGGGATCTGTTCTGGGACCCTTGCTGTTTGTCATTTTCATAAATGACCTGGATGAGGAAGTGGAGGGATGGGTTGGTAAGTTTGCTGACGACACCAAGGTAGGTGGTGTTGTGGATAGTTTGGAGGGATGTCAGAAGTTGCAGCGAGACATAGATAGAATGCAAGACTGGGCGGAGAAGTGGCAGATGGACTTCAACCCGGATAAGTGTGTAGTGATCCATTTTGGCAGATCCAATGGGATGGAGCAGCAGTATAAAATGAAGGGTACCATTCTTAGCAGTGTAGAGGATCAGAAGGACCTTGGGGTCCGGGTCCATAGGACTCTTAAATCGGCCTCGCAGGTGGAGGATGCGGTCAAGAAGGCGTATGGCGTACTAGCCTTCATTAATCGAGGGATTGAGTTTAGGAGTCGGGAGATAATGCTGCAGCTTTATAGGACCCTGGTTAGACCCCACTTGGAGTACTGCGCGCAGTTCTGGTCACCTCATTACAGGAAAGATGTTGAAGCCATTGAAAGGGTGCAGAGGAGATTTACAAGGATGTTGCCTGGATTGGGGGGCATGCCTTATGAGGATAGGTTGAGGGAGCTTGGTCTCTTCTCCCTGGAGAGACGAAGGATGAGAGGTGACCTGATAGAGGTTTACAAGATGTTGAGGGGTCTGGATAGGGTGGACTCTCAGAGGCTATTTCCAAGGGCTGAAATGGTTGCTACGAGAGGACACAGGTTTAAGGTGCTGGGGGGTAGGTACAGGGGGGATGTCAGGGGTAAGTTTTTCACTCAGAGGGTGGTGGGTGAGTGGAATCGGCTGACGTCGGTGGTGGTGGAGGCAAACTCGTTGGGGTCTTTTAAGAGACTTCTGGATGAGTACATGGGATTTAATGGGATTGAGGGCTATAGATAGGCCTAGAGGTGGGAATGTGATCGGCGCAACTTGTGGGCCGAAGGGCCTGTTTGTGCTGTGGCTTTCTATGTTCTATGTTCTATATGGGGAATGTTTTTGTAAACAGTGGCACATTGTGGGGAGCTCTGCTGATAACTCCGTTTGTTTGTGGCAATGAGGCCAGTGAATGAAGGAGATCCCAGCTTCAAAGCAATAACCTTGTCTGCTGAGAGTGTATTGTAAGTCAGTCAGCCACTGAAGAAGGTCGGTTATAGTATTTCAGTGTGTAATCTTCATCAGAGTCTCTGAAGCAACTCAGCCACTTCCCACATCACTGCAGTGACTACACTTCAAAAAGTATTCCTTTTTCTAAAAAAATTCATTTACGGGATCTGGGCCTCACTGGCAAGGCCAGCATTTATTGCCCATCCATAGTGGTGGTGAGCTGCCTTCTTGAACCGCTGCAGTCCCTGTGGTGTTGGTACACCCACAGTGCTGTTAGGGAGAGAGTTCAAGTATTTTGACCCAACGACAGTGAAGGAATGGCGATATATTTCCAAGTCAGGATCTTACTAACTGCCCTGGCTTGAGACAATTCACATCTCTTTAACCTGTGCTTAACCCTCTCTCCACTCACATTGTCTGTACCTGTAAAGACTTGATTACCTGTTAAGACTTGCATTCCAACCATTATCTTGCAATGGAATCTGTGTCCATATATGCCCTATTTGTGAACTCAACTCGTCACTCACCTGATGAAGGAGCAGCGCTCCGAAAGCTCATTCTACCAAATAAACCTGCTGGACTTTAACTGGTGTTGTGAGACATCTTACTTTGCCCATCCCAGTCCAACACCAGCATCTCCACATTAAGTCAGGATGGTGAGTGACTTGGAGGGGAACCTCCTGGTGGTGATGTTCCCAGGTATCTGCTGCTCTCGTTCTTCGAAATGGTAGTGGTTGTGGGTTTGGAAGATGTTGCCTAAGGAACCTTGGTGAGTTTCTACAGTGCATCTTGTAGATGGTACACACGACTGCCACTGTTCATCAGTGGTGAAAGGATTGAATATTTGTGAATGTGGTGCCAATCAAGTGGGCTGCTTTGTCCTGGATGGTGTTGAGCTTCTTGAGTGTTGTTGGAGTTGCACTCATCCAGGCAAGTGGAGAATATTCCATCATACTCCTGATTTGTGTCTTGTAGATTATGGACTGGCTCACCACAGGCTTCCCAGCCTCTAGCCTGCTCTGGTAGCCACAGTATTTATATGGCTCGCCCCATTCAATTTCTGGTCAACGGTAACCCCCAGGATCCTCTCTTCTTGCTGATGGTCATTGCCTGCCACTTGTCTGGCACGAATGTTACTTGCCACTTCTCAGTGTAACCTGGATATTGTCCACGTCTTGCTGCATTTGGACATGAGCTGCTTCAGTTGTGCAGTCATCAGTGAACATCCCCACTTCTGACCTTATGATGTAAGGAAGGTCATTGAGGAAGCAGCTTTAGATTGTTGAATCTAGGACACTACCCTGAGGGACTCCTGCAGTGATGTCCTGGAGCTGAGATGACTGACGTCCAACAACTTTTTTTTCATTCATTCATGGGACATGGGTATCGCTGGCTGGCCAGCATTTATTCAGGCAAGTGGAGAATATTCCATCATACTCCTGACAACAACGCCGGCATCTCCACATCAGCATTTATTGCCCATTCCTAGTTGCCCTTGAGAAGGTGGTGGTGAGCTGCCCTCTTGAATCATGATGTGGAGATGCCGGCGTTGGACTGGGGTAAATACAGTAAGAGTTTTAACAACACCAGGTTAAAGTCCAACAGGTTTATTTGGTAGCAAATGCCATACCAAATAAACCTGTTGGACTTTAACCTGGTGTTGTTAAAACTCTTACTGTTCTTGAATCACTGCAGTGCATGTTCTGTGGGTTGACCCACATTGCCGTTAGGGAGGGAATTCCAGGATTTTGACCCAGCGACTGCGAAGGAACGGCGATATATTTCCAAGTCAGGATGGTGAGTGGCTTGGAGGGGGACTTGCAGGTGATGGTGTTCCCATGTATCTGCTGCCATTGTCCTTTTAGATCGAAGTGGTCGTGGGTTTGGAAGTTGCTGTCTAAGGATCTTTGGTGAATTGCTGCAGTGCATCTTGTAGATAATACACACTGCTGCTAGTTTTGTTGTTGTTCTGGACTGGCACAGATTCAATGGGCCAAAGGGTCTTTTCTGTGCCATAGACCTCCATGAAAATCAATAATGGTTTCATGGTCATCGTTAATTCCAGATCTTTTATTGAGTTTTTGGGTGGGAGTTGCGGCTTCGCTCGACCTGAGACTAGAAACGTCCGCCCGAGGTTAATGGGCATTTCCATTGTCCGCCCCTCGCCCGCTCCAATTCTGTGGCGGGCTGGGCGATAGAATTCCGGCGTTTAAGTTCCACATCTGCCATGGTGGGATTCAAACTTGGATCCCTGTGTCCCTCAAGGATTACCCTGGGTCTCGGGATTAGAACAAAGAACAATACAGCACAGGAACAGGCCCTTCGGCCCTCCAAGCCCGCGCCGCTCCCCAGTCCAGGATTGAATCCTGAATCCAGGATCCCCACCCAATTTTCCAGCCTATCTACATACCAATATCCTATCCACCGAGCTGTCCCTCACAGCTACGATGCTTTGTTCATTACAACCTATTAACTTACCCCCACCCCCCCATTCCAGACCATGTGATCTCCAGGGAGAGGCGAAAACCCAGAGTGAAAAACCCCAGGGCCAATATGGGGAAAAAAAAATCTGGGAAATTCCTCTCCGACCCCCTGAGGCGATCGAAACGAGTCCAGGAGATCACAATGGCCCCGATCGGAAAATGCTTCCCAACCCTAGTCATTTCCACTTCCACGAACACCATATGAATCCCCTGCCCCCGAGACAGGTTCCCAACTATCCGCAGTATCACTCTGTACTGGCACCAGCAAGATGATCGTAGAATGAAGCCTTGAAACGAGAAACCAGGAACAATTAGCCCGCGCCGCTCCCTGGTCCAAACTAGATCACTCTTTTGTATCCCTCCATTCCCACTCCGTTCATATAGCTGTCTAGATAAGTCTTAAACGTTCCCAGTGTGTCCGCCTCCACCACCTTGCCCGGCAACACATTCCAGGCCCCCACGACCCTCTGTGTGAAATATGTCCTTCTGATATCTGTGTTAAACCTCCCCCCCTTCACCTTGAACCTATGACCCCTCGTGAACGTCACCACCGACCCGGGGAAAAGCTTCCCACCGTTCACCCTCTCTATGCCTTTCATAATTTTATACACCTCTATTAAGTCTCCCCTCATCCTCCGTCTTTCCAAGGAGAACAACCCCAGTTTCCCCAATCTCTCCTCATAACCAAGCCCCTCCATACCAGGCAACATCCTGGTAAACCTCCTCTGTACTCTCTCCAAAGCCTCCACGTCCTTCTGGTAGTGTGGCGACCAGAACTGGACGCAGTATTCCAAATGCGGCCGAACCAACGTTCTATACATCTGCAACATCAGACCCCAACTTTTATACTCTATGCCCCGTCCTATAAAGGCAAGCATGCCATATGCCTTCTTCACCACCTTCTCCACCTGTGACGTCACCTTCAAAGATCTGTGGACTTGCACACCCAGGTCCCTCTGCGTCTCTACACCCTTTATGGTTCTTCCATTTATCGTGTAGCTCCTCCCTACATTATTCCCACCAAAATGCATCACTTCGCATTTATCAGGATTGAACTCCATCTGCCATTTCCTTGCCCAAATTTCCAGCCTATCTATATCCTTCTGTAGCCTCTGACAATGTTCCTCACTATCTGCAAGTCCTGCCAGTTTTGTGTCGTCCGCAAACTTACTGATCACCCCAGTTACTCCTTCTTCCAGATCATTTATATAAATCACAAACAGCAGAGGTCCCAATACAGAGCCCTGCGGTACACCACTAGTCACAGGCCTCCAGCCGGAAAAAGACCCTTCCACTACCACCCTCTGTCTTCTATGACCAAGCCAGTTCTCCACCCATCTAGCCACCTCCCCCTTTATCCCATGGGATCCAACCTTTTTCACTAGCCTACCATGAGGGACTTTGTCAAACGCTTTACTAAAGTCCATATAGACAACATCCACGGCCCTTCCTTCGTCAACCATTTTGGTCACTTCTTCAAAAAACACCACCAGGTTCGTGAGGCATGACCTCCCTCTCACAAAACCATGTTGACTATCGTTAATGAGTTTATTCCTTTCTAAATGCGCATACATCCTATCTTTAAGAATCTTCTCCAACAACTTCCCCACCACGGACGTCAAGCTCACCGGCCTATAATTACCCGGGTTATCCTTCCTACCCTTCTTAAATAACGGGACCACATTGGCTATCCTCCAATCCTCTGGGACCTCACCTGTGTCCAGTGACGAGACAAAGATTTGCGTCAGAGGCCCAACTATTTCACCTCTCGTCTCCCTGAGCAGCCTTGGATAGATTCCATCAGGCCCTGGGGATTTGTCAGTCTTTATATTCTCTAACAAACCTAACACTTCCTCCTTTGTAATGGAGATTTTCTCCAACGGTTCAACACTCCCCTCCGAGACACTCCCAGTCAACACATCCCTCTCCTTAGTGAATACCGACGCAAAGTATTCATTTAGGATCTCCCCTACCTCTTTGGGCTCCAAGCATAAGTCCCCACTTTTGTCCCTGAGAGGTCCGATTTTTTCCCTTACAACCCTTTTGTTCCTAACGTATGAATAAAATGCCTTGGGATTCTCCTTAATCCTGTCTGCCAAGAACATTTCGTGACCCCTTTTTGCTCTTCTAATTCCCCGTTTGAGTATTTTCCTACTTTCATTATACTCTTCCAGAGCTCCCTCCGTTTTTAGCTGCTTGGACCTAACATACGCCTCTCTTTTCCTTTTGACCAGTCCCTCAATTTCCCTGGTTATCCACGGTTCTCTAATCCTACCCTTCCTATCCTTCTTTTTTACAGGCACATGCTTGTCCTGTAGCCCTAACAACCATTCCTTAAAAGACTGCCACATACCAGATGTGGATTTACCCTCAAACAGCCTCTCCCAATCAAGAGCTGCCAATTTCTGCCTGATCCCAATAAAGTTAGCCTTCCCCCAATCCAACACCTTACCCTTGGGACACCACTCATCCTTTTCCATCACTATCCTAAAGCTAACAGAATTGTGGTCACTATTTGCCACATGTTCCCGACCAAAACTTTGAAGACCTGACCGGGTTCATTCCCCAGCACCAGGTTCAGTATAGCCCCCTCTCTAGTTGGGCTGTCCACATATTGTTCCAACGAACCCTCCTGTACACATTTTACAAATGCCTCACCATCCAGAGTCCCTGCCCTCAGCGATTTCCAGTCTATACCAGGGAAATTGAAGTCTCCCACTACAACAACCCTATATTTCCTGCACCTATCCAGTATCTCCTGACATATCCATTCTTCCACTTCCCTTGGGCTGTTGGGGGGCCTGTAGTACACCCCCAACATAGTGACTGCGCCTTTCCTGTTTCTGGACAGTGACAGTATTACTGCACCACTACCTAGAGTCATAGAGAGTTACAGCATGGAAACAGGCCCTTCGGCCCAACTTGTCCATGCCACCCCTTTTTTTTACCGACTAAGCTAGTCCCAATTGCCTGCGTTTGGCCCATATCCCTTAATAGCCATCTTACTCATGTAACTGTCTAAACGCTTTTTAAAATACAATATTGTACCCACCTCTGGCAGCTTGTTCCAGACACTCACCACTTGTGTGTGAAAAAATTGCCCCTCTGAATCCTTTTGTAACTCTCCCCTCTCACAAATCTATGGCTCTCCAGTTTTAGACTCCCCTACCTTTGGGAAAATATATTGACTATCTCGCTGATCTATGCCCTTCATTATTTTATAGACCTCTATAAGATCACCCCTCAGCCTCCTACACTCCAGAGAAAAAAGTTCCAGTCTATCCAGCCTTTCCTTGTAACTCAAACCATCGAGTCCTGGTACTATCCTAGTAAATCTTTTCTGCTCTCTTTCTAGTTTAATAGTATCCTTTCTATAATAGGGTGACCAGAACTGCGCACAGTATTCCAAGTGTGACCTTACCAATGTTTTGGACAACTTCAACAAGATGCGCCAACTCCTGTATTCAATGTTCTGACCAATGAAACCAAGCGTGCCGAATGCCTTCTTCACCACTCTGTCCACCTGTGACTCCACTTTCAATGAGCTATGAACCTGTACCCCGAGATCTCTTTGTTCTGTAACTCTCCCCAGTGCCCTACCATTAACTGAGTAAGTTCTGCCCTGGTTCGGTTTACCAAAATGCATCACTTCGCATTTTCGCAATTAAACTCCATCTGCCATTCGTCAGCCCACTGGCCCAATTGATCAAGATCCCGTTGCAATCCGAGATAACCTTCTTCACTGTCCATAATGCCACCAATCTTGGTGTCATCTGCAAACTTACTAACCATACCTCCTATATTCTGTCTGTGAAGCAAATTGAAATATCTGTGGTGGTGACAGGCACGATATAGCTGTTCAATTGCATCGTTTGCTGTTTGTATTTCTGACTTCCAATCTTTGCAGTTTTTATAACAAGGTATCTACGTTGTAGGTTCACTCTACTGTAATCAGATATTCTGAAAGTGTTCTGTTTTTTCTTTCTTCTTCCTCTCGATAACATCTTCAGCGTCCATTGAACTGTTCCTGGTTCCAAAACACATCCTCCTTCTTACCATCCTCACTCTTTCATATCAAATTTTCACTCTAATTCTTTCAACTCTCCCTTGCAGCACTTTTTGTGGTTTTGATGTTTCCAGGGCTGTTGTCACATGGACAAGTGAAGGGATGCACTACACGCCTTCCTTCATCGAATCCCTACAGTGAAGAATCAGGCCATTTGGCCCATCTAGTGTACACTAACTCTGTGACAGATCATCATAAGGTGGAGATGCCGGCGTCGGACTGGGGGAAGCACAGTAAGAAGTCTCACCACACCAGGTTAAAGTCCAACAGGTTTATTTGGTAGCACAAGCTTTCGGAGTCTCGCTCCTTCTTCAGGTGAGTCACTCCGAAAGCTCGTGATACCAAATAAATCTGTTGGACTTTAACCTGGGATTGTGAGACTTCTTACAGATCATCATACTCAGGTCCTCCCCACCCTATCCCTGTAAGCCTCTGCATTCACCCCACTAAGCCCCCTAACCTACACATCTTTGGACACTAAGGGGAAATTTAGCATGGCCAATCAACCTATCTTGCACATTTTTGGACCGTGGGAAGAAACCAGAGCACCCGAGGAAACCCACGCAGACACAGGGTGAATGTGCATACTCCACATAGACAGTCACCCAAGACTGGAATCGAACCTGGGTCCCTGGCACTGTGAGGCAGCAGTGCTAACCACTGTGCCACCATGCTACCCCATTCTTATTCCTTATTCTTGCAAGGCATTGCCAGGTAAAGTGTCAGTGTATGGGATGATACAATTTATTTCAACATGCCTGAGCTGTGAAATGGAATAACATCAGCTAGCATATTTTATACTGAAGGAAAGGTTTTAGTGGGTGTCGGACCACAGAAGGTGAAGCTCCTTATAGTTAAATAGCTTTCCCATTATCAGTTTGCAGGCTTTTGGAATGGGTCACAAGTTGTTGGTGACATGCACCCACCCAATGCAACCTCCCCCAGCAAAGATAGAGCTAAGGGTAGAAAATCAAGATGGAAAAAAAGGGTTATGTTAGGCAGGCAGAAAATGTATTGACAGTGCCAATTGTCCAATTGTTCTGTAAGTTTAGACAGCGAGTATCAGTGATCCTCTAAACTGCTGAAAAAGCAATAGCTGGAAATAATCCCTGCCACACCTACAATATATGAATGACCTGAAATATTTAGTTACACAGTTCAGAAGTTAGAAAATAATCAGCTGCAAATGTGACGACACTGTGCCTTTAAGAAATGTATTTATATCATGTTTCCGGTAAAAGGCAGTGTTTTACTCCAAGGAGTCAATTTCTCTGAAAAAACAGGCAGCCCCCTGCTGAGACTGCAGGATAATAACTCATTTTAGCCAATGGTGTGTTTGTCTAGTTAATGCATTTGTGTTTATTGGTTTTTCCCTCGGGGTTTCAGAGTTTTGATTGGGTTGATTGACAGGGCCCGAGTCATGTGCTCAATGGGAGGAGCTAAGCTTGCAGGGAAGATACACCGGTTTCTCTTTTATTTTTAAAAACAAGCAGTTTGTTGCCTGATTCTGAAAGAAACAAGACATCTCTCTGCTTCTCTCTCCAGATGTACTCTCAGAACTCTAGGACTCCAGAACATTGAATACAGGAGTTGGGACGTCTTGTTAAAGTTGTACAAGACATTGGTAAGGCCACACTTGGAATACTGTGTGCAATTCTGGTCACCCTATTATAGAAAGGGTATTATTACACTAGAAAGAGTGCAGAAAAGATTTACTCAGATGCTACCGGGACTTGATGGATTGAGTTATAAGGAGAGGCTGAATAGACTGGGATTTTTTTCTCTGGAATGTAGGAGGCTGAGGGGTGACGTTATAGAGGTCTATAAAATAATGAGGGGCATAGACAAGGTAGATAGTCAATATCTTTTCCCAAAGGTAGGGGAGTCTAAAACTAGAGGGCATAGGTTTAAGGTGAGAGGGGAGAGATACAAAAGTGTCCAGAGGGGCAATTTCTTCACACAGACGGTGGTGAGTGTCTGGAACAAGCTGCCAGAGATAGTAGTAGAGGCGGGTACAATTTTATCTTTTGAAAAGCATTTAGATAGTTACATGGGTGCGATGGGTATAGAGGGATATGGGCCAAATGCGGGCAATTGGGATTAGTTTAGGGGTTTTAAAAAAAAAAGGCGGCATGGACAAGTTGGGCCGAAGGGCCTGTTTCCATGCTGTAAACCTCTATCACTCTATGACTGCAACCTAAGTACAAGCTCGTAAGCCTGTGTTTTGCTAACTGATTTTGAAGCGAGGTTTTAAGTCTGTAAGATGAATATTGCTTGAATTGGAACTCCTGGGGATGGGTTCGCAGTTAAGAACTGTATCTTATCTTGTTTAAGCACTGTTCAATTGTTAAATGTTAAGCTAATTCATTTGTTCTAGTTAAACTGTGTTGTTAAATAAAGTTTGTTTTGATAAAAGCTTCCCCGTGTGTCAGTAGAATTGCACCTGGAGTGAAACATCATAATCTCAGATTAACACTAAAATAGCAAATTGTTGTGACCTAGTCTGACTTTACAATATATCTCAGATCAGCACCTAACAAAACTGGGAGCTCTTTTCCGTGAATGAATGCTGTAAGCTAGTGAGTGTTGAGGATCTGTTGTTTTATTTCAGGTGTTGCATTTGGTTAGTTTAAATAGGGAGTGCCTTGTGAAAAGTGGCTCTTTCAGTGGCTAAAGCTTTCCCGGGTGTGGGAGGAGGGGTCACTCAGACTGGTTTACAAAAGGTGGTTCAAGCAAAGCTTTAGGATTTGACAAACAGGCTGCAGTTGACGAGACCAGAAGAGGCGAGGAAGGTGGAAATCATTCCAGCGATAGCTTATATTTACATTTCCAGAAACATAGCGTGCATTGGAATGGCCAAAATTCAAACACAAATGAAACAACTTGAATTAGAGGCAACTGCAGCGAAAAAAGAAAGAATTGAAACAGTTGCAACATGAAAAGGAAATGAGACAGTTTGAATTGCAATTAAGAGAAAACGAAAGAGAGAGAGAGAGATTACCCCGAGCAGAACAAAGAGAAAAAGAGGAAAGGGAAAGAAGGAGAGTTTTTGAACTTCAGAAACTGGAACTGAAAAGTGAAAATCAGCTTAAACTGTCAAAGTTAAAGTTAACGTTTATTTATTCGTGTCACAAGCAGGCTCAGATTAATACTGCAATGAAGTTACTGTGGAAATCCCCTCATCACCACACTACAGCGGCTGTTCGGGTCAATGCACCTAACCAGCACGTCTTTCAGACTGTGGGAGGAAACCGGAGCACCCAGAGGAAACCCACGCAGACACGGGGAGAATGTGCAAACTCCACACAGACAGTGACTCAAGCCGGGAATCGAATCCGGGTCTCTGGTGCTGTGAGGCAGCAGTGATAACCACTGTGCCACCATGCCGCCCCCACCTGGTGGAGGTAAAGGTAAAGTTTAGGAGTAGTGATGAGGACAGTGAGAAAGAATCAACCTGTCATAGTCAAAGGCCTACCGGGGATCTGTTCAAATATGTTCAAGCACTGCCAAGGTTTGATGAGAAAGATGTAGAAGCCTTTTTCATTTCATTTGAGAAAGTAGCTAAACAAGTAAACTGGCCACAGATCATGTGGAGATAATTGGTTCAAACAAAGTTGGTAGGTAGAGCTAGTGAGCTGTTTGCATCACTATCAGAGGAGGTTTCTGGGGATGATGATCAGGTGAAAAAAGCCATCTTAAGTGCATATGAACTGGTGCCAGAAGCCCACAGACAACGGTTTAGAAATCTGAGGAAGGAACCTGGTCAAACGTACATAGAATTAGAAAGAATCAAACAAGGTAACTTTGACGGCAGATAAGACATTGAAAATTGAAAAGCTCTTAGAGAAACGATTATTTTGGAGGAATTTAAAAATTAATTCCCAAAGTAGTGAGAACTCATGTGGAAGAGCAGAGTGTTAAAACTGCGAGGTTAACAGCAGAAATGCCATGTAGCAGATCCTACGACAATGGATGAACGTACACCGCTCGACAATCGCCAAACAGGAGTGTTCCCCTGCAGGCAAGAGCATTTAGCTTCTGATCTTCGGAAAAGCGTTCTCCAAGGCGTTCTTCAAGACACACAACAACGCAGAATCGCTGAGCAGAAACTGATAGCCAAACTCCACACACATGAGGACGGCCTCAACCTGGATCTTGGGTTCATGTCACACTATCTGTAGTCCCCACCACTTGCCTGTGTTTGCAAAATCTTACTAACTGTCCTGGCTTGAGACAATTCACATCTCTTTAACCTGTGACTATCCCTCTCTCTGCACACTTTATGTACCTGTAAAGACTTGATTACCTGTAAAGACTCGCATTCCAATCATTATCTTGCGATTCTGTCTCTATCTGTATATGATGTGTTTGTGAACCTACCTCTCCACCCACCTGATGAAGGGGCAGCACTCCAAAAGCTCATGATTTCAAATAAACCTCTTGGACTTTAACCCGGTGTTGTGGAACTTATTACTGTGCCCATTTCCACACCATAGCAGCAGAAATGGCAAATGATTTTGAGTTAGTTCATAAATTAAAGTTTGGGAGTGGATTTTATTTCAATCTGTGACGGATAGAAACTGGGAAAAGGAGAAATTCTTGGGTGGTAAAGGTGACCATGTTGGAGACAATAAGGATAGTTTACATCAGGTTAAAAAGGGAACATAGGAGGGTGGAAGAGAAATAAGAAACCTTGGATGTTTTGATTGTAATAAAGTCAGACCAATAAAGTCAGAGTGTTGGTGGCTTAAGAAAAGCACCAGGAAGACAGATACGGTAAAATAGGATAAGCCAGTGGGGTTTGTTAAAGTGGTAAAGAAAACCATGGCTGAAGCTAAAGAGGTTCAAAATAATGTACAGCCTGTTCAGGGGTTGGTTGATAAGGGAGTGCCAGATCTCTTTAAAGAATTCATGTGTGGATAAAGTTCACTCATGTGTACCAGGAGGAGTAGGTAAAGAAGTTAAAATTTTAAGAGATACTGGAGCAAGTCAATCTTTAATGGTAAGAGATGAGGAGTTGTGTGGTTTGGGAGGAGTATTACCTGTAAAGGTGGTAATATGCAGATTTCAGAGTGAGAAGAGTAGTGTTCCATTATATAAGATGAGGTGGGAGAGTCCAGTGAAGAGTGGTGAAGGGGTAGTGGGACTTACAGAGGAATTATCTTGTCCAGGAATACAGTTTATTTTGGGTAACGATACATTTGGATCACAGGTGGGAGTGATGCCTACTGTGGTTGACAAGCCATTGGAAAATCAACTGAGTTGTTGAAGGACGTATATACTGGGATTTTTCCTGATTGTAACAAGGCCACAGAGGTTAAGACAAGAGGAGAAATCAAAGAGTAAAGATAAGGAGGCTAAGATTCAGTTATCAGGAACAATCTTTGACCAGATGGTTGATAAAGTACAAGAACAGGTGGAGGAGCAAGCAGATATTTTTAGTTCAGGAAAGTTGGTTAAATTACGACAGAAGGATGTAACATTGAAGCAGTTGTGTCAGAAAGCATACACAGAAGAATCGGAGCATAGGCTGGACTGTTATTACATTAAAAATTATGCCTTAATGACAAAGTGGAGACCTTTACATATTCAGGCAGATGAGAAATGGGCAGAAGTTCATCAAGTTGTATTACTGGTGGGTTACAGAAAGGAGGTGTTGCGGATAACGCAGGAGGTACCAGTAGGAAATCATTTAGGAGGAAGGAAAACTCAAGCAAAAATACAAAAACATTTTTATTGGCCTGGACTGTATAAAAATGTAGTAGAATTTTGCTCTACATGTCACACATGTCAGGTCATAGGGAAACCTCAGCCGGTGATAAAACCAACATCCTTAATACTCATTGCGGCGTTTGAGGAACCTTTCACTGGGGTCCTAATTGATTGCGTGGGACCCCTCCCTAAAATGAAGTGTCAGAATCAATGTTTGTTGACTATAATGGATGTGTCTGCTAGATTCCTGGAGTCCATTGCATTATGTAATATTATAGCCAAAAGGATCGTAGAGGAGTTACTTACATTTTTTACCAGATTCGGACTACCCTCAGAAATCCAATTAGGTCAAGGATCAGATTTTGCATTGAAATTATTCAGGGAAGTTCTGCCTAGTTTAGGAGTAAAGCAACTTAAAGCCACTGGAGATCCCCCACAGCACAATATATAGATGGATATTACAGGAAGTACGTACACACTAAGATATACTCCATAATTGTTGGTGCATCTGCTTCGAAAATGTATTTTCCAAATATTTCAAAAAATTCTATTTCTTCTTCATTATTAGAACACATTAGACATCTTGGCATTTAATGATTTAAACTGAAACTCTTGTATCAATTCATTGCGCAGAAAGGTAAATAATAGACTTGCTTATCTCCATAGCTCAAATGGAATTGGATCTAATGTAACAGAGTTGTTATATTTTAACTAATCCATTTCTTGGCCGTGCTTGGAATAAACTTGCCGGGTCTGGAATTCCAGTTTATCAGTCAAGGTCAACAGAAAATTAGAACTGATTCAAAATAGGACCTTGCGGATAATTCTGAGATAAGATTGACAAAGGACTGCTTTGAGGAGGAATCTGTTGTAGAAGCTTGAAGCCAGGATAGATTTTTTTGTGCAATGTTTTTTCTGAAGTCAGATGTTCAATCATTTCTTGGTACAAGGTAAAGAACATTAATCGTAGCAAAGTCAGTGTGACATTTCTGACATTTCACACAGAGGATTGTTAATTTTTATTCTGTTTGCTTTTAAACTTCCAAATGATTTTCACATGATTGGGTTATTATTTCTTCTGCCCGTACTCCATCATTTCTGAAGGCTGTGTTTGGATACAGCTCGGCAGATACCCCCCAGACAACGCTATCAATTAAAAGAGGAATTTCATAAATGCTGGAAATCTGAAAGCGAAACAGACAAAACGACAGAGTGCAACATTTATTCAGATATTAACTTTCTATCACCTAGATGATGTAAATGTGAAAGTAACAATGTACCAGGATCATTAACTTGAATAAACAGAGGAATTAAAAAGGAAACTTATGCATCCCCAAAGAAATGATGATGGTGATGGTGAGGTAACTGGGTTAGTAATCCAGAGGTCTGGGAAATTAATTCAATGGAATGTGAGGTTCAATAGCATGTAAGGGGAGGTAATGGCCTAGTGGTATTATTGCTAGACTATTAATCCAGAAACTCAGCTAATGTTCTGGGTGCCATTTGAATTCAATAAAGTCGAATTTATAAATAGGGTAGGAGACTGAGGGGTGATCTTATAGAGGTCTATAAAATAATGAGTCAAGATCTTTTCCCAAAAGTAGGGAAGTCTAAAACTAGAGGACATAGGTTTAAGGTGAGAGGGGAGAGATACAAAAGTGTCCAGAGGGGCAATTTTTTCACACACAGGGTGGTGAGTGTCTGGAACAAGCTGCCAGAGGCAGTAGTAGAGGCGGGTACAATTTTGTCTTTTAAGAAGCATTTAGACATTTGCACAGGTAAGATGGGTATAGAGGGATATGGGCAAACACAGGCAATTGGGACTAGCTTAGGGGCTTTAAAAAAGGGCGGCATGGACAAGTTGGGCCAAAGGGCCTGTTTCCATGCTGTGAACCTCTATGACGCTATGACTCTATAAAATCTGGACTTAAGAATCTACTGATGACCATGAAACCATTGTCGCTTGTCGCAAAACTCCACCCAGTTCACTAATGTTCTTTAGGGAAGGAAATTTGCCATCCTTACCTGGTCTGGCCTCCATGTGACTCCAGAGACACAGCAATGTGGTTGACTCTCAATTGCCCTCGGGCAACTGGGATGGGCAATAAATGCTGGCCAGCCAGCGACACCCATGTCCTACAAATAAATGAAAAAAACCCACCTCAGTTTGATTGAATTACATTTTGAAAAATTATTGTGAATATTTTTAAAAATCTAACTTAGAAGTGTTGTTAAACTGTCACTAAAAATCTGGCTGTTGTTGTTTGAATTGGGATATAAATTGGACATTCAAAATTAACATGATTTCAGTGAAGTTGCTTCCATATGCAGTAAGACCTGGAGAATACCCGACTGATGAATGGCAAGTAACCATCTCCGAAAGAGAGAATCCAACCATTGCCCCTTCACATTCAGTGACATCACCATCGCTAAATCCCCCACCATCGACATCCTGGGGATTATCATTGACCAGAAACTGTACTGGACTCAGCCATATAAACACAGTGGCTACAAGAGCAGGTCAAAGGCTAGGAATACTGCAGAGAGTAACTCACCTCCTGACTTCCCAAAGTCTTTCCACAATTTACAAGGCACAAATCAGGAGTGTGATGGGATACTCTTCACTTACCTGGAGGAGTGCAACTCCAACAACACTCAAAATACTCAACACCATCCAGGACAAAACAACAGACTTAATTCACCACCACCTTAAACATTCAGTCAGTCCCTCAACCACTGGCGCACAGTAGCAGCAGAGTGTACCATCTACAAGATACACTGCAGGAACTCACCAAGGTTGATTCAACAGGAACTTCCAAACTTTCAACTTCTATCATCTGGAGAGACAAGGACAGCAGATATATGGGAAACAGAGCTCCAAGTTCCCCTCCTAGCAATTCACCATTCTGACTTGGTGCTATACCTGTTGTGGTACATATAGTGGGTGTGGTTATCTTTTCTTTATGCATTATTAGATGGGAAATGAAGCAATCATAGAATTGCAATGTATCCCATGGGTCAGATAGTCTTAGTTTTGTTCTTAAGAAGCTGCCAACTCAGATATGTGTATACATTCTCCAACTTTGTAATAATGTACTCAACTTTTCAAAACCTTAATAAATAAACCGAGATATTTTTGTGCTAAGCTTAGGTGCGGGTGTTCCCTTGAAGTTTACCCACTAGGTAAGCAGAATGAGAAGAAAGGCACAATTCCATTGGCATTCCAATGTCCCTGGGTCAAAACCTTGCAGCTCCTGTCCCACCAACCCCTGCATCACACGGACACCAGTGGCTCAAGGGGGCAACTCACCATCAGCCCTCAGAGGGTAAGAAAGGATGGAAAATCAGTGCTGGCCTTTCCAACGATGCTCACATTCCAGAACTAATTAAAGAGATAATATTTCTGGTTAATATAATCAGCTTTTACTTTATGTAAAGTTGTTGTGCCACATGGAAGGATTGTACAGAAAATAAATGTCAATAAGTGAAAGTGTAGACTTAATTCTGAGCGTGTTCGGTCAGTGTGTTGTATGTGGTAGTGTGTTCGGCCTGGGTGTGGCATGTTGTAGTGTGTTCAGTTAGTGTGTAGCGTGTTCTCAGTGTGTAGTGTGGATTTAGTTCCCAGGGTGTTCAATCTGTGTGTAGTTTTTTTGGTTAGTATGGAGGATGTTTATACAAAAACCAGTATTTATATAGCATCAGAATAAAACAATTCCAATAAAATGAGTAACGATATTGGACACCAAGCCACAGCGAGTGAAAGTCAGACAGAGGTTCAAACGTTTGCTCAAACTTCAACTTCACGCAAAATGGAGCGGTGAAGATGTTTAAGAACGGAATCCCAGAGGTCAGGAACTCGGCAGCTGCAGGCGCAGCCGCCAGGATGGGTGGCACGGTTGGATGCAGTTTTATTGTTCCCAAATTTCCAGTTCGTGGTTTAAACACTAGAGACAGTGAGGTGAACGGGTAACAATCCGAGAGCACGTTATGGTCAGACAATTGGACACATCTCCCAGTGGCTGCTTGATTCATTTCTTTTGGTTATGGGGACACGGTGTGAGGCACATTGGGAGAGAGGGGGAGGGGCAAGGATTGGGGTGAGGGGGAAGTCCGAAACTAAAGGAGCCAGCGTGGTATCTCAGCAAATAGTATTTAACTCTCTACAGAATTAGGGCCAAATGGCCTTCCCCTGCTCCTATTTTATACACATCATTGAGAAGGGGTGAATAACTCACTTCCATCTTTGAATATGGAGTAAAATGTAACGAGACTGTAAAGATCCACACCCAGAATCATCGCTTTCCTTCAGCTCAGTGGGTGATGTGATCTGAATTATAGGTTTGAAAAGAAATTATCTTTCATTTCTAATTATTGTGAATTGTACAAACTTTCCCACTCGCTTAATGATCATGTACCTTTTACATCCAACAGCTATCAGATTCCTTCCGTTCCCAAGGGCATCTGGAGGCATTTCTAATTTTTCAGTCCCTTTTAAATGATGGATATTCCAGAATTTAAAGCTCTATTCTGAGAATTATCATCTTATTTTCAGCCTGGGAAAAGGTTTAAGTTGCTGCTTCACTTTATTGAAATCTGTTCCCGCCTTGCTATTTTTGCAAATTAATTATTTCAATCTTAAATTTTCCTTCCCCCCTCCCCTCCACCCCCCGCCCCCCCCCACCCCCCCCCCCCCCCCCCCCCCCGGCCCCTCCCCACCCCAGGGGATAACAGTTAACCAATCAGTGCAAGAAAGAGGCAATATTTCAATTTCTTCTCTAGAATTGCTTAAATCAATAAGCTCGGTTTTATTGACCCTGGAACATACCAGGGTCAATAGGCTGTTGTAGGCTGCAAAGAGACATAGATAGGATGCAAAGCTGGGCTGAAAAATGGCAAATGGAGTTTAACCCTGATAAATGTGAGGTGATTCATTTTGGTAGGACAAATTTAAATGTGGATTACAGGGTCAAAGGTAGGGTTCTGAAGACTGTGGAGGAACAGAGAGATCTTGGGGTCCATATCCACAGATCTCTAAAGGTTGCCACTCAAGTGGATAGAGCTGTGAAGAAGGCCTGTAGTGTGTTAGCTTTTATTAACAGGGGGTTGGAGTTTAAGAGCCGTGGGGTTATGCTGCAACTGTACAGGACCTTGGTGAGACCACATTTGGAATATTGTGTGCAGTTCTGGTCACCTCACTATAGGAAGGATGTGGAAGCGCTGGAAGGAGTGCAGAGGAGATTTACCAGGATGCTGCCTGGTTTGGAGGGTAGGTCATATGAGGAAAGGTTGAGGGAGCTAGGGCTATTCTCTCTGGAGCGGAGGAGGCTGAGGGGAGACTTAATAGAGGTGTATAAAATGATGAAGGGGATAGATAGAGTGAACGTTCAAAGACTATTTCCTCGGGTGGATGGAGCTATTACAAGGGGGCATAACTATAGGGTTCGTGGTGGGAGATACAGGACAGATATCAGAGGTAGGTTCTTTACGCAGAGAGTGGTTGGGGTGTGGAATGGACTGCCTGCAGTGATAGTGGAGTCAGACACTTTAGAAACATTTAAGCGGTTATTGGACAGGCACATGGAGCACACCAGGATGATAGGGAGTGGGATAGCTTGATCTTGGTTTCAGATAAAGCTCGGCACAACATCTTGGGCCGAAGGGCCTGTTCTGTGCTGTACTGTTCTATGTTCTATACCAATCAGACTCACTGGCACCAAAGTGAGAATTGTGGCAATTTTCGCGACTGCTACCCTCTAATTGATGATGCTTTTCAAGTGGGTATTTTGAATTTTTTTATTAATAAAGTACACACTTTGGTTAAATTGAAATGTTTTGGCATTTTGTCATTGAACTAACCTGACCCAGCTTCCCCAGAAAACTGCTCCCATGTTTCAGTTGATTCCCCATGGTTCTGATTCCAGATTCCCCACTGAAGCTTTTAGTTGCTCCCAATCCCAGAGACGGTGGTCCAGATCTCTCACCCTCTCCCCTGCTGCTCTCTCTCTCACTCTGCCCCTCTTCCCATCCTCAAAGCGAGTTCTCCCTTTACCTGTCTTTGGTACCTGCCACCCATTCCCCCAACCCCTCTCTACGTTTAGAGCACGTTTCACAGTAGCACTGAGGCCGTTGAAGGTGGCCATGATGCGGAGTTGCCGGCGCTGGACTGGAGTAAGCACAGTAAGAAGTCTCAAAACACCAGGTTAATGTCCAACAGGTTTATTTGGTAGCATGAGCTTTCGGAGCGCTGCCCCTTCATCAGGTGAGTCACTCACCTGATGCAGGGGCAGCGCTCCGAAAGCTCATGTTACCAAATAAACCTGTTGGACTTTAATCTGGTGTTGTGAGACTATTTACTGTACCGTTGAAGGTGACCTACACTGAAATCTCTTTTTCTCTTCCACATTCTTCTTCCACCTTTTTCCGTTGGGGAAAAAGATACAAAAGTCTGAGGTCGCGCACCAACCGACTCAAGAACAGCTTCTTTCCTGCTACCATCAGACTTTTGAATGGACCTACCTTGCAAAAAGTTGATCTTTTTCTACGCCCTAGCTATAACTGTAACGCTACATTCTGCAGTCTCTCCTTCCCTTCTCTATGAGCAGTATGCTTTGTCTGTATAGCGCGCAAGAAACAATACTTTTCACTGTATACCAATAGATGTGACAATAATAAATCAAATCAAATCAGATCAGAAATTGGTGAGCTCAGGTGTAGATGAGCAATTTGTCATTGATCATTCACAGGATGTGGCTGCCATTGGTCCATTCTGACATTACTGAGCGACTGTTTTAGGTCATTTCAGATCTGGAGCAGTTGAGAGTCAACCACATTGCTGTGGATCTGGAATCACATGTTGGCCAGACCGGGTAAGGATGGCAGATTTCCTTCCCTAAAGGACAGTAGTGAAGTAAATGGGGCTTTACAAAAATTCAGTCATTTCCTGGGGCAGAATTAGAACATAGAACATTACAGCGCAGAACAGGCCCTTCGGCCCACGATGTAGCACCGACCAGTTAAAAAAAAAACTGTGACCCTCCAACCTAAACCAGTTTCTTTTCGTCCATGAACCTATCTACGGATCTCTTAAACGCCCCCAAACTAGGCGCATTTACTACTGATGCTGGCAGGGCATTCCAATCCCTCACCACCCTCTGGGTAAAGAACCTACCCCTGACATCGGTTCTATAACTACCCCCCCTCAATTTAAAGCCATGCCCCCTCGTGCTGGATTTCTCCATCAGAGGAAAAAGGCTATCACTATCCACCCTATCTAAACCTCTAATCATCTTATATGTTTCAATAAGATCCCCTCTTAGCCGCCGCCTTTCCAGCGAAAACAATCCCAAATCCCTCAGCCTCTCCTCATAGGATCTCCCCTCCATACCAGGCAACATCCTGGTAAACCTCCTCTGCACCCTCTCCAAAGCCTCCACATCCTTCCTGTAATGTGGGGACCAGAACTGCACACAGTACTCCAAGTGCGGCCGCACCAGAGTTGTGTACAGTTGCAACATAACGCTACGACTCCTAAATTCAATCCCCCTACCAATAAACGCCAAGACACCATATGCCTTCTTAACAACCTTATCTACTTGATTCCCAACTTTCAGGGATCTATGCACACATACACCTAGATCCCTCTGCTCCTCCACACTATTCAAAGTCCTCCCGTTAGCCCTATACTCAACACATCTGTTATTCCTACCAAAGTGAATTACCTCACACTTCTCCGCATTAAACTCCATCCGCCACCTCTCGGCCCAACTTTGCAACCTGTCTAAGTCTTCCTGCAAACTACGACACCCTTCCTCACTGTCTACCACACCACCGACTTTGGTGTCATCAGCAAATTTGCTAATCCACCCAACTATACCCTCATCCAGATCATTAATAAATATTACAAACAGCAGTGGCCCCAAAACAGATCCCTGAGGTACACCACTTGTAACCGCACTCCATGATGAATATTTACTATCAACCACCACCCTCTGTTTCCTATCCGCTAGCCAATTCCTGATCCAATTTCCTAGATCACCCCCAATCCCATACATCTGCATTTTCTGCAGAAGCCTACCATGGTGAACCTTATCAAACGCCTTACTAAAATCCATATATACCACGTCCACTGCCTTGCCCCCATCCACCTCCTTGGTCACTTTCTCAAAAAACTCAATAAGGTTAGTAAGGCACGACCTACCTGCCACAAAACCATGCTGACTATCACCTATCAATTCATTACTCTCCAAATAACTATAAATCCTATCCCTTATAATTTTTTCCAACATCTTGCCGACAACAGAAGTGAGACTCACCGGTCTATAATTCCCGGGGAAGTCTCTGTTCCCCTTCTTAAACAATGGGACAACATTCGCTAACCTCCAATCTTCTGGTACTATACCAGAGGCCAACGACGACCTGAAGATCAGAGCCAGAGGCTCTGCAATCACTTCTCTTGCCTCCCAGAGAATCCTTGGATAAATCCCATCCGGACCAGGGGATTTATCTATTTTCAGACCCTCCAGAATATCCTGCACATCCTCCTTATCAACTGTAATACTGTCTATTCTACTCCCTTGCAACCCAGTGTCCTCCTCAGCTATATTCATGTCCCCTTGCGTGAACACCGAAGAGAAATATTGGTTCAATGCTTCACCAATCTCCTCCGGTTCCACACATAACTTCCCTCTGCCATCTATAACTGGCCCTAAACTTGCCCTAACCAACCTTCTGTTCTTGACATACCTATAGAACGCCTTAGGATTCTCTTTAACCCTATCCGCCAAAGTCTTCTCATGTCCCCTTTTAGCCCTTCTAAGCTCGCTCTTCAACTCCCTCTTAGCCAATCTAAAGCTTTCTAGTGCACTACCCGAGTGCTCACGTCTCATCCGAACATAAGCCTCCTTTTTCTTTTTAACCAACAAAGAAACTTTTTTGGTGCACCACGGTTCCCTAGCCCTACCAATTCCTCCTTGCCTGACAGGGACATACCTATCACAGACTCGCAGTAGCTGCTCCTTGAAAAAACTCCACATGTCGGACGTTCCCAGTCCCTGTAATCTCCTAGTCCAACCTATGTTTCCTAATTCTCTCCTAATAGCCTCATAATTACCCTTCCCCCAGCTAAAACCACTGGCCCGAGGTTCATGCCTATCCCTTTCCATCACTAAGGTGAACGTAACCGAATTGTGGTCACTATCACCAAAATGCACACCAACTTCCAAGTCTAGCACCTGGTCTGGCTCATTTCCCAGCACCAGATCCAATATAGCCTCACCTCTAGTTGGCCTGTCTACATACTGAGTCAAAAAACCTTCCTGCACGCTTTGAACAAAAACTGACCCCTCTAACGAGCTAGAGCTATAACAATTCCAGTCAATATTAGTCAAGTTAAAATCCCCCATAACAATTGCCCTATTACTTTCACTCCTAAGCAGGATTGACTCCGCAATCCTTTCCTCAACCTCTCTAGAACTTTTAGGAGGTCTATAAAAGACTCCCAACAGGGTGACCTCTCCTCTCCTATTTCTAATCTCCGCCCATACTACCTCAACAGATAAGTCCTCATCAAACCTCCTCTCTGACACTGTGATACAATCTCTGACCAATAATGCTACCCCTCCCCCTCTTCTACCTCCTTCCCTACTTCGACTAAAACATTTGAACCCCGGGACCTGCAGCATCCATTCCTGCCCCTGCTCTATCCATGTCTCTGAAATAGCCACAACATCGAAGTCCCAGGTACTGATCCACGCTGCAAGTTCACCCACTTTATTGCGAATACTCCTGGCATTGAAGTATACACATTTCAAACCCTGCTCCACCCCACCTCTGCAATGCCGTGCATTGCAGTCCCCATCCATGCATCCCTCACTTTCAGCCCCACTACTCAGGATCCCTCCCCCCCCCCGAATCAGTTTAAACCTCCCTGCATGGCCTTAGCAAATTTACCCCCCAGGATATTGGTCCCCTTCTGATTAAGGTGTAGACCATCCTTCTCATAGAGGTCACACCTTCCCCAGTACGAGCCCCAATTGCTTAAGTACCTGAACCCCTCCCTCCTGCACCATCCCCTCAGCCATGAATTCAAACCTTCCCTCTCCCTATTCCTCTCTAAACTATCCCGTGGTACAGGCAAGAGTCCAGAGATAACCACTCTGTCAGTCTTGGCCTTTAGTTTCCACCCCAACTCCATAAATCCCTGCCTAATATCCCCTTCCCCTATCCTCCCTATGTCGTGTGTCCCCACATGTACAATAACTTGTGGTTTATCTCCCTCCCCCCTAAGAGTCCTGAATACCCTGTCAGACACATCCCGGACCCCAGCCCCTGGTAGGCAACACACCAACCCTGAGTCCCTACCTTTAGTTCCGACCCTCCTATCTGTCCCCTTAATTGTGGAGTCCCCAATCACAAGGCCCAGTCTTTTACAGCCCCTAACCACCTGAGCTTTCTCACTCGGCTCACCCCCAGAGATCTGCTCTCTATGCTCAGTTGATTCCTCCTCAACTGTAGCCTCCAGCACCGAAAACCTATTATGGAGGGGAACCGCCCCAGGGGATTGTCTTCCCGATTGCTTCTTACCCCTCCTCCTGGCATTGACCCAAGCCTCATTTCTAGGAGTTACTATTTCTCTATAACTCCTATCAACTTCCACCTCCGCCTCCCGAATTATGCGGAGTTCCTCTACCTCCCCCTCCAGCTCCTTTACACGCTCCTCCAGAAGCTGCAATCTAATGCACTTCTTACAACTAAAATCTCCTGAAACACTACTGGATTTCCTCACCACATACATCCCACAGGAGATGCAGCATACTGCCTGAACTGCCATCCCTGAAGCCATTACCAGCAAGAAAAAAGAAAACAAAAAAACTTCCCCACACTTATAATTAGGTTAGAGGAGGATGGAAAGGTGGGATCCTCTACCAGTGTAGAGGATCGGGTATCTCCTCTGCACCAATTTATAGGGCTAGGGGCCCGAGAGAAAAAAAAACTACTACTGAGGGGGAACCACCCAGGTAACTGACTTTTAAAGTTAAAATAAAAACCCTTCCCAGACTCCTTTGCTGCCCACTTCTAGTTTTCACTTTAAACTTGAAAAACTGCTGTTAAAGTAAAGGCCAAAAAAATACACACACTAGCTGACTAATTAAATAAATAAACAATTCAATTAATCCAATTAATCTCTTACCAGCACTGCTGCTTTTCAATCACCCCTCTCAGCTTGCTCCAGTGGATCAATGAGGGGGAACCTCCCAGGTAACTGACTTTTAAAGTTAAAATAAAAACCCTTCCCAGACTCCTTTGCTGCCCACTTCTAGTTTTCACTTTAAACTTGAAAAACTGCTGTTAAAGTAAAGGCCAAAAAAATACACACACTAGCTGACTAATTAAATAAATAAACAATTCGATTAATCCAATTAATCTCTTACCAGCACTGCTGCTTTTCAATCACCCCTCTCAGCTTGCTCCAGTGGATCAATGAGGGGGAACCTCCCAGGTAACTGACTTTTAAAGTTAAAATAAAAACCCTTCCCAGACTCCTTTGCTGCCCACTTCTAGTTTTCACTTTAAACTTGAAAAACTGCTGTTAAAGTAAAGGCCAAAAAAATACACACACTAGCTGACTAATTAAATAAATAAACAATTCAATTAATCCAATTAATCTCTTACCAGCACTGCTGCTTTTCAATCACCCCTCTCAGCTTGCTCCAGTGGATCAATGAGGGGGAACCTCCCAGGTAACTGACTTTTAAAGTTAAAATAAAAACCCTTCCCAGACTCCTTTGCTGCCCACTTCTAGTTTTCACTTTAAACTTGAAAAACTGCTGTTAAAGTAAAGGCCAAAAAAATACACACACTAGCTGACTAATTAAATAAATAAACAATTCAATTAATCCAATTAATCTCTTACCAGCACTGCTGCTTTTCAATCACCCCTCTCAGCTTGCTCCAGTGGATCAATGAGGGGGAACCTCCCAGGTAACTGACTTTTAAAGTTAAAATAAAAACCCTTCCCAGACTCCTTTGCTGCCCACTTCTAGTTTTCACTTTAAACTTGAAAAACTGCTGTTAAAGTAAAGGCCAAAAAAATACACACACTAGCTGACTAATTAAATAAATAAACAATTCAATTAATCCAATTAATCTCTTACCAGCACTGCTGCTTTTCAATCACCCCTCTCAGCTTGCTCCAGTGGATCAATGAGGGGGAACCTCCCAGGTAACTGACTTTTAAAGTTAAAATAAAAACCCTTCCCAGACTCCTTTGCTGCCCACTTCTAGTTTTCACTTTAAACTTGAAAAACTGCTGTTAAAGTAAAGGCCAAAAAAATACACACACTAGCTGACTAATTAAATAAATAAACAATTCGATTAATCCAATTAATCTCTTACCAGCACTGCTGCTTTTCAATCACCCCTCTCAGCTTGCTCCAGTGGATCAATGAGGGGGAACCTCCCAGGTAACTGACTTTTAAAGTTAAAATAAAAACCCTTCCCAGACTCCTTTGCTGCCCACTTCTAGTTTTCACTTTAAACTTGAAAAACTGCTGTTAAAGTAAAGGCCAAAAAAATACACACACTAGCTGACTAATTAAATAAATAAACAATTCGATTAATCCAATTAATCTCTTACCAGCACTGCTGCTTTTCAATCACCCCTCTCAGCTTGCTCCAGTGGATCAATGAGGGGGAACCTCCCAGGTAACTGACTTTTAAAGTTAAAATAAAAACCCTTCCCAGACTCCTTTGCTGCCCACTTCTAGTTTTCACTTTAAACTTGAAAAACTGCTGTTAAAGTAAAGGCCAAAAAAATACACACACTAGCTGACTAATTAAATAAATAAACAATTCAATTAATCCAATTAATCTCTTACCAGCACTGCTGCTTTTCAATCACCCCTCTCAGCTTGCTCCAGTGGATCAAATTTTACGCCCCCCCTGCCCAGGGGATCTGTGTGGGGTGGAGAGGTGCTGTAAAACTCAGTGGGTGACTTTCCCACCACCTTCTTGCCCGATCCCAAGTTCACCGTGATTTTATGGGTAGCTTCAGCTGAGGCTCGGTTTTCCTACCCCGCCTGTGCCTCGATCTCCCAGACTTACCTCGCACCCCACTATTGGCTGTTCTTCCTGAGGACACCCAATAGGAATGCTGGAGCCATAAACCTTCCGGCCAATCAGAAAACCCTACTGCCCGCTGCCTGTTAAATTCTGCCAATGGGCAACATTACATTTTATTCTCAGATTTATTTAATTGATTGAATTTAAGCCAAGCTGGGATTTGAACACACGGCTCTAGATCGTTATTCCGCTCTCTGGATTGCTTCTCCACCAATATCCCAACTTTCCCCAGTAACCTGGCCTATCATTATAGCGGTTATCAGCCAGTCAGTATTGAAGCTGGGGCAATGTGTCGTTGCCACTATTATTGTAAGCGCTGATAAACAGCTCAATGTTAAATGTGAAATTCTTCAGCCAGTTTCCAGCCTCTACATCATTCTGATATGGGGCAGTGAGACTGTCACTGAAGCACAGGTCCTGCACTTGTCGATTATTAGCACCATGGTCTGCACTTTGCCACAGGTACACAGGGATGAGTCACACTGTCCCCAAAGGGAAAGGTTGCTGCAGCAGGCTCCAACTCCACTGTTCAGTTTGACCCATTTGTCACGTGGGAATTCGAAACCTGGGACTTTCCAATGTGGGATTATTGACCGGGTGCTGATTTGGACTGTGTTGTTGGTGTTGTACCACAGCTCCTCCCACAGATCCGCAGCAGAACTGCCCGGCTTGGGCAGTCTGGTCCAGCTTAGCCGCCTTGAGCTGAGGTGTCTTCTGGGTGGGTGAGTGACGTCTTCTCTCAGGGTCAGGTCCAGATCTTTGTTCACTCTTTTGAGCAATCCTGTTGTGCTAGCTTCACAATGGATTTGTGGTAGGACAATGTTACAGAGCACAGGGAGCCAATTTGTGTTTGCTGACTGGGTTACTCCTGAGATATTCCTCATGGTCTCATTCAGTTGGATGTATACCAGTTTGCAGAGCGTAGAGTCCTTCCAGACAGACACACCGTACTCAGCTACTGAGTGGTAGAGAACCAAAGAGACAGTTCTTAAGGTTCTGGCATTGGCTCCTCAGGAGGTTCCTGCTGGTTTGCTGATGAGATTGTTGCGAGTATTCAGTTTAGCTCAGATGTTAAACTGAGAGATGTTGCTTGAAGG